>NC_044321.2:112248868-112559285 GCF_007474595.2 Lynx canadensis | reverse complement strand
TGAGGGGAGCCTAGGTGGCTCAGTCGGTTAAGCGTCTGACTCTTGATTTCGACTCAGGTCATGATCTCACAGTTGGTGAGACTGAGCCCCACGTTGGGCTCTGTGTTGACAGTGCAAAGCCTGCTTAGGACTCTCTGTCTCCCTCTCTCTGCCCTTCCCCAGCTCGCACTCTCTCTCTCTCTCTCTCTCTCTCTCTCTCTCTCTCTCTCTCTCTGTCTCAAAATAAATAAGCATTTTTAAAAAATAATATATCTTTGAGGGGCACCTCGTGGCTCAGTTAAGCATCTAACTCTTGATCTCCACTCAGGTTATGATCTCATGGTTTGTGGGTTTGAGCCCTGTGTTGGGCTCTGTGTTGACAGCATGGAGCCTGCTTGGGATTCTCTCTCTCTCCATCTCTCTCTGCCCCTCCCCTGCTCGTGTCTTTGATATCAATTCATAGCAGTTCACACAGAACTTCTTCATTGTTTTTTATAGGCACATAGTATTCCACTTTGTGGATATAACTAGTTTATTCAACCACTCTTTATTTGCAAGAATATCCTTTTCATATGTTTAGTAGTCATCTGTATTACTTCTTTAGTAAAATATCTGTTCGTCTCTTTTGCCCATTTTATGACTGAATTCTTTTTCCATTGAGTTTTGAAAGTTCTTTATGTATTCTAGTATTAAGACCTGTGTTGATACGTGTTTTGCAAATATTTTCTCACAGTCTGTAACTTTCCTTTTATCCTCATAACAGGATTTTATGGAGTGCCAATGTTTTTTAATTTTTATGCAGTCCAAGTTATTAATGTTTTATTTTACAGAATGTTCTTTTGGTGTTATGTCTAAGACTCTTCATGTAGCCCCATTTTCCAAAGACACTCTTCTATGTTTTCTGTAAAAATGTTTATAGTTTTATGTTTACATTCATTTATTCTTTTTAAGATTTTTTAACATTTATTCATTTTTGAGAGACAGAGAAGAGACAGAGCATGAGTGGGGGAGGGGCAGAAAGGGAGACACAGAATCCGAAGCAGGCTCCAGGCTCTGAGCTATTGGCACAGAGCCCGACGCGGGGCTCGAACTCACAGACTGCGAGATGATGACCTGAGCTGAATGAAGTTGGACACTTAACTGACTGAGCCACCCAGGCGCCTGCCTATGTTTACATTTAAACACATGATCCATTTTGAATTAGATTTTGTATATGGTGTGAGCTTCATATGGAGGCTCATGTTTTATTCCCTGTGGTTGTCCAACAGTGCCCGTGCCATTTGATGAAATGAATGTCCTTCCTTCATTGAATTGATTTTGGCCCTTTATCAAAAATCAATCAGACTAGACAATGATTTCTTTGATATGGCACCAAAACTGCAACAAAGAAAAGAAAAATACATAAGCTGGACTTCATCGAGATTAAAAATTTTGTGCTTCAAAGGACTCTATCAAGAAAGTAAAAAGATAGTTCACAGAATGGAAGAAAATATTTGAAGACCATACACCTGATAAGGGACTTGTATCCAGAGCATACAAAGAACTCAGTAAGAAAAAGACAACCCAACTGAAAAATGAGCAAAGGATTTGAGTAGACCTTTCTCCAAAGAAGATATACAAATGGGGGTGCCTGGGTGGCTCAGTCGGTTGCGCGCGGGACTTCAGCTCAGGTCATGATCTCACGGTTCGTGGGTTCGAGCCCCGCATCGGGCTCCGTGCTGACAGCTCTGAGCCTGGAGCCTGCTTTGGATTCTGTGCCTCCTTCTCTCTCTGTTCCTCCCCCACTCATATTCTGTTTCTCTCTGTCTCTCAAAAATAAATAAACATAAAAAAAATTTTTTTAAAGAAGATATACAAATGACCAATAAGCACATTAAAAAAAAAAACCCTCAATTTCATTAGTCATTAGGGAAATGGAAATGAAAACCCCGATGAGAAAACAGTTAATACCTCCTAGAATGCCTATAACCAAAAAGATGCCTTTCTGGTTCTCCAGGGGCCCAGCTGGGGAAGAAAGGGTAGACTCCTCCACCGGGGCTCAAGGAGCTGAGAACCGTCCTCACCCTTGCAGGGAAGGAAGCTTCCGAAAGCTGTACACCACCAGAATGTACAGCATCAACTGAGGATGCGCTGGGGGCCAGGAAAGAGTGCCTCCGACACAAGAGCTAGACGGCACGCATGGGGGAAGGGCGGAGAGACAGAGACACAGGGAGAGAGAATCCCAAGCGGGCTCCACGCTGTCAGCCCAGAGCCCGATACGGGGCTCCATCTCACAACTCTGAGATCAGGAATCCAACGCTTAGCTGGCCAAGCCACCCAGGGGCCCCTACGTTTTAAATAAACATACTAAGCCAGGGTCTTTTTTTTCATAGCTCTCCCTATTCACCTACATAAAGGTCATTGTGCTTGTCATGTGTCCTCAGAATGGACTCTAGACCATGTACTTAAAACCTTCTTAACTATTTTAAATTCATAAAATACAGCCCATCGCTAAATATTCATCACGAATTCACTCGGCTATGTATGAAAACCACCCATCTATTTGTTACAATACTTGGGGGTCTCCGCCTGATTCCAGAAGGTATTTGGAAATGCTAAATATGAATTCTGATAATTTGGTCTGACTGGGATGGGCAGCTGAACAGAAAAATGACCTACAGACTTGTGTGGACCTCTTTTCTTCCAAGGTGCTTAAAAAAATTACAACCCCTAATAAGAGCAATTTCAGCATTCCATTCTCGAAAGGCTAAGGGGCAACATTACGTTTGAAAAGAGAACCGTGTTAAAGCCACGTTTGAATAGCAAATACAAGTGACCCTGGACAGCTGACCACTCCCGCCCCGTCAAAAATCAATGTATGATCTTTGACTCCACAGCAGCTTTAACTACGAATCCCCTGCTGTTGACCAGAAGCCTTACCCGTAACATTAGCAGTTGAGTAACACATATTTTGTACGTTTTGTGCGTTATATACCGTATTATCACAATAAAGTAAGCTATTCAAAATTTTTAAAAAAAGATGGACAATAACAAGTGTTGGCGAGGAGGCGGAGAAACAAACACTCATACACTGCCGTTGGAAAGATAAATGCTATATAGGTGCTTTGGAAAACAGTTTGACAGTTCCTCAAAAAAGTCAGAGTTCCCATATGATGCAAGAATTCCACTCCTATACATATACCCAAGAGAATTCAAAATATAGGTGTCCACACAAAAACTTGCACACAAATGCATACAGCAGCATCGTCCATAATAGTCCCAAGCGGAAACAATGCAAATGTCCATCAACTGATAAAGGGATAAACAAAATGGAATACAGTGGAGTATTATTCAGCCATAAAAAGGAATGAAGTACTAATACATGCTACAACATGGGTGAGCCTTGAAAACCTAATGCTAAGTGAAAGAAGCTAGACACAGAAGACACACACTGTAGGATTCCATTTATATGAAATGTCCAGAAGAAGCAAATCCCTAGAGACAGAATATAAATTAACCATTGCCAGAATCTGGGTGATGGGGGAAGGAGGGTATGAAGAATAACTGCTAATGAGTACCAGATTTCTTTGTAAGGTGATGAAAATGTTCTGGAATTAGATAATGGTAATGGTTGCACAACTCTGTAAATATACTAAAAACCACTGAATTTTAATTTTTTAAATTGACATCCAAATTAGTTAGCATCTAGTTCAACAATGATTTCAGGAGTAGATTCCTTAATGCCCCTGACCCATTTAGCCCACCCCCCCTCCCACAACCCCTTCAGTAACCTTATGTTACTCTTATGTTTTGTCCCCCTCCCTGTTTTTATATTATTTTTGCTTCCCTTCCCTTATATGTTCATCTGTTCTGTGTCTTAAAGTCCCCATATGAGTGAAGTCATATGATATTTGTCTCTCTCTGACTGACTTATTTCACTTAACATAATACCCTCTAGTTCTATCCACGTAGTTGCAAATGGCAAAATTCCATTCTTTTTGATTGCTGAGTAATACTCCATTGTGTGTATGTATATGTGTATGTGTATATATATATGTGTGTGTATCTACACACATATACATATACATACACACCACATCTTCTTTATCCATTCATCGATCAATGGACATTTGGGCTCTTTCCATACTTTGGCTATTGTTGATAGTGCTGCTATAAACATGGGAGTGCATGCGTCCCTTCGAAACAGCACACCTGTATCCCGTGGATAAATGCCTAGTAGGGCAATTGTTGGGTCATAGGGTAGTTCTATTTTTAGTTTTTTTGAGGAACCTCCATGCTGTTTTCCAGAGTGTCTGCACCAGCTTGCATTCCCACCGACAATGCAAAAGGGATCCTCTTTCTCCGCATCCTCGCCAACATCTGTTGTTGCCCGAGTTGTGAATGTTAGCCATTCTGACAGGTGTAAGGTGGTATCTCATTGTAGTTTTGATTTGTATTTCCCTGATGACGAGTGGTGTTGGGCATTTTTTCATGTGTCAGTTGGCCATCTGGATGTCTTCTTTGGAGAAGTGTCTATTCATGTCTTTTGCCCATTTCTTCACTGGATTATTTGTTGTCTGGGTGTTGAGTTTGATAAATTCTTTTACAGATTTTGGATACTAACGCTTTATCTGATATGTCATTTGCAACTATCTTCTCCCATTCTGTTGGTTGCCTTTTAGTTTTGATGATTGTTTCCTTTGCTGTGCAGAAGCTTTTTATTTTGATGAGGTCCCAAAAGTTCATTTTTGCTTTTGTTTCCCTTGCCTCTGGAGACGTGTTGAGTAAGAAGTTGCTGCGGCCGAGGTCAAAGAGGTTTTTGCCTGCTTTCTCCTTGAGGATTTTGATGGCTTCCTGTCTTACAATTGAGGTCTTTCATCCGTTTTGAGTTTATTTTTGTGTATGGTGTAAGAAAGTGGTCCAGGTTCATTCTTCTGCGTGTCGCTGTCCAGTTTTCCCAGCACCACTTGCTGAAGAGACTTTCTTTATTCCATTAGATATTCCTCCCTGCTTTGTCAAAGATTAGTTGGCCATATGTTTGTGGGTCCATTTCTGGGTTCTCTATTCTGTTCCCTTGATCTAAGTGTCTGTTCTTGTGCCAGTACCATACTATCTTGATGATTACAGCTTTGTAGTATAGCTTGAAGTCTGGGATTGTGATGCCTCCTGCTTTGAAAAAACACTGAATTTTAAATAAACATAAAAAATCTATTGGGAATATTTCTGTCGCACCATTTCTGGGATTTTCTATTCTATTACATTGACCTATGTGTCTATTCCTAAGTCAATACCACACTGTCTTGCTTACTGTACCTATATAGTGCATCTTAAAAATAGGAATAGTGGGGGCACCTGGGTGGCTCAATGGGTTAAGCATCTGACTTCAGCTCAGGTCATTATCTTGCAGTCTGTAAGTTTGAGCCCTGCATCAGTCTGTGCTGACAGCTCAGAGCCTGGAACCTGATTCGGATTCTGTGTCCCCCCCACTCTCTGCCCCTGTCCCACTCACATTCTGTCTCTCTCTCAAAAATAAATATTAAAAAATTTTTTAAAAATAGGAATAGTGAATCCTCCCACTTTATTTTTTAGCCACTCTACTTCTCTTCCCTTTTCATAAAGTTTTAAAACAAAGCTTGATTATTTTTCAACAACATACAAAATACATTGTTGGGGTTTTGATAGGATTTACATTATACCTATGGATCAATTTGAGAGGAATTGATATTTCTACTATGTTGAATCTTCTAATCCATGAACACATTATATCTCTCCATTTATTTAGTTGATTTCTTTCATTTGTGTTTTAAAATTTTCAGCATATACCGTACAGAATCTGTAATTGTTTTATTAGATTTATATCTAACTGTTCCAATATTTTGTAATGATTGAAAATGGTCTATATTTTGAATTTTTGTTTCCACAAGTTCTTTGCTGTATATAGGAATATGATAGACTTGTGTGTTTTGATCTTGTACACTGTGACCTTGCTGAACTCGCTCAATAATTCTATAAACTTTCTTTAAAAATCTTCACTTGTTAGAAAGTGTATTTATTTATTTACTTAAGTAATCTCTACACCTAACGCATGGCTCAAACTCACGGCCCTGGGATCAAGAGTCTCATGCTCTTCTGAGCCAGCCAGGTGCCCCTTCAAACTTTTTATAGATTCCTTTTTTATATAGATTATCAATCATGTAATCTAAAAACAGGGATAGTTTTATTTATTCCTTTCCAATATATATGCTTTTTATTTCCTTTTCTTGCCTTACTGAGCTGGCTAGGACTTCTGCTACTATGATGAATAAAAGCAGGGGAAGCAGACGTCCTTGTCTTGTTCCTGATCTTGGGGAACTTTTGCTATTAAGTACCATAACCGCAAAATTTTTATAGATACTCCTTTATCAAGTTGAGAAAGTTCTTCTCTAATTCTCTAGGTTTTTTTATTCGTGAATGGGTGTCACATTTTGTCACGTGCATCTTCTGCAACAACTGATATGATCATGCGAGTTTTCTCCTTTAGCCTGTCATAGGGAATTGCTTTGATTTTCCAATATTGACCCAGACTTGCATTCCTGGAATAAACTCCACTTCATCGTGATGTATAATTCTTTTTTTATGTAAGAATTGCAGGGACGTCCGGGTGGTTCAGTCAGTTAAGCGTCCGACTTTGGCTCAGGTCATGATCTCGTGGTTTGAGCCCCATGTCAGGCTCTGTGCTGACAGCTCAGAGCCTGCAGACTGCTTCAGATCTGTGTCTCTTGTCTCTCTCTGCCCTCCCCTACTCGTGCTCTGTCTCTCTCTTTCTCTCAAGAATAAGTAAACATTAAAATAATATTTTTTTAAGAATTGCAAAGATTTGTTGAGAAAATTTGCGTGTAAGATCATGAAATATACTGGTCTGTGTTTTTCCCTTTTTTGTACTGCCTTTGTCTGGTTTTGTTATTAGGGTAATATTGGCTTCACACAATGAGTTGGTGGATGTACTGTCCTCTGCTATTTTCTGAAAAAGACTGTGCAGAATTAATACTAATTTTTCTCAAGTGTTTGGGAGAATTCTCCAGTGAAATGATTAGGGTCAGATTTCTTTATGAAAGCTTTTAAATTACAAATTCAATTTTTAAAATAATTATAGGACTATTCATATTTTCTCTTTTGTATTGTGTGAGTTTAGGTAGCTTGTGTTTCTCAAGGAATTGGTCTGTTTCATCCATGTGTTTGAATTTATGTCGGTAGAGATGTTCATACTATTGCATTACTGTTCTTTAAGGCTGAAGGAGTGCTCGCTTCGGCAGCACATATACTAAAACTGGAATGATGCAGAGAAGATTAGCAAGGCCCCTGTGCAAGGATGATACACAAATTCGTGAAGCTTCCATATTTATGTTAAGGGATAACAATATATTTGCTTTCATTACCATTATTTGATTTTTTTTCAACAACCGGTAAAATCAAATTTAATGCGTAATAAAATGATTTCATATTTTTCAAAAAAAAATTTTTTAAAAATAAAGGCTGAAGGATCTGTAGTAATATCCCCTGTTTAATATCTGATATTGGTCATTTGTATCTTCTTTTTGTCTTTTTCAGTCTTGCTAGAGAGGATTGTCAATTTTATTGATAATTTCAAAGAACTAGCTTTTTGTTTCATCAATGTTCTCTATTTTCTATTTTCAATTTCATTTCTTTCTGATGTTTATTATTTCATTTCTTCTACTTGGGTTTATTTTATTCTTTCGTTTATTTGAGGTGGTCACTTAGATTGATTCGAGGTCCTTCCTCTTTCTGTTTTAAGCATTTAGTGCTATAAATTTTTCTCTCTTGGCAACAACTCTGTAGAGATATGCTAATCTTTTTATTGGTGTTCATCTGTTATACTGTGGTTTTTTTTCTGAGATTCCTACTTTAATGGCGCCCTCTTCTGTCAGCATAACAAAGTCCAGATACTTAATAAATTTGCGCTTCTGTTTCTGATAGGAGAGAGTTCATGTGCTCTGATTTTGTGGTTCCCTGTCATCATGTTAGCTCTAAATTTTGCCCTTTGTCTTTTCCCCTTCACCACTCAATTGACAAAGAGTCCTTCTCCGTCGCTTTTCACCTTTTTTTCTTTTCCAGAACCTATGTGTTTCAAGGACGTCCCCTTCAATCACATATGCTTGTTTCTTTCCTGTATTTATGCTCTGTTCCACCTAACCACTTGAAAACCTATAGGGTGAACTTGGTCTTTCTGGTGGTGGTTTTTATACAACTTTAGGCTTTTTTAGCTACCTTCCCTCTTCTTTTTTCCCCTCAGGTTTTCTCAATCAGCCTTGCTCACCACAAAACCTTGTAAGAGGGCAGGTGGAAGGGTGAGAAAACATAACACACTGGGATTTGGTGTTCTCTCTCCTCTTACTACAGTTATGTTGCGGCTGAGATATTCTTTTTCTTCAAGTTATGGTGAGGGTATGGTTTGGGTAGTTTCATTTTTCTCTTCTTGTTGGTCTATATTGCTTTCGGATGAAATGGTGAAATACTGGGACATAGGCGGCTGCCATTGGTGTCTGTCACCCAGAAGTTCTCCACCATACGGAACTCTAATAATAGCTAGGTGTTCTTTGTGGTGGCTATAAGTGTTTCTCAGTAGAAAGATATTTTAACCTGTGTAAAACTTGACAGCATACTAGGGAAGGTGTGGGAAATAATGTCTAATTTCCCCAGGGCTAAAGTAATGTTTCTCTCTTTTATCCCGTTTTCAATCTCAGTGCTTTGTTTGGAATACAAATGCCTCCCATCTTTTCCCAACTACCGGAACCAAAGATGATTGGGAACCAAATATGAAACGCCAAGGTTCTAATACGTGATCATTTCCATTTTTATCTCTGGAATAGCAGGAATTCCAAGAGTAAACTGCAGTAGAGCCTGTCATCCTAGTTGAGAGTGTTTAGCCAGATTAGAAGAGATAAAATATCCAAGAGCTTGTTCAAAGATTCTTCTGTTAGATCCCAATCTCTCATATTCCATGATTGCCTTTGGGGAGACCTTACTCGCTAAAGCTGTGACCGATAAAACTAGATTTCCTTGTGATATCTGTTTTTAAGACACCATGCTTTCAAAATAAATGTTCGTAAACAACATTTCTAATTAAGGTTTAGTAGCCAAGTTCTCTCACGCGCCTTTTCCAGAAAGTATGACGTTGGAATCAATACAGCAGAGCGGCTGGGGCATGTGATTCTCAGAGCCAGAATGCCTGGATGAATGTCCAAGTTTGGCCATTTTATACATGTGGTCACCAAATTACTAAACACCTTGGTACCTCCTGTTTTCTCACCTAGAAAATGAAGGTAGTAGCAGTACCTACATCACGGTGTAGTTGGGGGGATTGAATGAGTTAATACATATAAGGCACGTAAAACACTGCATACCATAGAAGCTCATGGAAGTGCAAAAGTTAGTATACAACTTAGTTCTGCCAATATTTTGAATGGCCACATTAATCTTCTGTCGTTGCATAAAAACTGGTCACAGAATCACAGCTGAAAACAACACCCACGTATTATCTCGGCATTTCTGTAGGTCAGGGGTACGGGCACTGCTCATCTGGGTCCCCTGCCTCAGAGTTCCACACGAGGCTACCATGAAAGTGCTCACCTGAGCTTGGGTTCCCTTCTGACGGATGACCGGGAAAGGATTTGCTCCAAATTCGTGACTGTTAGCAAGATTAACTTCTCTGTCATTGTCCGTGGGACTGAGGGCCCAATGTGTAGCTAGGCTGTCGGCCACAGGTCATCCTAAGCTCCTTACTACATGGGACTCCTCAAACGTGGCAACTTGCTTCATCAAAGCCATCAAGGTAGAGAGTTGGCCAGAAAGACAGAGGTCACGGTCTCTTGTAACCTAATCACACAAGTGATCTCTCATCACCTGTGTCATTTTCTCTTCATTAGAAGGAAATCACTGAAGCCAGCTCACACAGAAGGGGGAGTGAATACCTGGACACGGGGATCACCTCGAGGCCATCTTAGAGCCTGTCGAGCACACATCTTAAAAAGAAAGTGCGGTACTTTTTTTAAAGGTTTTATTTTTAAGTAATCTCTACACCCGACATGGGGCTCGAACTCACAAGCCCGAGATCAGGAGCCACATGCTCCACTCACCAGCCAGGCAGGTGCCCCAAAAAGCAAGTGCAGTATAGTAGAGATGTTTCAGAACACCGATTCTGTAGTCGGCTTACCCAGATTTAAGTGCTGAGTGACCTTGGGCAGGTTACTTAATTAATCCCTGTGAGTCTCTGTTTCCTCATCTTTAACATGAAGTAATAATAGTACTCGGGAGATACTTTGGGAAGGATGAAATATGAGTATCTATATCTTCCTTTGAATTTATTGAGTGCTTAATAAATATCGTTAATGTTATTCCAAAGCTAACAGAATAGGTATTTGGTTTAACCAGCTAGTGTATTCTACACATTACTGCTAAACAGGTGATCAGATAGGACTTGAGGAAAATGAACAAAAACAAAAGATCAGACAAAATTGTTACTCTCCCCTGTTAATTATGATAATTTTGAAAACTGTCACCTCTGTATAGACCCTCCACTAGGTTATGCTTTATTTTAAAGGTGCTTCTATGCTCAGAACCAGATGAATAATGACGATTAGAACTCAACACCATACATCAGCTATATGTCAACTCCAATCCAGCCAAAGCATCTGCGACATAAGTATAAATTAAGACTTTCAATTACATTATTAGTACATTTTCTTTAATTAAGTAGATACACTTCAATATGCCATTATTAAGATCGTTCTATGGACCAATCCCTTTGCTGGACCCTTGAGGACACAGTTCCAAACATCAAGGAGTTCAGAGTCTCTTTGGAGAGAAAGAGAGGGGCACCTGGGGGGGCTCAGTCGGTTGAGTGTCTGACTTCAGCTCAGGTCATGATCTCGCGGTTCGTGGGTTCGAGCTCAACGTCAGGCTCTGTGCTGACAGCTCGGACCCTGGAGCCTGCTTCAGATTCTGTCTGTCTGTCTGTCTCTCTCTCTCTCTTTCTCTGCCCCTCCCTTGTTCACACTCTGTCTCTCTCTGTCTCTCTGCCCCTCCCTTGTTCACGCTCTGTCTCTCTCTCTCAAAAATAAACATTTAAAACAAAGTTTAAAAAAAAAAGAAAGATAAACATGGGATAATAATTCAGTGTGATGCACACTGTGGCAGAGGTCGGCATAAGGTAATATGAGGACACAGAGGAAGAAGATTAACCTAAATCAGGTGAGTCAGGAAATGCTTCCTCAACAAGGTGATACATGACCTGAGGCTTAAAGCGTGAGTAAGTAAGGATCATCTCAGCAGGGGATACAAGAGGTGAAATAGAAATATCCTTGCTCTCGGGGCGCCTGGGTGGCGCCGTCGGTTAAGTGTCCGACTTCAGCCAGGTCACGATCTCGCGGTCCGGGAGTTCGAGCCCCGCGTCAGGCTCTGGGCTGATGGCTCAGAGCCTGGAGCCTGTTTCCGATTCTGTGTCTCCCTCTCTCTCTGCCCCTCCCCCGTTCATGCTCTGTCTCTCTCTGTCCCAAAAATAAATAAAAACGTTGAAAAAAAAAAAGAAATATCCTTGCTCTCAGTTTCACAGTCCAGCGGGGGAGACGAACTCACAAAAAGCTAATAACACGGCCTGTGATGAAATGTTGCAAGAGCCCAGGAAAAGCCCATTCTGACCAGGACGAAGGGTGGCCACAGAAGGGTTCATAGAGGAGGAGAGAGCTGAGCAGACTTTAAGGATGGAAAACTGTACTGGTGTTTGATCTTCTCCAAGTTTTCTCGATTGATACTTCCGGCATTGAGGGAAATATTCCAGGTTGGGACCATTTTATTTTTTTGTTAACCACTCTTCTTTATCCACATGTGATTAAAGAAACAACTAAAGGAAATTAGAACATTAGGACTATGTAACTGCATTACACCATGGCTGCCTCCCGACTTTAGCATTATCTTGTCAAGGTATGTCCATACATTGACTAACTAATGGTGGTATTCATATTAATAATAATAGCCTAACATTTGTATAATGCGTTCCCATTTAGAAACCACATTTTATAGAAATTACATTTACAAATTAATTATATTTCGGACATAGAGAAAAATACAAAAAATTATATAGACACCTATAATCACACCGCCTAATTAAGCGCATGTTACTGTTTTACCTTATTTGCTTTGGCTCTCTCTAAGAAATAATGTAAAACAGACACATAAATCAGTGGAATAGAATAGAGAGCCAGAAAAAACCCAACCATACATAGTCAATTAATCTATGACAAAGGAGCCAAGAATGTATACAATGGGGGAAAGGCGGTCTCTTCAATGAATGGTGTTGGGAATACTGGACTATACATGCAAAAGAATGAAATCGGACCACTATCTTACACTGTGTAAAAACATAAATTCAAAATAGATTAAAGACTTGGACGTAAGACCTGGAACTATAAAGCTCCCAGAAGCAAACAAAGGCAGCGAGCTCTCTGACATCAGTCTCCGCGACATTTTTTGGACCAGGCTCCTCAGGCAAGGGTGACAAAGCTAAAATAAATGGGATTACATTAAACTTGAAAGCTTTTGCACAGCAAAAGAAACCATCGATGAAATGAACACACAACCTACTGAATGGGAGAAGATATTTGCAAACCATGCATTCAATAACAGGTTAATATCTGGAGCGCCTGGGTGGTGCAGTCTGTTGAGTGTCCGACTGTTGATTTCGGCTCAGGTCGTGATCTCACAGTCACGAGACGGAGTCCCACGCCAGGCTCCATGCTGAGTGTGGAACCTGCTTATGATTCTCTCTCTCCCTCTTCCTCTGCCCCTCCTCCCCCTTTCTCTCTCTCAAAAAAATAAAATAAAATATATGAAGAACTTACACAACTTCACATCAAAAGAACAAGCCAGTTCAAAAATGGGCAGAGGACCTGAATAGACATTCTTCCAAAGAAGACACAGAGATGGCCACCAGGCACCTGAAAAGATGCTCAATACCACGACTTACCAGGGAACTCCAAACCAAAACCACAACGAGCTATCACCTCACACCTGTCAGATTGGCTCTTATCAAAAATACAAAAAATACAAAAAATGACAAACTAAAAATAGAACTACAATGTGATCCAGCAATTTCACTTCTGGGTATTCACCTGAAGAAAACAAAACCACCGATCTGAAGAGATGTATGGCCCCCTATGTTCACTGCAGCATCATTTACAATAGCCGAGATATGGAAGCAACCTAAATGTCTATCCACAGGTGAATGGATAAAGAAGACGTACACACAATGGAATATTCCTCAGCCCGTAATAAAGACTGAAGTCCTGCCATTTGTGATAACACGGATATGGACCTGGAGAATATTATGCCAAGTCATTAAGTCAAAGGAAGACAAATATTGCATGACTTCACCGAGATATGGAACTTATAAACAAAGCAAATGAACAAAACAGAAACAGACTCATAGACACAGGAAACACACTGTTGATTGCCAGAGTGAGGAGGGGGTTGGGGTGAGCAAAATAAGTGAAGGGCATTAAGGGGTACAAACTTCCAGATATAAAATGAGCAAATCATGGGAATGTAATGTACAGCACAGAGAACACAGCTGATTCTTGAATAACGAGGGTTTGAACTGCACGGGCCCACTGACACACGGACTGTTTTGTTTCAATAAGTACACTGAAAAATTTGGGGGGCATTTGTGACAATTTGAAAAAACTTGCAGAAAATTTTAAAGAAAAGGTATGTCAGAGGGGAGGTCTGTGGGGGGATGAGTGAAAAAGATAAAGGGGACTAAGAGGACACTTATCTTGGAGGGGGGAGCCAAGACGGCAGAACAGCACGGAAGTTTTTTGCGTGTCTCGCCTCCATGAAACACGGCCAGACCAACACTAAACCATCCTACACACCTAGAAAACTGATCGGAGGATTAACACACAACAATCTGCACAACTGAACCACAGAATTCAGCAGGGACGCAGCACGGAGAGCTGAACTTGGGGAGCGAGAAGCCGCGGGAAGGGAGGTGCTTTTGCGGGCGGAGAGAGGACGGAGACTGGGGAGGGGGGAGAATACGGGAAAAGCACCCCTCCCCAAAAGCAGCTGGAGAGAATGTGGAGAATTGGAAACAGCCGCAGGGACTGAGCTAAAAAGGGAGAAAGGAGAAAGGAGAGGGTTTAAATCCCATGGAGACTTAAGGGGAGCGCAAAGGCTGCAACTCGGCAGCTCCCTACCTGGCGGTGCTCTGGTGGGAAGGGCCACACGGAGAAAAGCGGTGCCACTGCCGGAAGGGCATTTGGTAGAGACTGTTGAGGCCACCCGGTCCCGGCAGACCCCGCAAAACGGCCACATTCGCTGGTGCCGGAACAGGGTCGTTGAGGGGGAAGCCTGGTGCCAGGTGTGCGTTGTGATTTTCCATCATCCCCGAGATGCCACTGATACACTGCCTGGCGGACTTTTTCTGGGGCGGGCTGGCACCTGCCGCAGTCTCGGGGGTCCACGGGCGTTCCCGGGTGCAGCCGACATTCGGCCGTCGCTCGCTGAGACCCTCCCGCAGAGGGGCGGAGCGGGTCAAGGCGCAGTCCTTCTGAAGTAAGGGGCGGGGAAAACAGCCGCATCTGAGACAGGAATCGGGAGAGAGGTGCCGCCTGGGGCTCGGTCACGGACAGTGAAGAAGCGGGAAGTGGACGGAAGCTGAAGACAGAGGACGGGTGCGCGACTGCTGATCGGAGAGAAAAGTTCCCAGGCCACAGACTGGGGAGCCGGAGGACGCCATTGTCACCGCTCCCGCGCATGCGCATAGGCACCTACGAGCGCGGCAGCAATCCGCCCCAGTAGGCTAGCAGCGCCATCTAGTGGAGGACGGAGCCGTTACACTAAGCTCAGCCCAATGGGGCCAAACTCACTCTGCAAGAACAGAAGTCTCACCGCCTGCTTAGTATATGGACTGTAAAGTGCTTTATAGCCTGACTTCTAGGGGAAAACGAAGTAATTTCAGTCCTATTTCAATCTGATAGCAGGTCTATCTATTCAATTTTCTTTCTTTTTTTTCCTTTTTCTCTTTTATTCTTTTTTTCTTTCTTTTACTTTTTTTTTCTTTTTTCTCTTTTTCTCTTCTACTTTTCTTTTTCTTGAATACAGAAAGAGAAAAACTTCATTTTTATTTTCAATTTTTATTAAAAATATTTCTTTAAAAAATATTTAATTTTTTTACTATATTTTTTACTTTTGTGTAAATTTTCTCAAATTCCATCTTACTTCCATCACTTTATTTTAGTCTACTTCAGTGTATTCACCTTTTCAAATTTTCAAACGATTTCCTTTTTTTCTTTTTTCTCTTTGTCGTTTCTTTTCTTTTTCTTGAATGCAGAAAGAGAAAAACTTCGTTTTTACTTTCAATTTTATTAAAAATATTTTTATTTAAATTTTTTACTGTATTTTTTGCTTTTATGTAAATTTTTTCAAATTTCTATTTAACTTCCATCATTTTATTTTAGTCTACTACAGTGTATTCACTTTTGCAAATTTTCAAACAATTTCCTTTTTTTCTTTTTTCTCTTTTTTGTTTCTTTTTCTTGAAAACAGAAAGAGAAAAAAATTCATGTTTATTTTTAATTTTTATTAAAAATATTTTTCTTTAATTTTTTTCTACTATATTCTTTACTTTTGTGTAATTTTTTTTAAATTCCATTTTACTCCCATCATCTCATTTTAGTCTACTTCAGTGTATTCATTTTTTCAAATTCTCAAACGATTTCCTTCACCCCCCTTTTCTTTTCTCTAATCTGTCAAGCCACGTTCAACACCCAGACCAAAACACACCTAGGATCTAGCATCATTTATTAGATGTGTGTGTGTGTGTTTAATTTTTTAATTTTAATATTTCTTTAATTTTAATTTTTCTACCTCATTAATTCCTATTATCCCTTCAAAATGACAAAACGAAGGAATTCACCCCAAAAGAAAGAGCATGAAGAAATGACAGCCAGGGATTTAACCAACACAGATACAAGCAAGATGTCTGAACCAGAATTTACAATCGCGATAATAAGAATACTAGCTGGAGTCAAAAATAGATTAGAATCCCTTTCTCCAGAGATGAAAGAAGTAAAAAATAGCCAGAATGAAATTAAAAATGCTATAACTGAGCTGCAATCACGGATGGATGCCATGGCGGCAAGGATGGATGAGGCAGAACAGAGAATCAGCGATATAGAGGACAAACTTACAGAGAATAATGAAGCAGAAAAAAAGAGGGAGATGAAGGCAAAAGAGCACGATTTAAGAATTAGAGAAATCAGTGACGCATTAAAAAGGAACAATATGAGAATCATAGGGGTCCCAGAAGAGGAAGAGAGAAATAGGGGTTGAAGGGTTATGTGAGCAAATCATAGCAGAAAACTTTCCTAACCTGGGGAAAGACACAGACATCAAAATCCAGGAAGCAAAGAGGACCCCCATTAGATTCAACAAAAACCGACCATCAACAAGGCATATCATAGTCAAATTCACAAAAATGAAAGCAGCAAGGGAAAAAAAGTCCCTAACCTACAAGGGAAGACAGATCAGGTTTGCAGCAGACCTATCCACAGAAACTTGGCAGGCCAGAAAGGAGTGGCAGGATATATTCAATGTGCTGAATCAGAAAAATATGCAGCCAAGAATTCTTTATCCAGCAAGGCTGTCATTCAAAATAGAAGGACAGATAAAAAGTTTCCCAGACGAACAAAAATTAAAGGAATTTGTGACCACTAAACTAGTCCTGCAAGAAATTTTAAGGGGGACTCTCTGAGGGGAGAAAAGATGGTAAAAAAAAATACATAGAATTTTATAGAGAGAGAATTTTATAAATTCTATATATATATAAATATATATAGAACTTTATATATTCCAGAAACTCCAACTCTACAAGCCACATAATGGCAATAAATTCATATCTTTCAGTACTCACTCTAAACGTCAACGGACTCAGTGCTCCAATCAAAAGACATAGGGTAACAGAATGGATAAGAAAACAAGATCCATCTATATGCTGTTTACAAGAGACCCACTTTAGACCTAAAGACAACTTCAGATTGAAAATAAGGGGATGGGAGGCAGCCATCTTGCTCTTGCCACGTGCTGTTGTTGAAGGACCCTCCCCGCTTCAGATTTACCAACAGCATGAATCAAGAAAAGTTAGCCAAACTTCAGGCTCAGGTCCGGATAGGGGGCAAGGGTACAGCTCGCAGAAAGAAGAAGGTGGTACATAGAACAGCTACAGCTGATGACAAAAAACTTCAGAGTTCTCTGAAAAAACTGGCTGTGAATAATATAGCTGGTATTGAAGAGGTGAACATGATTAAAGATGATGGGACAGTTATCCATTTCAACAATCCCAAAGTCCAAGCTTCCCTTTCTGCTAACACCTTTGCAATTACTGGTCATGCAGAAGCCAAACCAATCACAGAAATGCTTCCTGGAATATTAAGTCAGCTTGGTGCTGACAGCTTAACAAGTCTTAGGAAGTTAGCGGAACAGTTCCCTCGGCAAGTGTTGGAGAGCAAAGCACCAAAACCGGAAGACATTGATGAGGAGGATGATGACGTTCCAGATCTCGTAGAACATTTTGATGAGGCATCAAAGAATGAAGCTAACTAAAAAATTTTTTCTGGTGTTTGGAAGCTGGCATGGACTAGATTTAACAAATCAGCTATGTGGTTCCAAAGTTTTACAGACATGGAGAACATCAACTGTTACTAGTTCAGTAATATAAATATTTTGTATATTAATAATGCTGTTTGTTCAGCATTTTTCGGTCATTTGATTTTGCATTTTGCACTTCCTCCCAGGATCTATTCTTTTGGTCAAAATACGAAATATTGGTGCAGTTTGAGGGTGTTTTGGTGTTTGATTCTCAGTTTTTTTATTTGTTTTTTGTTGGAGTATTTTTGGTGTGTGTATGTGTATGTATGTGTGTGAGTATGTGTGTATACAGTGGAGAGCAAATTGGAAAACAGTTCTATCTATCCTCCTTCTTTCCCCAGTAGAAATAAAACAAATCTTTACATTTGTTACTTTTTATTTTTTTCTAATAATGCAGAGAATTAATGAAAAGTGAGTATCTTGGATTTCAGATCTGAGGAGATTTTACCCTTGGAAGTTTGGTCAATTTGCTTGTTTAACATATTTGTCATACATTTCTCTGGGTTTAAAATGTCTTGAGATATTTTGCCACCAGCTCCATGTTGGCATAGTGGATAGCATATCTTTGGTGTGGTTGCCTTAGATTCACTTACCTAGTCAGACCCAGAAGATTTTCTTCTAGCTTTCTTCCTAAAGGCCTTTTTCCCTCTCCCTTTGGTCTCCCAGTGGCCTGGTCAGCCTTTGGTAATGCTCTTCCTCATCTTCCACCTAGCCTGAGAAGGATGTTCTCCATATAGAGTTAAGTGAGTGCCTAATCCCCTCTTCTTGTAAGACATTTTTCCCCCATCTTGAGGAACAACAACTCCATCTTCAACTTTTTATTTCCCCATTAATTTTATAGTTTGGTAGATGTCAAACTGGAATAGCTAGCATGTGCTTGCTAAATAATTTTATGCCAGCCTTATCCTGTATACTAGCTGTTCTTAATAGCAGGTGCAAAAATACGTGTTTCCAGCAAGGTTAAAATGAGGAAGGTTCTTTTTGAATCAGAACAAGATAGGCCATAGACTCATTCCCCAGCACAAAATGTCATTCTATGAAATGGTACTGGCCCCAGGAGGATTTCTTCAACCACTCTCCTACTATTGGTCTTGAACCTACCTCTGGATTGGATCTTACTGTTGTAGCTGCTCGCAGCATCCTCCTGCATGCTTAGAGTAATGCTTTTGGGGGGACACTGGTAAAATACAGTATTTATTTTTTCACCTCCTTTCAGAAGACTTGGAGGTAAGTTGCATTCATTAATTCAAGATTCCCTCTTGCTGTCTGATGATAAAAGCTTGCATTTTGCCATATCAGCATTTGTTATAGCCAATATTTAAGGATAAGATTTAGAAAACCTGTCATTTCCTGGCCTACCAGCAAACTAACTGTGGCTTAACCTTGTAGCGTATCAGCTTTTGTTGCAAGCTAGATATCTTTATTTGATATCTAAAGTGCAAGACCAACAACATATCAAGAGATCTATAGACAAGAAGGCAAAGCTCTTGTATTTTTTTCATCCAGACACTTCGATTTATTTTATAAATTTGTTCATTTTTCCCGTTCTGTTTTATATAATATATGGACTTAACTACAAAATAAAGTAACAGTAATAAAATAACAAAAGAGGATAATAAAAAAAAAGAAAAGAAGGGGATGAAGAACCACCTATCATGCTAATGGTCAACAAAAGACAGCCAGAGTAGCCATACTTATATCACACAATCTAGACTTTAATATAAAGACTGTATCAACAGATGCAGAAGGGCATTATATCATAATCAAGGGGTCTATCCACCAAGAAGACCTAACAATTGTAAACATTTATGCGCCAAATGTGGCAGCACCCAAATATATAAACCAATTAATCACAAACATAAAGAAACTCATCGATAGTAATACCATAATAGTAGGAGACTTCAACACCCCACTCACAGCAATGGAAAGATCATCTAATCAAAAAATCAACAAGGAAACAATGGCTTTTGAATGACACACTGGACCAGATGGACTTAACAGATATATTCAGAACATTTCATGCTAAAGCAGCAGATTATACATTCTTCTCCAGTGCACATGGAATGTTCTCCAGAAAAGATCATATCCTGGGACACAAATCAGCCCTAAGTAAGTACAAAAAGATCGAGATCATACCGTGCATATTTTCAGACCACAACGCTATGAAACTCGAAATCAACCACAAGAAAAAAATTGGAAAGGTAACAAATACTTGGAGACTGAGGAACATCCTACTAAAGAATGAATGGGCTACCCAAGAAGTTAAAGAGGAAATTAAAAAGCACATGGAAGCCAATGAAAATGATAACACCACAACCCAAAACCTCTGGGATTCAGCAAAGGCGGTCGTAAGAGGAAAGTATATAGCAATCCAGGCCTTCCTAAAGAAGGAAGAAAGATCTCAGATACACAACCTAACCTTGCGCCTTAAGGAGCTGGAAAAAGAACAGCAAATAAAACCCAAAACCAGAAGAAGACAGGAAATAATAAAGATTAGAGCAGAAATTAATGCTATCGAAACCATAAAAACAGTAGAACAGATTAATGAAACCGGAAGCTGGTTCTCTGAAAGAATTAACAAAATTGATAAACCACTAGCCAGTTTGATCAAGAAGAAAAAGGAAAGGACCCAAATAAATAAAATCAAGAATGAAAGAGGAGAGATCACAACCAACACAGCAGAAATAAAAACAATAATAAGAGAATATTATGAGCAATTATATGCCAATAAAATGGGCAATCTGGAAGAAATGGACAAATTCCTAGAAACACATACACTACCAAAACTGAAACAGGAAGAAATAGAAAATTTGAGCAGACCCACAACCAGTAAGGAAATCGAAATAGTAATCAAAAATCTGCCAAAAAACAAGAGTCCAGGGCCAGATGGCTTTCCAGGGGAATTCTACCAGACATTTAAAGAAGAGTTAATACCTATTCTCTTGACGATGTTCCAAAAAATAGAAATGGAAGGAAGACTTCCAAACTCTTTCTGTGAAGCCAGCATTACCTTGATCCCAAAACCAGACAGAGATCCTACTAAAAAGGAGAACTAGGGGCGCCTGGGTGGCTCAGTCGGTTGAGCGTCCGACTTCGGCTCAGGTCACGATCTCATGTTCCGTGAGTTCGAGCCCCGCGTCGGGCTCTGGGCTGACAGCTCAGAGCCTGGAGCCTGTTTCAGATTCTGTGTCTCCCTCTCTCTGACCCTCCCCCGTTCATGCTCTGTCTCTCTCTGTCTCAAAAATAAATAAACGTTAAAAAAAATTTTTTTTTTAAAAAAGGAGAACTATAGACCAATTTCCCTGATGAACATGGATGCAAAAATCCTCAACAAGATATTAGCCAACTGGATCCAACAATACATTACAAAAATCATTCACCACGACCAAGTGGGATTTATACCTGGGATGTAGGGCTGGTTCAATATCCGTAAAACAATTAACGTGATTCATCATATCAATAAAACAAAGGACAAGAACCATATGATCCTCTCAATAGATACAGAGAAAGCATTTGACAAAATACAGCATCCTTTCTTGATAAAAACTCTCAAGAAGGTAGGGATAGAAGGAGCATACCTCGAGATCATAAAAGCCATATATGAATGACCCAACGCTAATATCATATTCAATGGGGAAAAACTGAGAGCTTTCCCCCTAAGGTCAGGAACAAGACAGGGATGTCCACTCTCACCACTGTTATTCAACATAGTATTGGAAGTCCTAGCCTCTGCAATCAGACAACACAAAGAAATAAAAGGCATCCAAATCAGCCAGGAAGAGGTCAAACTTTCACTGTTCACAGATGACATGATACTCTATATGGAAAACCCAAAAGATTCCACCAAAAAACTGCTAGAACTGATTCTTGAATTCAGCAAAATTGCAGGATATAAAATCAATGCACAGAAATCGGTTGCATTCCTATACACCAACAATAAAGCGACAGAAAGAGAAATCAAGGAATCGATCCAACTTACAGTTGCACCAAAAACCATAAAATACCTAAAAATAAATCTAACCAAAGAGGTGAAAAATCTATACACTGAAAACCATAGAAAGCTTATGAAAGAAATTGAGGAAGACACAAAAAAATGGAAAAAGATTCCATGCTCCTGGACAGGAAGAACAAATATTGTTAAAATGTTGATACTACCCAAAGTAATCTACATATTCAATGCAATCCCTCTCAAAATAACACCAGCATTCTTCACAGAGCTAGAACAAATAATCCTAAAATGTGTATGGAACCAGTAAAGACCCTGAATAGCCAAAGCAATCTGGAAAAAGAAAACCCAAGCATAAGGCATCACATCATAATCCCAGACTTCAAGCTATACTACAAAGCTGTAATCATCAAGATAGTATGGTACTGGCACAAGAACAGACAGATCAAGGGAACAGAATAGAGAACCCAGAAATGGACCCACAAACATATGGCCAACTAATCTTTGACAAAGCAGGGAAGACTATCCAATGGAATAAAGAAAGTCTCTTCAGCAAGTGGTGCTGGGAAAACTGGACAGCAACACGCAGAATGAACCCGGACCACTTTCTTACACCATACACAAAAATAAACTCAAAATGGATGAAAGACCTCAATGTAAGACAGCAAGCCACCAAAATCCTCGAGGAGAAAGCAGGCAAAAACCTCTTTGACTTCGGCCGCAGCAACTTCTTACTCAACACGTCTCCAGAGGCAAGGGAAACAAAAGCAAAAATGAACTACTGGGACCTCATCAAAATAAAAAGCTTCTGCACAGCAAAGGAAACAATCATCAAAACTAAAAGGCAACCAACAGAATGGGAGAAGATAGTTGCAAATGACATATCAGATAAAGGGTTAGTATCCAAAATCTACAAAGAACTTATCAAACTCAATACCCAGACAACATATAATCTAGTGAAGAAATGGGCAAAAGACATGAATAGACACTTCTCCAAAGAAGACATCCAGATGGCCAACTGACACATGAAAAAATGCTCCACACCACTTGTCATCAGGGAAATACAAATCAAAACCACAATGAAATACCACCTTACACCTGTCAGAATGGCTAACATTCACAACTCAGGCAACAACAGATGTTGGGGAGGATGCGGAGAAAGAGGATCCCTTTTGCATTGTCGGTGGGAATGCAAGCTGGTGCGGCCACTCTGGAAAACAGCATGGAGGTTCCTCAAAAAACTAAAAATAGAACTACCCTACGACCCAGCAATTGCACTACTAGGCATTCATCTAAGGGATACAGGTGTGCTGTTTCGAAGGGACACATGCACCCCCATGTTTATAGCAGCACTATCAACAATAGCCAAAGTATGGAAGGAGCCCAAATGTCCATCGATGGATGAATGTATAAATAAGATGTGGTATACACACACACACACACACACACACACACACACACACAATGGAGTATTACCCGGCAATCAAAAAGAATGAAATCTTGCCATTTTCAACTACGTGGATGGAACTGGAGGGTATGATGCTAAGTGAAATTAGTCAGAGAAAGACAAAAATCATATGACTTCACTCATGTGAGGACTTTAAGAGACAAAACAGATGAACATAAGGGAAGGGAAACAAAAATAATATAAACACAGGGAGGGGGACAAAACAGAAGAGATTCATAAATATGGAGAACAAACTGAGGGTTACTGGAGGGGTTGTGGAAGGGGGGATGGGCTAAATGGGTAAGGGGCACTAAGGAATCTACTCCTGAAATCATTGTTGCACTAGATGCTAACTAATTTGGATGTAAATTTTAAAAAATTAAAAATAAAATTTAAAAAAAAAGACAAGGAACAACAAGTGTTGGGGAGGATGTGGAGAAAAAGGAACCCTCAGTCATGCACTGTTGGTGAGACTACAAAGTGGTACAGCCACTGTGGAAAACAGTATAAAGTTTTCTCCAAAAATTAAAAACTATGATCCAATAATTCCACTATTGGGTATTTACCCAGGGAAAATGAAAACATTAATTTGAAAAGATACCTGCACCCCTGTGTTTATTTTTTTTTTACACTAGCCAAGTTTACATTTACACTAGCCATTTTTACACTAGCCAAGACACGGAAGCCACCCAAGTGTCCATCAATAGACGAATGGATAAAGAAAATGTGGTGTATATACACAATGGAATATTACACAGCCATAAAAAGGGATGCGATCATGCCACTTGAGACAACATGGCTGAACATGGAGAGCATTATGCTAAGTGAAATAAGTGAGACTGAGAAAGACAAATGCCATATGCTTCCACTCATAATGGAATCTAAAAAAATAAATGAATAAACCCACAAAAAGCAGAATCAGAGCTGTCAAACAGAACAAACTGATGATTGCCAGACGGGAGAGGGGTGACAGATGGGCAAAATGGGTGAAGAGGAGGAGATACAGGCCTCCAGTTATGGAATGAGTAAGTCACAGGAATACAAAGCAGAGCTCAAGGAGGACAGTCAATAATACTGTAATAGCAAATGTAATGGCACAGATTCTGGGTCTCCCTCTCTCTCTCTATCCCTCCCCCGCTTGTGCTATCTCTCAAAAATAAATAAACTTAAAAAATAATATTTACTTAATATCAAAGTAGTTCCCCACAATTACTTATTAATTACAAGGGGGAAACAGTAACTTGACCGTGGACGAGCCTGGTGGTTACCACCTGTCTTAGTCCATTTGGGCTACTATAACAAAATACCATAAACTGGGTAGCTTACAAACAATGAACACTTATTTCTCACCGTTCTGGAGGCTGAGAAGTCTAAGTTCATGGCTCTGGCCGACTGGGTGTCTGGCGCGGGCCTGCTTCCTCCTAGATGGCCTTCTCACCATACACCCCCAAGGCAGAAAGGGCACGGGAGCTCTCTACGGCTTCTTTTACAAGGGCACTAATCCCAATCATGATGGCTCTACCCTCGTTACCTAATCACATCCCAAAGACCCTACCTCCCGATACCATTACCTCAGGGGATAGGATTTCAACATATGGACCTGGGGGAGACACAGTCAGACTGGTAACACTACCTAAACCAAGAAATCAAGGCTGACAGAAGCAATATTGACACAAACTGACATCATGTACCTCTTGATATGACTTGTGTTATTCTTGCCATTTGGAAATAGCAGAAAATGCAAATTTAGAGACAAAATGACAGGGCCATATTCTTCAAATATTCTGAAGTCCAAAAACAAAGGCAAAGAGAACCTGAGGAACTGTTCCAGACTAAAGGAGATTAAGGAGGCATGTCAACCGAATGCAATGTGTATCCTAGATTGGATCAAGGACCCAGAAAAAAAAAAACTCTGAAGAACACTATTTGGGCAATTGAATTTGAATATAAACTGTAATTTAGATAATAGTATTTTTTTCAATGGTACATTTTCTGGTTTTGATAATCATACTGTGACTATGTACGGAATGTCCTTGTTCTTAGGAAATACAACCTGAAGTATTTAGGAGTAAATAAACATGATGTCCTCATTACTCTCAAATGGTTCATGGGAGAGAGACAGAACGATAAAGTAAATGTGCCTCACAGACTGCCTACATGAGGGAGCATCTCTGACCAAGCAGCGTACCTGGTCAACCAGTTTGTGTAGATGATGAAGTGGCCTCAGGTGAAAATATGTATAGATTAAATTGGGCAGTGGTCAATGGGTAGCCATGTGTCAGGGACCTGGAAGGAAAAGGACTGGAAGATCAGGAATGAGTGGTTCTGTACCGAGGCACGTGGACGGATATACAGGGATGAGTACAAATGGGCAGCACAGAAGTGGCACTGAACAACCGAGTAGACAAGATAACCACCAGTGAACATTGGCCAGCCATTGTCACCACCCACTCCAGAACTTCCAAGATGGACATATGAATGGGATGGTCATAGTGGCAAAGACAGAAGGTATATATGAGCCTTCTTAAGAAGCATGAACTCCTGGGGCGCCTGGGTGGCTCAGTCGGTTGAGCGGCCGACTTCGGCTCAGGTCACGATCTCGCGGTCCGGGAGTTCGAGCCCCGCGTCGGGCTCTGGGCTGATGGCTCAGAGCCTGGAGCCTGTTTCAGATTCTGTGTCTCCCTCTCTCTGTGACCCTCCCCCGTTCATGCTCTGTCTCTCTCTGTCTCAAAAATAATAAACGTTAAATAAAAAGAAGCATGAACTCCTACTTAAGAAGTCCAATCTAGTATGGAACACCCAACTTATTTGCCATACAGACCAACGCTGTATGGCACAATTTCTTGAAGAGACCTAATGGCCACTTGGTGGCAAGTTGACTGTATTGGGCCCTCTCATCTTAGAAGGGCCAACAGTTCATCCTCACAGGGATAGGTACTTATGCAGACATGAGTTTGCCTTTCCTACTTGTGAAACTTCAGCCAGCACCACTATCTGTGGGCTTACGGAATTCCTGATCCACAGGCCTGATATCTACACAGCACAGCATCTGACCAGACTACCCCCTTATAGCAAAGGATGTGAAGGAATGGACCAATGACCATGGGATCCACTGGTCACTGACATACCATACCAGGCAGAGGTAGCCAAAACAGCCTCCTAAGATGCAGCTGAAGTGTCAGCTTAGAAGAAACACTCTGAAAAGAGAGAGCAAACCTTGGTATAGTGTATTTGTTAAATCACAGACCTCTCTATGGTGCTTCACCCCAATATTAAAGATACATGAATCCAGGAACCTAGAGTTGGAAGCAGAGTGGTCTCAAATACCTTTACTCCTAATGACCCACTGAGGGACTTATGCTTTCTGGCCCCTCAACTCGGGGCTCTGTAAGGCTGGAGGTCCTGTTTTCCAAAGCGGGTACACTCTTTCCCGGGGACACAGCAAGGTTCCCAGTGAAATACAAGTCAGTGCTGACTCCAGAGCACTTTGCATTCCTTGTGCCCAGGGACCAGAAAGTGAGAGGAAGAGTCACAATCCTGGCAAGGGTAATGGATCCCAGTGTTCTGGAGGAGGCAGGGTGGTTTTTACAAATGGCGGCAGGGAAGAATTACATGTGTATCCCAGGTGATCCACGTGGGTACCTCCTATTACTCCCTTGCCCCATTGTAACTGTGGATGGAGAAATACAGAAATTCTAGAGAAAGTCTCATACCACTTAAGAACAAAGGTCTAGGACCCAACCAGGTAAGGACCAAGAGCCTCAGATGAAACAACAGAGGGCCAGGTAAATTTAGAACGAGTAGTGCATGAGGGAGAGGATGAGTGCCAACTGTGTCCCGAAGACCAACTGATTGCAGTTGCAGTCCATCCCACTAACTACCTTCTTCTGAGCTCTCTCTCAGAAAGAAATGTCCATGGGAACTATGCAGAAGCTTCTCCACAAACCTGTGTGGAGACGTTTATCTGTGTGACCCCGAAGGTTGGGTCGTGGTGGCCATAAGAATATACCTCACAGACCTCCTGCTACAGGGAACCTAATAAACCAACTACCTCAGCTGCTACGCTCTTAAATCTATGGGAGGTTGTTGTACCAAGGCCACGTCCCCCACTGGCCACTACCCAACAATGACTTATGGGAATGAGGGAGCAGAACTCCTTTGTCAACTGACTTTGGCTCAAAGACTCCCTGAAGGCAAGGAATTTCTCAGACCAGACAGCAACTCAAGCTTTTCTCCTTGTCTCCTTCATTCGGAGTCAGAATTGCATGGCAGTCGGATGACACTCTCAGACTCTCCAAGATCCCTCCTTATTTCCTTTCATGCAGGCATTTCCCTTAATAAAATTCTTGCACATTTAATCCTTCATTGGCATCTGCTTTTCAGAGGATCTGGACAAACACGAGGGAAAATGTACGTAACTGGTAAGTCTTGGAAAAGGGTACATAGGAGTTCTTTTACTGTTATTGCAATCCTTCTCTAAGTTTGAAATTATATCAAAACAGAAAGTTAAAAACAACTGACCCCGTGTGTTTAAAGGCACTTAGAATTTTTTAAAAGTCAATCAAATATGGACCCGTTGTTTGCTCATAGATGAGAAAAGTTCAAACATGACTACAATACTCATACCATAGAAACACATTTTGTCATTTTCCCCACCTGAATTTTAGAATTTGACTTCCGAGTACCCACCTTTATGCTACCGTCCTTAAATGAAAGGTTTCTATCTACCTTCTTCCTGCAGTTAAACCCATATGAGTTTCCCAGTGTCAGCACTGGGGCTGAAAGCCCGCACCCTCTTTCATACTACTGACAAAGAAGGCAGCTTTTACTCGGAATTTATCTAGCCACATGCCCAGACCCATATCCCTCTTCTTTCTTCTGTGAGCAAATGCTTGCTGATGTTGACACACTGGTCCCCTTTCCCCACTCTGCTGGTCGGTTTCTGCAGTGTTATCAATTCCAGCGGATATGTGCAATAAACAGAGGGCCCTGTAGGCTGTTTCCTCCCACTAGGATATTTGCCTATTGTCAGCGCTGCCCTGGGATGGCTGCTTTGGCGGTAAGAAAGATGGGGTATTTGGGGGCACCAGGGGGACTCAGTCGGTTAAGCGACCGACTCTTGATCTCAGCTCAGGTCACGATGTCACGGTTCGTGGGACTGACCCTGCATCGGGCTCTGTGCTGACAGCTCAGAGCCTGCTTGGGATTCTCTCTCTCTGCCTCTCTGTCTCTCTCTCTCTCGAATAAATAAATAAATAAACTTTAAGAAAAGAAAGATGGGGTTTATATTCCTGCTCGAACTCAAATAAAGAAAAAGTCTACAGAGACAGTCTTTAAATTTATATGGACCTTTTAGGGGCACCTGCTGGCTCAGTTGGTAGACCATGTGAGTCTTGATCTTGGGATTGTAAATTTGAGCCTCATGTTGGGTGTAGATATTACTTAAAAATAAAATCTTTAGGGGCACCTGGGTGGCTCAGTCAGTTAAGCGTCCAACTCTTGATTTCGGCTCCGGTCATGATTTCACGGTTCATGGGATCGAGCTCCATGGTGGGATTGAGCCCCGTGTAGGGCTCTGTGCTGATGGCTCAGAGCCTGCTTGGGATTCTCTCTCTCTGCACCCCCTCCACTCGTGCTCTCTCTCTCAATATAAATAAATAATTGTTTTAATAAATAAATAAAAATAAAATATTTAAACATAAATAAAATAAAACCTTCAGTTCTTTGACTAATCATTAAATACGTGTACAGAAAAAGGGTCTGAGGGTCCCCTGGAGAGAAAAAGAGACCTCGGAGACCATCTTGCCCACTCTCTTCATTTTACCTACGGAGAAAGCGAGACATATTATGGGGATATCACTTGACCACGGGGGCAGAGCTGGGATTAAAATCCAGGTCCCCAGATTTCTCAAACTAGTCCTCATTCAACTGCTTCATAATGTCTCCCTGCTGGCAACTTGTAAAACTTTAATTTGCAACAACAGTATCATTGTATCCTTATTAATGAAAGTAGGATGTACGTACATACGTACAAACAAACGTAGTTACTGACAAAAATGTTCTAACAGCACTGAAAGAAAACTCAGAAAGCACGGGGGAAACATAAACCCTAATGTCACTGTTCTATCTAACACAGCGTCTTGGTTTATGGTTTACAAGTGGCATCATTTCAACTGGCACATTCCCCATTCTTACGCTCTCTTTTTCTTAAAGATTTTATTTTTAAGTAATTTTTACGCCCAACGTGGGGCTCGAACTCATGACCCCGAGAGCAAGAGTCACATGCTCCACCGATGGAGCCAGCCAGGCAACCACACAGTCTCTTTTTCTTAAAGTAGTTCATTCTGTCTGCCTTCATTACCAGTTTAAGCCCACACCGTCAGACGCTTTGAACATACCTGCATTGCAACTCATTATATTTTTTAATGGATCATTTAAAATCCATGCCTTCATGGTGTAAGCAAACTTCAAAGTTTGGTGAAGACAGATACGGAAGGACATATATTATTAAAACGCAGTTATAAAAGACCACAGGTCCACATCCTAACCCTTTAGACAACGATGTTCATCTACTTTCTCGCTATTGAAAGTGAGACTTTGGACCCAGCTGTTATCATCGCTGGAAGGATAGATTTTGTTCTGATGCTTTAAGGATTCAATTTAAGTCTTCGGAAATATATGTCATTCAGATAGGGATGAAATCATTTTCTTTTCCTCAAATGTATTTATTTTTCAATTTTAAAATCAGCTCTCACTTTAAGCAAACTCAAATCAAAAGCTGAACTTGCACAGCAGTACATGTGAACGGTCTGAGTTGCAAAGCATGACATTTTTACATGGTACGTGAGAGCTGTGTGTGAAAGTCAACCTCAACTGGAGGAAAACTGCGACTTGTTTTAGAAGCAAACTGTATTCAGAAGGAAAAGAAACTTTAGACAGAAGCCTCCGCACCTTTGTCTCCACAAAGCTGGAAGGAACCTGAGGAGACCACAGAGTGAGGCCGCCTCTTGGCCTCCCCACCGAGGCTCCCGTTCTAATCCCCACTAAGGCACCTGTTTTGTCACACGGGCTCCAGTCGATAATGAAAGCATGTCAGGCACTTGACACGTGATGAGAAAAAGCTTTCTGGACAAGAAAGCCTTCCGGGTGCCCCTTACACCACACAGTTTTGGTCCTTCCCACTTTCTTTGCTGTTACCCATCGACGAATTTCTGTGTTTGTTTGAGCTTCGAGACTTGCTGAGCATGGTCAGGATTTGGAAAGGCACTTTGAGATGTCTGACACAATTTATAAGCTACCTGGAATCATTCACAGGCCGTTCTCCACTATTTCAAAATAGCTATTTCAGTAAGACTTGTGTAAAGCTTCAAGGTCATCTCAAATTGCATTAGGCTGTGCTTAGGAAACCAGGCAGCAGCAATCAACTTGCAGTGTTTTTCATTGCCTGACAATTCAGCTTTGGTTGTTTGTTTATTGATTTGCAGGTAGGGTAACTGGCCGTTGTTGAGCATGAAATTAAAAACATGTTACAAAGCAATCAGGCCTATTTCACTCGTTAGCACTATGTCTGACCTTCCGATCCACATTCCTAATAAAAAAAATGTGAGGGGCCCCTGGGTGGCGCAGTCGGTTAAGCGTCCGACTTCAGCCAGGTCACGATCTCGTGGTCCGTGAGTTCAAGCCCCGCGTCAGGCTCTGGGCTGATGTCTCGGAGCCTAGAGCCTGTTTCCAATTCTGTGTCTCCCTCTCTCTCTGCCCCTCCCCTGTTCATGCTCTGTCTCTCTCTGTCCCAAAAATAAATAAACGTTGAAAAAAAAAATTAAAAAAAAAAAAATATGAGCCAGAAAAAAAAAGATCTAACCAGTTTCTTAAAAGCTGTTTTGAATGAATGGATGATATTAGGGCTTAATTAAAGTGTCTTAACCAAATTCCCTCCCCCCCCCAATTTCTAGCCGATTTCTCTATTTTTTTCTCTCTCTTTAAAAAAAATTTTTTTTAATGTTTATTTATTTTTGAGACAGACAGAGTGTGGGCCGGGGAGGGGCAGAGAGAGAGGGAGACACAGAGAGGGAGGCACAGGGTCCAACGCGGGCCTCAAACCCACCAACCACGAGATCATGACCTGAACCAAAGTCAGATGTCCAACCGACTGAGACACCCGGGTGCCTCTCTCTCTCTCTCTCTCTCTCTCTCTCTTTTTGAGTTTGTTTTTAAGTAATCTCTACACCCAACGTGTGGCTCGAACCCACAACCCCAAGATCGAGAGTTGCACACTCTACCGACTGAGCCAGGCAGGCACCTCTCTGGCTGATTTCTCTTCAGCAGACTCAACAGGAAAAGAGAAATATATTTTAAGGAAAAGATATTCAATTAAAGCACAAAGTTAGCAGACCTCCAATGATGGACAGCACAGTGAAGTGAGAGCAAAATTCTCTCTAGTCTATGCAGCAGAAGTCTGCAGTCTCCAACCTGGTTCTGCCCTGCCTTGGTCAAATCATTTCCAATCTCTAGGTCTGTTTTCTCTTCCTAATCCCTTTCATCTTCAAAAGTCTAGGGGCGCCTGGGTGGCTCAGTCGGTTGAGCGTCCGACTTCAGCCCAGGTCATGATCTCGCGGTCCGTGGGTTCGAGCCCCGCGTCGGGCTCTGTGCTGACAGCTCAGAGCCTGGAGCCTGTTTCAGATTCTGTGTCTCCCTCTCTCTCTGACCCTCCCCTGTTCATGCTCTGTCTCTCTCTGTCTCAAAAATAAATAAACATTAAAAAAATTTTTTTAAAAAAGTCTATGTGCTGATTGATGTTAAAGGGAAAACTATTCTTTACTTTTTTTAATATTTATTTATTTTTGAGAGAGAGACGGAGAGAGAGAATCCCAAGCAGGATCCCCGCTGTCAGCGCAGAGCCCAACACAGGACTCGATCTCACAAACTGTGAGATGGTGACCTGAGCCAAAGTCGGACGCTTAACCGACTGAGCCACCCAGGCACCCCGGGAAAACTATTTTTTAAATTTCCAACTTCTAGGATATCAGATGTATTAAAAATATATATAAAATTTTCAAAACCAGGGTTGGTGTTCATCTTAAATGTAAAATTTGACTATCTCTAGGTGGTGTTTCTCGGCGATATTGTTTGTTCGTGTTTCCAATTTTTTAAACAGCGAACATACACAGCGAAGGAAACTATCAACAAAATGAAAAGGCAACCTACCAACCTAGCAAATGGAAAAAGATATTTGTAAATGACATACCCAATAAGGGGTTAATATCCAAAATACATAAAGAACTCACAACAAGTCAACACCGAGAAAACAATCTGATGAATATGTCACGGGAATAAAGGGCACAGCATAGGGAATACAGTCAATGATATCGTAATAGTGTTTTATGGTGGCAGATAGTAGCTTATGGTAAGCACAGCATAACATAGAGAAGTTGAATCTCTATGTCGTACACCCGGAAGTAATGTAACATTATGTGTCCACTATACTCGAATAAAAAAAATTTAATGGGCAGAGGCCCTGAATACACACTTTTCCAAAAAATACACATAGATGGCCAACAGACACAGGAAAGGAGGCTCAACATCACTAACCTGAGGGAAATGCGAATCAAAACCACAGTGTGATAACACCGCACACAAGTCAGAATGGCTGGCCCCAAAAGGACAAGGAATAACAAGCATGGGCAAAGATGTGGAGGAAAAGGAACCCTAATGCACTGTTGGTGAGGATGCAAATTGGCGCAGCCACTGCGGAAAACAGTATGATGTTTCCTCCGAAAATTAAAAAGAGACATACCATATGACCCAGGATTCCTGCTTCTGAGTATTTACCTGAAGAAAACAAAAACACTAATTCAAAAGGATGTATTTACCCCTGTGTTTATTACAGCATTATTTTTTTTTAATTTTGTTAATGTTTATTTATTTTTGAGAGAAAGACAGAGTGTGAGCGAGGGAGGGGCAGAGAGAGGAGACACAGAATCCAAAGCAGGCTCCAGGCTCTGAGCTGTCAGCACAGAGCCCGACATGGGGCTCAAACTCACGAACCTCGAGATCATGACCTGAGCCGAAGTCGGACGCCCCACCAACTGAGTCACCCTGGAGGCCCTATTACGGCCTTATTTTTTTTTTTAATTTTTTTTTTAACGTTTATTTATTTTTGGGACAGAGAGAGACAGAGCATGAACGGGGGAGGGGCAGAGAGAGAGGGAGACACAGAATCCGAAGCAGGCTCCAGGCTCTGAGCCATCAGCCCAGAGCCCAACACGGGGCTCGAACTCACGGATCGCGAGATCGTGACCTGAGCCGAAGTGGGACACTTAACCGACTGAGCCACCCAGGCGCCCCGTATTACGGCATTATTTATAACAGCCAAGATAGGGGAGCAACCCAAGCTTCCAATGATAGTAGGATGGATAAAAAAGATGTGGTATAGGGGTGCCTGGAGAGCTCAGTCTGTTGAGTGTCTGACTGGATTTTGGTTCCAGCCATGATCCCAGGGTCATGGGATCGAGCCCCCATCAGGCTCTGTGCTGACCGTGGAGCCTGCTTAAGATTCTCTCTCTCTCCCTCTGCCCCTCTCCCCCACTCGTGTTCTCTCTCTCTCTCTCTAAAATAAAAAAAAAATAAGATGTGGTATATATATAATGGAATCTTAGCCATAAGAAAGAATGAGACCTTACATTTGCAATAACACGGGTGGACCTAGAGGGTATTATGCTAAATGAAATAAATCAGAGAAAGACAAATACCATGTGATTTCACTTTATATGTGGAATCTAAAAAAGAAAACAAAACAAACAGACTCATAAATGAAAAACAAACCTATGGTTGCCAGAAGGGAAGGAGGTAGGGGGGTGGGCAAGAGGTAAAGGAGATTAAGAGGAACAAACTTCCAGTTATAAACTAAATAAATCATGGGGGTGTATAAAGGACAGCATAGGGAATATAGTCAGTGACACTGTAATAGGTGACACGTGGTAAGTGTCCTTATTTTATCATTATGAGTATTTTGTATGTATATACATGTCAAATCACTATGTTGTGCACCTGAGGCTGATATAATATTGTATGTCAACTCTTCTTCAATTAAAAGTTAAATAAATTGTTTTGGGGGAGTCGGGGTGGCTCAGTCTGTCGAGCGTGGGACACTCGATTTCAGCTCGGGTCATGATCTCATGGTTCACGAGATCGAGCCGCACATCCCACTCCACGCTGACAGCAGGAAGCCTGCTTGGGATTCTCTCTCTCCCTCTCTCTCTCTCTGCCACTCCCCTGCTCTCCCACACACGCTTGTGCTTTCTCTCAAAATAAATAAACATGAAAACTACGTTTTAATTAAACACGTTGTTGAAAACTTAAATTAAAAATTAAGACAGAACTAACTCAGCGCCGTCCCTATCAAGGAGAAAATGATTTTCTTAATTTGAGGGATAAGAACCATGCAGCACCATTAAGCAAATTCTTTCGAAAGAAAATAAGATAAAATAAGACACAATAAAATAGTGAACACGCGTTCTTTGTTTTAAAAAATAAACATTTTGGGGCGCCTGTGTAGCTCAGTCGGTTGAGCAACTGACTTCGGCTCAGGTCACGATCTCGCGGTTTGTGAGTTCGAGCCCCACGTCGGGCTCTGTGCCGACAGCTCGGAGCCTGGAGCCTGCTTCAGATTCTGTGTCTCCCTCTCACTCTGCCCCTCCCCCACTCATGCTCTGTCTCAGAAATAAATAAACATTAAAATTTTTTTTTAAAAATAAAATAAAATAAAAAATAAACATTTTTTAAACTTCCAGCCTAACCATAATGAATCAGAAACTTGGCATTATCTGAGAGTGCAACATTAAGTTTGCTTCTCATGAGAGTTTGAGAGCCTTTATCTTGATAATCCTCAGAGCATCCCTGTGAGGTTGGTAACATGGTGTCTGATTTCTGTGACTCAACATTTTGCAACCGGAATTCCGCAAGGAAACTAAGGCCTGATCCCTAAGACATCCACTCTGTGTAACGGATTCACTTTTCTCCTATGTATCTTTTGTGGTATTGGTCATTTCTCCCTGGGGGAAATTGAGGAAATAGTCACCCAAAGATTTCTGTGTTCAGTGGTTCAGCTGAGGAATCCCAGCTGAAAACATACACAGCAGGCAAACAAACCCACACCTAATCAGTTGATTACTCAAGTCTTAAATTACACTGAGTCATAAGTTAGTAAAATATTTTGAATGAATTAAAAAAAATTTTAATGTTTATTTTATTTTTAAGAGAGAGAGAGGCGAAGTATGAGTGGGGAAGGGGCAGAGAGAGAGCGAAACACAGAATCCGAAGCAGGCTCCAGACCCTGAGCTGTCAGCACAGAGCCCGATGTGGGGCTCGAACTCGTGAACTGCAAGATCGTGACTTGAGCCGAAGTCGGATGCTTAACTGACTGAGCCACCCAGGCGCCCCTTGAATGAATTTTAATTACTGCCCTGGTTCCAGGAATGTACATGGAATGCTTTAAAGCTTGTTTTCCCCTGGCTACCCTGAATCATTGAGATTTCCAGTTGTTTAAATGGCAAACCTTTCTATCAGTGCAATTTATTGACAGCACTTAGGCTTTTAATGCACGAGGCACCAGGAAGCGCTCTCTAGTGTGCAGGAAACCTTTTTAGACAGAAAGGGGAGACTGAGATCAGAGTCCAATGGGAGTAAGTTGCCCAAATGAAACAGCTCCTAAAGTAGCTGATCATGAATCCCATGGTTCCTTCCCACTTGCATCTAGACCTTCATTTGTTATCCAAGTCTGAAGTCCAAACACTGATGATTTTGACGCTGATCACGATGATGAACTTCCAACCCCCCCCACCATTTTACAAAGAAACCACTACTTAGACACTTTAGTTAACTTCTTGAAGGCTTCACCCTAATAATTGGTGGAGCTTTGGTCGTCTGTGTTTTTCTAAGTTGTTGCACTTACGGACATACATTTGTTTATCATATTTCCTTATCATCCTTTTAGTACCTGTGGACTTTGTAGTGATACAACTTTTCTCATTCCTGCTATTGATCATTTGTGCTATTACCGCGATATACTATACTTCTACGTAGATTATAAATCCACGGAAAGTCCGCCCGCCTCTCCCTGGGGTCCCCCCTCTGCGCCCTGTGGCCTGGAAACTGCCTCAAGGTAGTAGGATGGGACACTGTAGCATTTACCTTGTTTCCCATCTCGGAATCTTTGAGACTGTTTGTGGCCTAACGTCTTATGTCTTGAGACCACTGTTTCATGTCTTTCTTTTCATTGTTTCACACTGAGTGTAAATCCAGCCCCTATTGACTCCATCTTGATTGGAACTCCGGAAGGAGCTTTCTGGGTCCAGTTGGGGAGCCTGCTCTCTCTCAGGTCAGTCTCTGAGGCAAGGAGACAAGCCAAAGACTGTAGGAGATAGGTCAATGGCGGTAACACGAGCTAACGGTCACTCTTCAGACCATAACCTGCTCGTTGCAGGTGGACAGTATTAGCCAGCATTCTTGCAGATTGTACGTAAACTGGGATTCAGAGACAGAGAGTAGGTTGACTAATTTTCAGCTTTCCCAAGAGGCTAATTTGGCTCATTGCTGATTATCTAATAAAAACGAATCCCTATAGCTTTTGTGGCTTTTTACAAATGACACGTATTCCCTATAGCTTTAAAGTAATCAGGATGTGAATGGTTATTTTATCCAGATAACAAACCTGGGAGAGGATAGGTACAATTTCCCGCTGATGAAGGAACTTTGTATATGAGGACCCACAGAATGGAGGCTGCCCCGGTGGCCTGGCCCCCGTCATAAGTCTAAACCTAAGTCAGCCCGCACTTACGGGGAATGCCTCCTTGTCCGGGAAACCTAACATATGCCACTCGTGGCCCTCCAAACTAGCTTTAGCTAGTTTACCTTTACCTGCTTACAGGTTCACCTTACAGGACCTGCTAACCTTACCGGGAAATCCCAAGCCAACTGTGCTGTCTCCACATCGCCTCTTGCCACATTCCGTAAGACTCACTCCTGCCCGAAATCCCTAAAGAGGGCCCCGCTGCCCATGAGGCACTCTACTCCCCCAACCCATGAACTGTCTTCCCTTAAGTAACTTCAGACTCATTGCCGAACGGCATTATTTTGGTATTTGGCACCCCATTTGACAGAGTAACAAATTAAGCTCACGAGATGCTTAAATGACCTACCCAAGTCTACAACGAAGCAGGAATTCGCTGCGAGGGCCGTCTGACTCCACAGCCAAGACCCCAAGGCTATCTGTTGCACCGCCAAAGCCTTTACTTTCTAGTATCTGGAATTATCAAACTGTGTTTCTATTGTATTGTTTGATTTTTCATTTATTTTATTTTTCATTTTTATTCATTTATTTTTGTATACTTATTTTTTAATTTTCTCCAGAGGTACTTTGTGGCCGTGGGTCCTGAATATATATATATATATATATATATGGCAGCTTCCGGTCATTTTGTGCAGAGCACAATGAAAGCCAGAAGCCAGAAGAGGAGTTTCAGCGACCTATTATGCATGACAAGTGGCCCTAACACTTCAGGGCTTAGAACAGCAACTATCTGATTAGGTCACATGTTCTATGAGTGAACTGGGCTCAGCTGCCCATTTCTTTTGCCGGTCACACTTGGGGTTTCCGACTTGCTTGCACTTACATAGCAAGATAACTTCCATCAACGGAAGGCCGGGCTGGAAGGCTTGGGCCAAATTCCCTCTCCTTGTCGCTCAAGTCCTCTCCGCTCCAGGTGGCCTTTCCAGCAGGGCAGACCTCTTACATCTTGGCCAAGAAACCCCAGACAGGAACGTTTCCTTCAGCCTTCATGACCAGTTTCTCCAAGGCCATTTCAACTTCCGCTTGCGGCCACATGTTTTGGATTCTTGTTACAACAGCACTGCACTTTCACATACGGCAATATTGTGCTGTATACGAAATAGACATCTGGTCATTCAGACGACCAAAATAGATTTCTCATATAGAGTCTTCATCCACAGTTCCTGACTCACAGCTCCCCAAACCCTTGGAGGCTCATCTTGCGTCATAACATTTCGTCTCTTGTCCTCTTGTCCTGAAATAGTTTCAGAGGCAGAAAGGTAAAATGGGTGTCTGTTTATTCGGAGCTCCCCTTTCCACTACAACTGGATTTATGTTAATGAGTTGACTTTTGGACAGTACTTAAGGATTGGGACTGGTTGCCCAGAGGAACTAACCAAGTGATTAAAGGGTCAGAAGTTTCACTCTTGTCGGGGCGCCCGGGTGGCTCAGTCGGTTAAGTGTCCGACTTCAGCTCAGGTCACGATCTCAGAGCTCCTGGGTTCAAGCCCCACGTCGGGCTCTGTGCTGACAGCTCAGAGCCTGGAGCCTGCTTCAGATTCTGTGTCTCGCTCTCTGTCTCTGCCCCCTCCCCCGCTCATGCTCTGTGTCTCTCTCTTTCTCTCTCAAAAATAAATAAACATTAAAAAAAATTTAAAAAGGGGCATCTGGGTGGCTCAGTTGGTTGAGCGTCCGACTTCGGTTCAGATCATGATCTCACTGTTCGTGGGTTCGAGCCCCATGTCGGGCTCTGTGCTGACAGCTGGGAGCCTGGATCCTGCTTCGGATTCTGTGTGTGTGTCTCTCTCTGCTCCTCCCCTGCTTGCACCCTGTCTCTCTCTCTCTCTCTCTCAAAAATAAGTAAACATTAAAAAAAGTTTTTTGTTTAAATAAACTGGTGATCTTGGGGCATCTGGTTGGCTCAGTCAGTAGAGCATGCAACTCTCGATCTCAAGGTCACGAGTTCAACCCAATATTGGGCATGGAGTCTACTTAAAAATAAATAAATAAACTAAAATAAACTAGTGATCTACTAAGTTAAATGTCTGCCTGAGTTCTAGGAGGCACTCTAGCAAATTAATCAAACCCAAGGAAGGGGCCGTGGAAACCTCTGATTTATAGCCAGTCAGTCAGAAGTACAGGTGTACTTGTGACTACGTCACCAGCTAGACCCCAAGACCTGACCTCTACTGCTCACCTGCTGGTACCTACTGACCTTTGTCCCACATTTTTCCTTAGACTCTTCTTTTCAGCTTATCTCTTAACTCAGACAAAAGACCCAATAGGCATAGCACCCCAAAATGGAAACTGAAACTACCCGGCAAGCAATAATGACTATGCTGATGAAGAACTCCAGCGAGGGGCACCTGGGTGGCTCTGTTCAGTTAAGCATCTGACTCTTGACTTGGGCTCGCGTGGGTTTGAGCCCTGCATCGGGTTCTGTGCTGGCAGTGCGGAGCCTGCTTGGGATTCTCTCTCTGCCCCGTCCCTACTCACGCTCTCTCTCGCTTTCTCTCTCTCTCAAAATAAATACATAAACTTAAAAAAAAAAAAAAAAAAAAAGAATTCTAGCCAGCCCGGAACACCCAGACCAGTTTGAACTTAACCTTCAACTCACGCCTGCACAGAGGAACCATGGAGTGGCCCATGGAGTGACTGACCTTTACCTCATTATGATACTCAAATCATTACAATGAAGGCTCATTTACATAACATGCAATGTATGTGTAGGCATGTCTCCTTAAGGCAAATGTGCCACCTTATATCTACTTCTACATACAATGACAAGGCTCCCCAATCTAAATATTCATCCTAACCCTAAATGAAAGAAACCTACTCACCCTTGCTGAGTCATGGGTGTGCAAGTTATTCCCTGTGATCTTATTTGCTGCAAATAAAGTTTCCCCTGTGAGACCACTCCACCTGGTGTAGCTTCTATCTGTGACTCACCAAGGAGTGAGCTCGCGTCCGTTCAGTTACAACTGGTGGTGTAGGACTGAACCCCTCACCTGGGGAATCTGATGCTCTCTCTGGGTAATCTCAGAATTGTGTTGAATTATAGGATACACAACTGGTTCCCAAGAATTGCTTGGTGATGTGGAAGCCCCCTCTAACCAACGCACACACATTGGAATTGGGTCCAGACTTTTACATTCCGGTGCTATTTTGGTTGATACAACAAACTGCCCAAAAACTTAGTAGCTCTAAATAATCACCATTCTATCATGTACCACGGTTCCATGGGTTTATAAAGCTCAGCCGTGAACTTCTGCTAGTCTCACTTTGGAGTTCTCACGCGGCCGCAGTTACATAATGACTAGGGTTGAAGTCATCTGGAGGCTTGACTAGGGCACTGATACAACCGGACTCCTCCGTCTTTCCATTTGATCTTAGGGCCTCTGCCCTCCACATGACCTCCTCACGTGGTCTCTACAGAAAGGTAGATATTTTACATGTTGGCTTTGGGTTCCCAGAACTGAGCATTACAAAAGACGGGAAGCAGAAACTGCCAGTCCTTTTTTTTTTTTAATGTTTATTTATTTCTGAAAGAGAGAGAGAGCACCCAAAGGGCAGAGACAGAGAGAGAGAGAGGATCTGACGTGGGCTCTACACTGACAGCAGAGAGCCCAACATGGGGCTTAAAGTCACAAACCATGAGATCATGACCTGAGCAGAAGTCAGACGCTCAACTGACTGAGCCACCCAGGAGCCCAAAACTGCCAGTCCTCTTAAACACTGGGTCTGAAAGCAGTCTCTTCAACAAATGGTGTTGGGAAAACTGGACAGCGACATGCAGAAGAATGAACCTGGACCACTTTCTTACACCAGACACACAAATACACTCAAAATGGATGAAAGACCTCAATGTGAGACAGGGCACCATCGAAATCCTATAGGAAAACACAGGCAGCAACCTCTTTGACCTTGGCCAGAGCAACTTCTTGCTGGATGTGCCTCTGGAGGCAAGGGAAACAAAAGCAAAAATGAACTACTGGCACCAAATCGAGATAAAAAGCTTCTGCACAGCGAAGGAACCAATAGACAAACTAAAAGGCAACCGATGGAATGGGAGAAGATATTAGCAAATGACATATTGGCTAACGGGTTTGTATCCCAAATCTATAAAGAACTTACCAAACTCACCACCCAAAAAATAAATAATCCAGTTAAGAAATAGGCAGAAGACATGAGCAGACATTTTTCCAAAGAAGATATCCAAATGGCCAACTGACACAATAAAAGATGTTCAACATCATTCATCATCAGGGAAATACAAATCAAAACCATGATGAGATATCACCTCACACCAGTCAGAAAGGCTAAAATTAACCACAAAGGAAACAACAGATGTTGGCAAGGATGCAAAGATAAGGGAACCCTCTTACACTGTCGGTGGGAAGGCAAACTGGTGCAGCCACTCTAGAAAACAGTATGGAGCTTCCTCAGAAAGTTAAAAATAGAACTACTCTACGTCTCGGCAATTGCATCACTAGGTATTTACCCAAAGGACACAAAAATACTGATTCGAAGACACGTGCACCCTGATTCTTACAGCAGCATTATCAACAATAGGCAAATTATGGAAAGAGCCCAAATGTCCATTGACAGATGAATGGATAAAGAAGATGTGGTATATATACACAATGGAATATTACACAGTCATCAAAAAGAGTGAAACCTTGCCATTTGCAATGACATAGACGGAGCTAGAGAGTATTATGCTAAGCAAAATAAGTCAGAGAAAGACAAATACCACATCATTTCACTCATATGTGGAACTTAAGAAACAAAACAGATGAACATAGGGGAAGGGAAAAAAAGAGAGAGGGAAGCAAACCATGAGAGACTCAACTATAGAGAATAAACTGGGGGTTGATGAAGGGAGGTGGGTGGGAGATGGGCTAAATGGGCGATGGGTATTAAGGAGGGCACTTGTGATGAGCACTGGCTGTTATATGTAAGTAATGAACCACCTAATTCTACACCTGGAACCGGTCTTACCATATATGTTAACTGACTAGAATTTAAGTAAAAATTGTAATTAAAAAAAAGCTGGGTCTGTCCCCTATTTTACACCACTCACAAAAACTAACTGGAAATGGGGGCGCCTGGGTGGCTCAGTCAAATGTCTGACTCTTGTGTTAGCTAACCTTACTCTGCAGTAATCATTTCACAACATATGCATTTATCAGATCATCACAAAATAAAGCTGGAAAAGAGTGCTGAATAGAAAAAAAAAAAAAAAAAAGACTGGGTCTGGAACCAACATAGCATCCTTTCCACAGTATTCTACCGGTTAGCACCAGCCACGGGCCAATGCGGCAGGGATTGTACAAGGACACGATTACCAGATAGTGTGGTTCACTGATGGCCATCGTCAGAATCTAGCCACCATAGAGAGCCATAGGGAAACGACACTTAGTTCATGGTTATTAAAATCATGGGGGCGCCTGGGAGGCTCAGCCGGTTGAGCGTCTGACTCTTGATTTGGGCTCAGGTCATGATTCACGGTTCGTGTATTCGAGCCCCGCATCGGGCTCTGCGCTGATGGTGTGGAGCCTGCTTGGGATTCTCTCTCTCTCCCTCTCTCTCTCTTTCTCAGAATAAATAAACAAACTTGAAAAAAAACTTTTTAATCTTTATCTTGGGTTTTGGTTTTTACGTGTATATGTTGCAATCCAATGGGCAAAACCTGAGGTAGCCCCTCAAACCCACTCAACCAGCATCTAAATCTCCCAAAGAACAAAGACGACCATAATTCACAGCTGCTGGGTTTACAGGGTTTCTCCCTGTCCTAGGCCAAAGAAAGATGGTTTTTAGTTCTAAAATAAATTCCTGAAAATGCATTCTCACACATCCTTCAGAACTCCATGTGAGAGCCCACCTGCATTTCAAAAGCCAATATGAAAGTTGCTTGGTAATCAAAGAAGAATTGGCAATGAACTAGTGATGGAATGATAGGAAAGATATTTTGAAATAAACTTCTAGAAGTTCATCCAAATGTTAAAGCTATCTGACAAAAGATAAGAAGCATAAGACCTCGCTTGAATCAGCTTGGTTAAAGTTAAAACGCAATTTCACCATATTCAATGATGCAACAATTGAGAGCTGGTCAGAAGGGATCAGGAGTGGTAGGTGGGTTCTGGCAGATTCCACAAGTCAACTCAGGCAAGATGTAAGGTACTGAGAAGTTAGCTAACGAGGTAGAGCCGTACTCATTATTGTCCATCTGTAGTGACTTTTTTTTCTATTCTATAAATGTACCAACCTCTTCCCCCAGGACGCTCCGTGCTATGATCTAAATGTTTCTTTTCCCCCAGATTCATATGCTGAAATCCTAACGCCCAATACGATGGTGTTAGGAGGTGGGACCTTTGGGAAGTGATTCGGTGATGATGGGATTAATGCCCTGAGAGAAGAGGCTCCAGAGAGCCCTAGTTTCTTCTGCCATGTGAGGATACAATGAGAAATCTTTGACCTGGGAGAGGGCCCTCACCCAACCACGGTGAGCCTCTGATCTTGGACTTCCAGCCCACATGATCGCGAGAAATAAATTTCTTTTTTAAAAAAGCCATCCAGTCTTTGGTATTTTGTTATATCAACTTGAATAGACAGACACTTGCCCAGGTGTTCCCTCTGTTTACAATGCTGCCTCTTTTCCTCATCCAGTGATCCAGCTTCGTGCCACTGAACTTGAAAACATACAAGTTTTACAGACTCCTAGAAATCACACCGGCATACCATTTTGAACCCACTGATTTGGTCAAAACTTAAAGTTCTGGCGACTTCAAACGATGGCAAAGATTTGCCCCAATGGACACTTTCATACATTCTCGTGGGAATGCAGTTAATACAACCGCTTTAGGGAAGAATATGAGATTATCGTGTAAAAGTTGAATATTTATATTCCCTGTCATGCAGCCATTCCCTTCCAGGCACATTGCCCAGAGGCCCTCTTGCACACATGCACCGAGAGGCAGGTACATGGACATTTACGGCCACTTTGGGTGTCACACAGGAAAGCTGGAAACGATGAAATGCCCATTAACAAGAGAATGGATGCATACATTCTGGCACACTCATTTAACAGAGCCCAAAACATCAGTGAACAAAGGAACCGCAAATACATACAGCAACATAGATGGAAGTCAGAAGCAACTGTGAGTGACTAAAGGAAGTCACGGAGGAAACGTATTCTGTCCTTCTATTTTTACAGATTTCACAATGAAGCAAAACAAGCGGCACGTACTTCTGGAAAGAAGACGTTAACGAAATCTAAGGAAACGCAAACAAGTTCAGGATCTCAGGGCAGGGAGGCAGGAGCATAAGGCCGCACAGGAGAACGCAATGTTCTTTTCTCCAGTTAGCCGGTGGATTCATGAGCATTCGTTTCATTATTTAGCTTCATAGTCTACATATACATCACCTATATGCCTTTGTACGTCAGACCCTAAGAAAATGTTTTCCTTTTATATTTACCCTCTATCCTCCCAGTTTATTTTCAAAACATCCCGGTCTGCTACTTACTAGCTTTGGGAACTCGGGCACACAACTTAGCCATTCTAAGCCTCGCTAGGCTCATCTGAAAGTGAAAATAATGCAGTGATCATGCCTATGCAGCTGGCCACTGGGAAGACTACTGTATGAATCCTGTGCCTGGCACCTGGTGGCCCTAAGTGCTAGCTCCCCAGAGGGACACTCCGTGCCGAAGAGCAGACCCTGCAGCCTGAGTCGGTTGTACCGCTTTAGTGAAAGCAGTCCATCTTCCGAGATTTGGGCTCAGCTTTTCTCCCAGTGTCCTCCCCCCTCCTCCACCACCCCCAGAAGGAAAAATATGTCTAATCATGAGATCTCTTGTCAAATGAGGGGCGCCTGGGCGGCGTCGAGTGTCCGACTTCGACTCACGTCACGATCTCGCGGTCCGTGGGTTCGAGCCCCATGTCGGGCCCTGTGCTGACAGCTCAGAGCCCGGAGCCGGCTTCGGATGTGTGTCTCCCTCTCTCTCTCTGCCCCTCCTCTGCTTGTGTTCTCTCTCTCTCAAAAATAAGTAAATAAACATTAAAAAAAAAAATCTTTTCAAATGAAAGTTGGATTATTATCTCCATAGCATTGGTGTCCCTCTGTCCACATGATGACAGAACAGGCAAAGAACAGTTAAATGGATACGGGACTGTCAAGATCTTTTGAGGATGTTCAAGACCTTCTAGAAAGCAACCTACTGCAATCTCGTTAATGTCTGTGACTGAATAAATTGAGATTGGACAGGCAGTTGAGATCAAAATTGCCTTTCACCCTCGGGGCGCCTGGGTGGCTCAGTCAGTTGTGCATCTCACTCTTGGTTTCGGCTCAGCTCATGATCTCATGGTCTGTGGGTTCAAGCCCTGCATCGGGCCCTGTGCAGTGCGGATTGCTTGGGATTCTGTCTCCCTCTCTCTCTGCCCCTCCCCTGCTTGCTCTCTACCTCTCTCTTTCAAAAACAAACGAATAAACACTTGACAAAAAATGCTTTCCACCCCTTCTGTGGTAATAACTCGAGCACATTAACAGGCATATGAGATCGAAACATAAACAAGACATAATTGCTAGTCCTACAGATGCTTTCCTACAAGTTGTCGCCTGAGGTGTCCGTGTTTGTGTTTGTGTTGAGACGTCTGTGTTTGTGAAGGCACTTGAGGTACACATGTGGACACACGTTGTGAGTGTGTGTAGGTGAGAACACATTTGCACAAGCAGGGAAGCCTTGTGGGCAAGCACGGGGCGTAAGGAAAGAGAGCCGATAATCGCCTTCTCTTCCGAAAAGCTCAAGCCTGCAAAGAGGAAGCGTGCCGCTAAGTGCTGGTAGGAGGAATTAAAATTCCAGGGAACGCTGGCCTCAGTCTCGTTCTACCTCCGCAGCCTGTGCTGTGCTCCAGAGGTGTGGTGCAGGGCTACTGTCCCGAGACCCAGCATGTTGGGTCAGCATGCTGGGTCAGGACCCAGGGACCTGAATTTATAGCTCAGGGACGCCTGTGGTATTATCCCATTGCTTACATGCACCCGACAATTTATACTGGTTCAAAGTCCTGTGGCTGCAAGTGGCTAAGCCCGATTCCAATGAGCAAGATAAAAGAGGGACTATATGGATACACGTAATCAAAGCACCAAAAGGGCGGGGATGCGGTGGCCTCAGGAACAACTGGAATTGGGACTCTCCTTGGAAAACTCTCTCCATCGTTCGTGTTTATGTGTCTCTTTATGACAGTTTCAATCTTTCAAATTAGCTGACTCCCGCCAACGGGGGCCGTGGCACAGGCAATTCTGAATTCACGTCCTTGCCAGGTTTACCGCCGGGGGCGGTAACGGAACTTCTTAGTCCAAATTGTTTGAAAAGACTAGGTGAAGACCTCTGGTTGGCCTCTCCTGGGTCATATGACCAACCATAAACCAGCCTCTATGGCCAGAGAGAGAAAACTATTACCGGCCCCGCCTGAACACATGCCCACCCTCTTGGCTTGGAGGGAGGAATTTTAAGATTGCCGGACCTTATCAGGACCAGGATGAGGTGTGGAGAAGTGCTTTCCCAAAATAATGGATTCTCTGTTCCAAGAAGATTAAAAAAAAATAATAAGTCATCGTGCTTGTGAGAAAAAAGAGGGGGTGCAAAGTTCCCTATACGTGTGTAAGATCGATTCTATGTTGTTCACGTCCTCCACCCTTATTAATTCTGTGTCTATTCGATTTGTCTTGTAATGAGAGTAGTGTATTAAAGTCTCCTTTAGTACCGTGCTTCGATGTCTGTTTCCTTGCATCTCCTCTACTTTTTGTTTCCATAGAGGCGAATGCCAGATTTGATGGCCAGCCACTCACGTTCGCTTCTTGGGGTCTTCTGCTGTTCTTTCTGTTCTTTCCCCATCCTCAAATTCCTTCCAGTCCCTGCTTTCTGCTTTTAATGCCACACGTCTTACCTGCTATACATGTATCATTTTTTAAAGTTTATTTAATTTGAGAGAGAGAGAGCGCGCGCGTGTGCACATGAGCAGGAGAGGGGCAGAGAGGAAGAGAGAGAGAATCCCAAGCAGGCTCCGCCCCGACATGGGGCTCGAACCCACAAACCGTGAGCTCACGACCTGAGCTGAAACCAAGAGTTGGACGCTTAGCCGACCGAGCCACCCAGGTGCCCCGATATATGTATCATTTAACTTCATCCTCAGCGTAGCCTCCATCCGAAAGCCCTTATCTACCCAGTCTGGCTCCAGACCTCCGCTCCGTAGCATCTGCATCCGTAAATGCACAGAAAAAGGAACTCAAAGGCCACACACCAGACGGAAAGCCATTACCTCGGGAGAGCCTGTGAGTATTCGCCGTGCAACGTTTTTCTATTTTTTACCGCAGTAAAACACACACCACATGCAATTTACCACCGTAACCCTCTTGAGTGTACAACCTAGTGGCATTAAGTACGTTCGCACTGTCGTGCAGCTATCACAGAGCTTTTCTGTCACCCCAAACTGAAACTCTGTACCCATTACAAAATAGCTTTGCGTGCCTCCCTCTGCCCAGCCGCCGCTAACCACCATCGGACCTTCCGTTCCTATGAACCTGCCTACTCTAGGTCCCTCACAGTAGAATCACACAGGATTGGGCCTTTGACGACTGGCTCCTTTCATCGCAGAATGACTTCAAGATTCCTTCATGTTGTCGCAGGTCTCAGAATTGACTTCCGTTTTTAGGGCAAATAATATTCCACCGTATGCATCCGCCACCCTTTACGCATCTACTCATCAGTTGGTGAACATTTGGCTTGTGTCCACCTTTTGGTGGCGTGAATAATGCTGGCGTGGAACACACGGGTGTGCAAACCGTTGTGTACTTTTTCAAACCCCGAGAAACAAGACTTACAAAATGATCCCCTTTGGGTTTAGTGTGTGTGCGTGCATCGTGTACGTGATGTGCACGTGAACGTGTAGAAAAAGATCCGAGAGGCGCACACGAAACTTCGAGTCGTTTCCTCCAGAAGGGGGAAAGAGTGGGATAGTGAAGGAAAGGGCTCCATAATTTTGTATTCTGCATATTTCTGTATTTTTTATTTTTCATAATGAGAATAGATTAATATAGTCCTCATGCAATTTTAAAATGCAATTACAAATAAAGATGAAGATTTCAGTCATCTTGGCAGGCCATGAGTAAGGAATATTCAGAGCAATTTTCAAGGGGTCAGAAGAACCGAAGGGATAGGAGAATGCTGAAATACATCTGTGTAGCTTGAAAATTTTATAAGGCGCATAAATTATGTTTTTAATTAAAAAAATCTACTCGGGGTTGGGGGGGGGATTGAAAGCCCGAGGAAGGATTGCGCTGGCAACTGAGGCCCAGAGGAGGGCAGTAGAGAGCCGTGAGGTGGAAACCACATGAAGGTTGTTCCTCTGTCGCACAGGAAAAGGGCAGAGGATTCTTCAAACTTGCCTTGTGGGAGCCAGGACAAGCTTGGGTACTACTGATTCCAATGGGACCAACGCTAGTCAGACTTTGAGAGCAAGACAATCAGATAAAAGGCGGGAAATCAGGAGAGTGGCAAGGCTGTGGCCATGGAGAGCCAAGCAGAAAGAAAGTAGGAAGAGGCATTCTTTTTTTAATGTTCATTTATTTTTCAGAGACAGAGACAGAGACAGAGAGACAGAGCATGAGCGGGGGAGGGGCAGAGAGAGGGAGACCCAAAATCGGAAGCAGGCTCCAGGCTCGGAGCTGTCAGCACAGAGCCCCACGCGGGGCTCGAACTCACGAACCGTGAAATCGTGGCCGGGGCCGAAGTCAGAAGCTTAACTGACTGAGTCCCCCAGGCGCCCCAGGAAGAGGTATTCTTTACAGAGAATCATCAAATAGGAGCCCAGGAGCAGAGCCCTAGGGCAGATGACCTAGAGAGATTTCTAAGGGTCTTGAGAAGGCGGCCTTCCCTGGTTGAAAGCCCTGGCTGAGTCCTTGGACCCTGCCTCTCTGCCTTTTGAAGCGGACAAGGATTTTCTCTCTCTTTTTTTTTTTTAATATTGCTAAAGTGGACAAGGATAGGGACAGCCCTGAAGGATGAAGATGCAGAGACAGGATTAGGGGGCAAGTTCAGGGTCAGCTCCTATCTTTCCTTAAAATGTTTGATATTTTGTACGTCATGGATTTCTTGCACTAATATTGATTTTGATTTTTTAAATTTTTTTAATGTCTTATTTTATATGTGAAAGAGAGACACAGACACACAGAGAGCAAGCAGGGGGGGAGCAGAGAGACAGAGACAGAATCCGAAGCAGGCTCCAGGCTCCGAGCTGTGCGCACAGAGCCAGACGTTGGGCTCCAAGTCACGAACTGTGACATCAAGACCTGAGCCGGAGTCGGAGGCTTAACCCACTGAGCCACCCAGAAGCCCCTTGGTTTTTAAAATATTGCATTGAAATACTGATCTTGATTACTGAGCGTTTGAGCACCCCTTAAATTGTGTGCCAGAGGCAAGTGCTTCGCTGCACGAGGCATCAGCCTTGCTCTGGCAGCAATAATAATAATAACAAATCCGAAGCAACAAATGAGGTTTTAAAGTATATCTATTAGGGGTGCCCGGCTGGGTCAGCCAAAAGAGCGAGCGACTCTTGATCTCAGGGTCGTGAGTTCAAGCCCACACTGGGTGTAGAGACTATTTAAATAAATATTTTTTTAAAGTACGTCTATTATGCACAATTTTAATCAAAATTCTACCCCAGAATTTCTAAGCGAAATGACTTTCTCTAACACGCCGGTCAGGTAAACAAACCTACAAATAAAATCATATATATCCATGTTAAAGCAAAAAACAGACCAGTGCTTCTGCATCCATTGATACAGAATGGATATGATGTTAATATTCAAATTAATTTGGAAGCTATTTCTGAAATACTGCTTTAAGGTACTCCTACTGAAGACTGAAATAATATCAAGTATCTTTTCTGACCACAATGGCATAAAACTAGAAATCAATTATGAGAAACAAACACTAGAAAGGAACACAAACACGTGAAAGCTAAACAACATGTTACTAAACAACCAATAGGTCAACGAACAAATCAAAAGGGAAATCAAAAAATGCACGGAGAAAACTGAAAATGAAAACACAATGATCCAAAATCTTTGGAACGTAACAAAAGCGTTATTTTTTCTTTGTTTGTAGTAGGCTCCACGCCCAATGTGGGGCTTGAACTCATGACCCTGAGATCAAGAGTTGCAGGCTCTACCGACTGAGCCAGCGAGGCACCCCAATAAAAGTAGTTATAAAAGAAAAGTTTATAGCAATATGAGCCTATCTCAAGAAACAAGAAAAATCTCAAAGAAGCGATCTAATCTTATGCTAAAAGTACTAGAAAAAGAAGAACAAACAAAGCCCAAAGTCAGTAGAAAAAAGGAAATCAAGATTAAAGTGGAAATAAATTAAACAGAAACTAAAAACATAAGGGCACCTGGATGGCTCAGTCGGTTAAGCGACTTGGGCCTAGGTCATGATCTCCCCTTTCATGGGTTCAAACCTCACGTCAGGCTCTGTGCTGACAGCCAGAGCCTGGAGCCTTTTTCAGATTCTGTGTCTCTCTCTCTGTCCCTCTCTCACTTGCTGTCTCTCTCTCTCTCAAAAATAAGTATTAAAAAAATTTTTTTAAGTAAGTATCTAGAATATCATTTTTAAAAAAGAAACTAAAAACACAAGAGAAAAGATCAGTGAAACCAAGAGCTGCTTCTTTGAAAAGATAAAGAAATTGATAAACCTTCAATTGATAACGACTCATCAAGAAAAAAAAAAGAGGACTCAAATAAATAAAATCAGAAATTCAAGAGGAAAAATAACAACCAACACCACAGAAATACAAAGAATTATACGAAGATACTATGAAAAATTGTATGCCAACAAATTGGACAACCTAGGAGAAACGGATAAACTCCTAGAAACAATCTTCCAAAAGTGAGTCAGAAAGAAATAGAAAATTTTAACAGACCGATTATAAATAATGAAACTGAATCGGTCATCAAGATTCTCCCAGCGAACAGAAGTCCAGGACCTGATGGCTTCACAGGTAAATGCTCTGGAACATTTAAGAGTAAATATCTATTCTTCTCAAACTATTCCAAAAAATAAAAGAGTAAGAAAAGCTTCCAAATTCATTCTACAAGACCAGCATTACTCTGATACCAAAATGAGACAAAGACAAAAAAGAGAAAACTATAGGCCGACATCACTGATGAACATAGATACAAAAATCCCCAACAAAATATTAGCAAACCAAATTCAGCAATACATTAAAAGGATCACTGGGGCGCCTGGGTGGCTCAGTCAGTTGAGTGTCCGACTCTTGATTTCGGCTCAGGTCTTGATCCAGGGTCCTGAGATCAAGCCCCATGTCATGCTCTGCACTGAGTGTGGGGCCTGCTTAAGATTCTCCCCCTCTCTCTCTCTCTCTCTCTCTGCCCCGCTCTCCCACTCACATGCTCTCTCTCTCTAAAATATCAATCAATCAATCAATCAATCAATAAATGGATCATTCGCCACGATCAACTAGGATTTATTCCAAGGATGGTTCAATATTCACAAATCGATCAATCTGACACATCATATTAACAAGAGGAAGAAGAAAAACCATACAATCATCGCAGGAGATGCAGAAAAGGCATTCCACGGAATACAAAATCTGTTCATGATAAAAAGTCTCGACATAGTGGGTTTAGAGGGAACATACCTTCACACAATAAACGCCATATATAAAAATCCCACAGCGGACATCACACTCGATGGAGAAAACCTGAATTTTTTTCCCTCTAAGATCAAGAACAAGACAAGGATGTCCATTCTCTCCACTTTTATTCAGCATAGTACTGCAAAGCGTAGTTGCAGCAATCAGACAAGAAAAAGAAAAGGCATCCAAATTGGTAAGGAAGAAGTGAAATGGTCACTATTTGCTGACGACGTGATGTTGTATATCGAAAACCCTAAAGACGCCACCAAAAAAATGAGACTACATGAATTCCATAAGGTAGCAGGATACAAAAGTAGTACACAAAAATCTGTTCTGCTTCCATACGCTAGTAATCAAGCAGCAGAAAGCGAAATTAAGGAAACAATCCAATTCATAATTACACCAATAAGAATAAAATACCTAAGAATAAATTTAACCAAGGAGGTGAATGACCTATATTCTGAAAACTATAAGACACTGGTGACTGAAACTGAAGACAACACAAACAAATGGAAAGATACGCCAAGCTCTTGGACTGGGAGAATTAATATTGTTAAAATGTCCATCCTTCCCAAAGCTATCTATAGATTCCATGCAATCCCTATCAAAACACCAATAGTATTTTTTCACAGAGCTCAAACAAATAATCCTAAAATTTATAAGAACCACAGAAGACCCTAATAGCCAAAGCAATTTGGGGGCAGAAAAACAAAGGCGGAGGTATCACAATCCCAGATTTCAGTATCCTACAAAGCTACAGTAATCAAAACGGTACGGCACTGGCACAAAAATAAACACATAGATCAACAGAACAGGACAGAGAGCCCAGAAATAAACCCACACTTATATGGTAAATTAATTTATGACAAAGGAGGCGAGAATATATAATGGAGAAAAGACGATCTTTTCAATGAATGGTGCTGGGAAGACTGGACGGCCACATGCAAAAGAATGAAACTGGACTACCTTCTAACCCCACACACAAAAATAAACTCCACATGGATTGAAGACCTACATGTGAGACCTGAAACCATAAAACCCCTAAAAGAAAACATAGGCAGTAATCTCCTGGATGTCAGCCTCAGCAACATATTTATGGATATGCCCCCTCAGAAAGTTGAATGCTACGTTTTGTAACAGCCCTTGTTAACATTTACGTTCCAAGTAGTATTCATTATGCTGATCAATTTTTTTTAATATTTACTTTTGAGAGAGACAGAGGGAGAGAATCCCAAGCAGGCTCCGTACTGACAGCGCAGAGCCGGGCCCGGGGCTCGATCCCACAAACCATGAAATCGTGACCTGAGCTGAAATCAAGAGTCAGAGGCTCAACCAACTGGGCCACCCAGTCACCCCAATGCTGAATAATTTTTTGGCTTAATAAACACATCAACTACCATAGAAATAACTTCATCATTAAAGGCAAACATATTTTTCTCATAACCCAGAGAAAGGGTTATGGCAAAATTCCCAACTATGTCACATCAGGTAGTTTCTTTGGTCTTTCTGTTCTCCACAGCATCTGTTCAGAACTTTCCCCAGTCCTCACACCTCTGCCCCTTCCCCTTTCAAAGGGTGAGTTCTCTTGGCATTTACTAGGAAAATGGAAGCCATCAGATAGAAATTCTTCAAATTCCTCCCTCCAGCCCCTTATTCCCACCCCTACTCCTATCTGCAACGGCTCTGTATCAGATTACGACTTTTTGATCTGCAATTCTGTCCACTGGAAGCAGAGAAGCTCTATCACATTCTATACGTCCCTAAAAAGCCTGGATCTATCTCCCACCTTCGATGGCTTCAACATCTTCCCCTATGCTAGCTTTCCCATCAGATTTTGATTGAGCTGGGCTTTTCCACTTTACAAAATGTCCTCTTAGGGCTACCATACCCCTCTAGCAACCACCCTATCTTCCCCCTTTGCAGTCAAACTTGAAAGAATTGTCTCCAACACTGGACTTCCCTTACTCAGCTCTCAATTACCCTTCAACCCACTGAAATCTGGCCTCAGGCTCTACCTTTCCACTGAAAGAGTGATCTTGCCTAGATCACCAGTGACCTTTTTGTTATTAAATCCATTTTAACTTCTTTCCAGACATTTGGCAATATTTTTCATTGTTGACTACTCCCTATACCTTAAAAAAAAAAAAACTCTCTTCCATGGTTTCTAGGACCTTATGCTTTCTTTGTTTTCCTCCCTACCTCTCTGCCCCTTTTCTTAAAAAAAGTTTTTATTTAAATTCCAGTTAGTTAACACACAGTGTTATATTAGTTTCAGGTGTACAATATAGTGATTCATCACTTCCATACATCACCTGGCACTCATCCCAACTGCACTCCTTAATCGCCATCACCTCTTTTTTTATATTCAATATAATTTATTGTCAAATTGGTTTCCATACAACACCCAGTGCTCATCCCAACAGGCGCCCTCCTCCATGCCCATCACCCACTTTCCCCTCTCCCCCACCCCCCATCAACCCTCAGTTTGTTCTCAGTATTGAAGAGTCTCTTATGGTTTGCCTCCCTCCCTCTCTGTTCGTAACTTTTTTCCCCCTTCCCCTCCCCCATGGTCTTCTGTTCAGTTTCTCAAGATCCACCTATGAGTGAAAACATATGGTATCTGTCTTTCTCTGCCTGACTTATTTCACTTAGCGTAATACCCTCCAGTTCCATCCACGTTGCTGCAAATGGCCAGATTTCATTCTTTTCCATTGCCAAGTAGTATTCCATTGTATGTATAAACCACATCTTCTTTATCCATTCCTCAGCTGAGGCCATCACCTATTTAACCCATCCTCCACCCCCTCCCTCTGGCAACCATCAGTTTGTTCTTTGTAATTAAGAGTCTGTTTCTTGGTTTGCCCCTCTCGTTCCCCCTTTTTCCCCTTTTTGCTCCTTTGTTTCTTAAATTCCACATATGAGTAAAATCATACGGCATTTCTTGACTTTCTTCGCTACATCAGCCTCCTTTATTCAATTTCTAAATGTTGAGGTTCCTCAGGGTTTGGTAGTGGGCACTTTTCTCTCTGTGCCCTCTCTCCTTGGGTTGATCATATCCATTTCTATGGGCTTCGGTTAGCTTCTGGACTGGGTTTCTGACTTGGGTACATGAATCAAATCCAGACAATCTGTAAACTTGAACGGGTAAAAACAGATTTTTATTGTCACCAATCTCTAATGAAAATTTAGCATTTCTCCCAATTATGAATGTAGGCAACAAACCACAGTAGTATAACCAGTGTGACTTTGCCATTATTAGAAATCATATATAGCTTAATGTATTATACTTGTTGGAAATATCTCAAAATACTGTTTATGCTTATCATCATTTCAGTTTACAGTAGTTATTAGATCCCCGCTAGATCTCTTTAATGAGTCAATAAATGCATGTATTACTACAACACAAGTTTTGTATTAGATAACTATTTCGGTATAATTCACTGCCTTTGTAATCCTATGCATTTCATTTTGTACATTTATTTTTTTAATTTTTTTTAATCTTTATTTATTTCTGAGAGACAGAGAGAGAGACAGAGTGCGAGCAGGGGAGGAACAGAGAGAGGGAGACACAGGATCTGAAGCAGGCTCCAGGCTCCGAGCTGTTAGCACAGGGCCCGACGCGGGACTCGAACTCACAAACCGTGAGATCATGACCCGAGCTGAAGTCGGACGCTTAACCGACTGAGCCCCCCGGGCGCCCCGACCTTTATGACATTTCTACAAATTCATGCATTTATCTCTACCTTCGGTACCTCAATTTTGGTAACCATCTTCTCCGTTCTTCCTAAGTGGTCTCTCCACCAACTGACTGAGTTCCCTTCTAATCCCTTCTTTCCAATCATTGTTAGAATGATCTTTCTCTCCCCAAGCACTGCGTTTAGTCTTCGTATAGCCCACTCCACACTATCTTGTAATTACTTGTATTCCCTACTTGAATAGAAGTTCCAGGGACACAGGAATTTTTATCTTGCCTATTTGGGGATCTGCAGCTTTAAGCATGGTATCTGGCATTGGAGGAGCACTCCGTAAATGTTGAATAAATGAACGATTGCACTGAGCTTCAGCCTGCTGGTTCACAGCAGGTCAATAAAAAGGTTAAGGGACGATTCAAATCTTAATTTTCTTCTGACATAAATAAGATTACCAAAAGGTAAGGCGGGAAAAGTTCATTTTTTTTTTATTTTTTATTTTTTATTTTTTTTGGAGAGAGAGAGAGAGAGAGAGAGAGAGCAAGTAGAGGAGGGACACGGAGAGGGAGACAGAGGATCTGAAGCAGGCTCTGCGCTGACGGCAGATGTGGGGTTTGAACTCGCGAACCAGGAGATCACGCCTGAGCCAAAGTTGGACGCTTAACCGACAGGGCCACCCAGGCGCCCCAAAAGTTAATTTTAGTTATTTCATGTGAAAACTTAAATTTTGTGAGTAGGAAGTATGGCTTAGGAAAATTGACAAGACTCACTCCCTCTGTAATCTTCATTTTCTTGCCAAAATATTAAATTGCCTACTAAATAGTGTGTTTAGGGACTTGCACACTGGAAAATATAGATGGCCACCCTGGGGGGAGGGTTATGCTTGCCCCTAAAGTTTTAGTCCTGTACAGAGTCGGGTTTTATTCTGGACGCTTGTGGCAGCAGCTTTCGTTGCTTTGTGCAAGAATCACAGGGAACAAAGGCACCTCTCTGATTTACCCGGTGTTCATTCTGTCAATTGGTAGATTTAATGAACAGAGAGAGGACAGGCCATGGATCCAAGGTAGGAAGAGCACCATAACAATATGCAAATAGCACTTGAAAATTAACCATACAGGGGCGCCTGGGTGGCGCAGTCGGTTGAGCGTCCGACTTCAGCCAGGTCACGATCTCGCGGTCCGTGAGTTCGAGCCCCGCGTCGGGCTCTGGGCTGATGGCTCGGAGCCTGCAGCCTGCTTCCGGTTCCGTGTCTCCCTCTCTCTCTGACCCTCCCCCGTTCATGCTCTGTCTCTCTCTGTCCCAAAAATCAATAAACGTTGAAAAAAAATTTACCAAAAAAAAAAAAAAAGAAAGAAAATTAACAATACAGGCGTTGAACACAGACAGCTCCTAATCGGCACCCAAAAATTGAACATTTTAAGGGAGCAATACACCAAGGTGTGCTCGGTGTGGCAGTCAAGTTAACCAAAAGGATGCATTCCAGCTTTTCAAGATTAATTTCAAAGCGTTACGAACACTCAAGGTCTAGGGGTGTCTGGCTGGCTCAGTTGGAAGGGAATGGGACTCTTGATCTCAGGGTTGTGAGTTTCAGCCCCATGTTGGGTGTAGAGATTACTTAAAAATACAATCTTAAAAAAAACAACAACACCGAGTTCTATTCTTTACAGCCTTATGTTAACTACATTAACCATTATAATTTATCTTGAAGTAAAATAACAGTTATTGTATTATAAAAGAATAGTTTGGGGCACTCTGAAACTTAACAGTTCACAAGGAAAAGATGAGATTCTGTGCATCATACCAAACCTTGATTTGAAGTTTCATTGTAAATTTCTTTTCATCCTTTTTTATCATTTTTTTTCACCATGATAAGTGTACTCTTTAATCCCCATCCCCCCACCTACCTCCCCTACCGGTGACCACCATCTGTTCTCTATAACTCAGAGTATGGTTTTTAGGTTGCCTCTTTTTTTCTTTGTTCATTTGTTCTGTTTCTTAAATTCCACATATGAGTGAAATCATATGGTATTTGTCTTTCTTTGATTGACTTATTTGGCTTAGCATAATACACTCTAGCTCCATCCATGTCGTTGCAAACAGCAAGACATCATTCTTTTGACAGCTGAGTAATATTCCACTGGATATATACATACACCACCTCTACTTCATCCATTCAGCAGTCGATGGACATTTGGGCTCTCTCTGTACTTCCTATGTAGTTGATAATGCTGCTATAGACATAGGGGTTCATGATCCCTTTGAATTCGTGTTTTTTTTTGGGGGGGGGCAGTGATAAATACCCAGTAGCACAATGACTGCATCCTAGGGTAAATCTATTCTTAATTTTTTGAGTAACCTCCACACTGTTTTCCACCGTGGCTGCACCAGTTTGCATTCCCACCAACAGTGCAAAGGGTTCCTCTTTGTCCACATCTTCACCAACATTGGTTGTTTCTTGTGTTTTTTATTTTAGCCATTCTGACAGGTAGGAGGTGGTATCTCATTGTGGTTTTTTTTTTTTTTTTTAACATGTTTTCATTTTCGAGAGACACAGCCAGAATATTAAGCAGGAGCGGGGGAGGGGGGGCAGAGAGAAAGGGAGACACAGAATCCGAGGTAGGCTCCAGGCTCTAGGCTGTCAGCACAGAGCCTGACGCGGGGCTCAAACCCATGAACCGTGAGATCATGACCTGAGCCGAAGTGAGACCTCAGCTGAATAAGCCACCCAGGCGCCCGCCATTGTAGTTTTGATCTGCAGTTTCCGGGTGACGAGTGATCTTGAGTATCTTTTCATGGGTGTGTTGGCCATCTGGATGTCTTCTTTGGAGACATCTCTGTTCATGTCTTCTGCCCATGATTTAATTGCATTATTTGTATCTCGGGTATTCAGCTGTACCAGTTCTGTATATATTTTGGATACGGGCCCCTTGGCAGATCTGTCATTTGCAAATATCTTCTCCCATTCAGTAGGTCGACTTTTTAGTTGTGTTGATTGTGTCCTTCACTGTGCAGAAGCCTCTTATTCTGATGTAGTCTCAATAGCTCATTTTTGCTTTTATTTCCTTTGCATCAGGAGACAGATCTAGAAAAAGGTTGCTATGGCCCATGTCAGAGGGATTATTGCCTGTGCCCTCCTCAAGGATTCTTAGGATTTCAGGTCTCACATTTAGGTCTTTAAAGCATTTCGAGTTTGTTTTGGGGTATGGTGTAAAAAAGTGGTCCGGTTTCATTCTTTTGCATGTGTCTGTCCAGTTCTCCCACACCATTTGTTGAAGAGACTATCCTTTACCCATTGTCTGTCCATTCCTCCTCGCCAAAGATTAATTGACCATCTAATTGGGGGGGGGGGTTACCACTGGGTTTTCGGCTCTAGTCCACTGATCTGTGTGTCTCTTTTCATGCCAGTACCACACTATTTTCATTACTACCGCTTGGTGGTATCTTCATTTTTTATTAAGAAGAAGATTCTATAGACTTATGCCCAGGATGATTTAACTCATCTATAACACTTTAAGAACTACTGTGGCAAGGCTGCAAATGGCCTCCTTACCATTTAAGAAGTCAGAATAGTTCTTCAATATCTAAGGCAAAATCCCCTTTTCACTCTCTTCTCTAAATACCTCCCTCTGTGTGTGTGTTTTTTTTTTAACATTTATTTATTTTTGAGACAGAGAGAGACAGAGCATGAACGGGGGAGGGTCAGAGAGAGGGAGACACAGAATCTGAAACAGGCTCCGGGCTCTGAGCTGTCAGCACAGAGCCGGACGCGGGGCTTGAACTCACTGACCGTGAGATCATGACCTGAGCCGAAGTCGGCCGCTCAACCGACTGAGCCACCCAGGCGCCCCCCTCCCTCTGTGTTTTTAATAATGCCCCAACTTTTTTGATTTGAGTTTGATAGACTATTTGATGGGAAGGAGAAACAAGTTGTTAAAAAATCATTTGATAATATTTATACACACGAGCTTATCCTTCTCCATGGTGAGAGTATGTTGTCAGAACATGTCACAAATGGTGATGATGTCATAAACTCCTACAGCAGGCTGAGCCGTCTCAAATACAGGAGTTTCCTTGGTAGAAGAAACATTTGAACAAAGCCCTGGACATGAATCTTTTTATTTATGTCCTGCTTTTGGTTATTTGGACAAATAGTTGTTTAGATACGAACCAAAGTTATGGATCTCCTACCACAGGTAAGTGCCTAACCTGAAAATTTAGAAATTATGCTCTATTATGTTATACACTCGAGCACTTAGACAAGCTAGCCGTGTTTAAGAAATCTGCTGTCTGTTGGGTGTTACCAGGAAAATACCTGAGGGTTTTAGTTCTGTGTGAAAAACCCAAGGAACACAGAAGCAGAAAGAGTACAGACATGTTGTCCCCCTTCACTCCCCTTCCCCACCCAATCCACCAACCTCTGCCCTCAACCTGCCCTCAATCTGCCCTCGGTCTGGCATGGCACTTAACACATAGCAGACTTCAACAAGAGTTTTTCTTGTCCCGACCCTTCTCCACCATACCCATTCACACACAAACATTAACACTCAAGTACATTCATACGCGCAAGACATACACACACTCAAAAACCTAGGTAATGAACGGGGTGAGCAAGCCACGATACAGGGATAACCCAGGGAATGTACTGATGAGCCAGAGATACCTCCCAGATTTGGCTTCTAGACTGTGGCTGGGGATGGGGTAGAGGGAGGAAACTGACAGGGGAACGCTTGCCACGCTTTAACAAAATCACCGCGGAAAAGGTGTGATTTTGACCCTGAGTGGCAAACCGCTATCAAATGGAAGAAAACTGGATTATCTAACACATTTTCTGGGGATATAATCTCTTTGACAGGAGCCAAACACGTCGAATCAATGGACACCAAACTGGACGTCTTCAGGAGACGTCTACTGGTTATCACCATTGGTGGTATGATTATAGCTTTCGTATTCACCTGTTTTTGTTTCATCCATTACAACTGTCTGAGCGACGACGCGCCCAAGGCAGAAACGTAAGTTTTGCACCTTTAAATTGAGAGTACGTGTGTGTACGCATCGCGGAGGCTTTGTGGGTGCTGTGGTCACGTCCCGTGAACCCCAGACTTCTAAAGAGCTCATCTCGTGGGTAGATACTCCACTTCAATAACATCAGCTCTGAAATATTCTCAAGTACATTAGCAATTTTAGCCTGTTGTAAAGCTATGTCCCATCGAGGGTTCAGCCGAGCCCCAGGCTATTCATTTCATTGTAAACTGAGTCTAGGAAAAGAGGGCCTGACTATCTGACCAAGACAGGGAGAATGAAGAAGCGGAGTGACAGGGAGTGGGGTCTTTGCATTCCCAAAACAATGAAACCTCTTGGACGGTCACCATTTTAAGACCTAATGGCATGAAACATCATTCACCATTGTTGTTCTCATAATCTCAGTCCCTGCCTTTCATATAGGAGGGTCAGGCTGACCCTGATATAGTAGTTCCCTAAAAATCTCCCAATACCAGGACTGAGGACGAACATATAGCCAGTGCTCTACCCCTGTAGTGTTCGAGGGATGTCGTGAATGTAAATCTGCGTGGATAGATAACGCGATGGCGTAGAGATGACAGGAAAGAATGACTCCGGTCTAAAGAGTTTATTTGTTTCTTATGACACGTTGTGACAGCTGTGTAGAAGTTGCTGCTCAACTTGCGGCCTTTTATGTTTTCAAGTTTAATTCTCAGAATAAGTGAAATTCCCTCTGTCCTTCTCCATGGTAGACTGGAAACCGCTCTGTGTCTTTCCCTATGCAGGCTACGTGGTGAAGTAATGTGGATGAAAGAGTGAAATACTCTTAACAGAAATAAAAAGCCTTCAGCATGAAGTCATATCTGTAACCTGAGTCGCGGCTTTCACCACACTCCAATTCTTCCTGTGTTTGCTTTTCCTACTAGAAGCAAAAAAAAAAAAAAAAAAAAAAAAAAAAGACCAAAGTCTAGGTTGACATAGTAGCCTGTGTCTTGTGATAGCGATAGTACTTCTGTTTTAAATTGTCGTATTCTAAGTTTTCTATGTTTCCAGGCTCAAGAAAGAAGGTGTGCCAGCCAAGTTGTCCACACCACCATCCAAAATGTCATTCAGCGAATCCAAGACAGCCAGCACATGCAGTCTAGAAAACCAATCCCTGCCGTCTGCTATAGACAAGTTATCTAGTGTCTCATGTCCGGAAAAGTCCTCCATATCATCCAGCACAAAAAAGTCCGTCGGGCCCTCGAGTCTAGAAAAGCTGTGTGTGTCCTCTAGTACACAAAAGTTCAACAAGCCGTCAAGTCAAAGGAAGAAAAGGCCACCGTGCTCAGTAAAAAAATTCAAGTCATCGCACCTGGAGAAGCCATATCGAACACGCAATCTGGGAAAGCCATATAAGCCAGCTCGTGCCCATAAGCTAGTTGGTCAGGCCACTTCATCCTACCGAAATAAGGCAGCGAGGCCACCCCGGCCGGCCGGTCTGCAATACGCAGTCAGGCCAACCAAGCCACTTTGTCCACCCCACCCGCAAAGTCGCATCTCGCCACCCAAGCGATCCAGTGTGCAGAAACTAACCAAGTCCCCTAGACATCGTAAACTCAAAGGGTCAGTTTGTGCCCGTAGCGCAGACATGTTATCGAGGCCTCAGTTAATCAAGCCTTGCCGGCGCTATAAGGAAAGATGTCTCGTCTGCCAAAGTTCTGAGCCTTTGATCAGTAATATTTCTGAGGCACAGAACAGAAATGCTCAAAACCCACTTTGTCCAAGTGAAGCGAAGCCTTGCGCCCAGTCCTTTCTCAAGGCAGATTACAGAGACAACGTATTCCGTGGCAATGTGAGCTACAGTGATACTACGACACATGACAGTAATGACAGTGATAGGGAGGTAACCATTATTTGCAACATGAAACACGAGGCCACCCCTGAACGCATCCAGGATAATTAAGGACTCAGTGAAAAGAAAAACCACCTGTGAAGAAGCAAACTTACACCAACTCTTTCATGCTCACTGTCTTCTAAAACACTGATAGTGGGAAATCTATTTGCAATCGTCATTGAGATTACTCCTATCCATCTGGGAAGCAAGTGATTTAAAAAATGATAAATAAACGCATGATGTAACAAATGCTTTTGTTGTAATTATTATTGCATTTTAGAGGCATGAGGCTCTTTCGATGTATCTGACTTGGATCTGCTCACTGGAATGGGAACCAGGAGCATACAGGCACACGCCAATCTAAAACAGGTATTGCAGGGGCGCCTGGGTGGCGCAGTCGGTTAAACGTCCGACTTCAGCCAGGTCACGATCTCGCCGTCCGTGAGTTCGAGCCCCGCGTCAGGCTCTGGGCTGATGGCTCGGAGCCTGGAGCCTGTTTCCGATTCTGTGTCTCCCTCTCTCTCTGCCCCTCCCCCGTTCATGCTCTGTCTCTCTCTGTCCCAAAAATAAAAATAAACGTTGAAAAAAAAAATTTAAAAAAAAAATAAAACAGGTATTGCAAACTACATGGATGGAACTGGAGGGTGTTATGCTAAGCGAAATTAGTCCGTCAGAGAAAGACAAATATCATGTGACTTCACTCATATGAGGACCTTAAGAGACAAAACAGATGAACAGAAGGGAAGGGAAGCAAAAAGAATATGAAAGCAGGGAGGGGGACCAAACAGAAGAGACTCACAAACATGGAGAACAAACAGAGGGTTCCTGGAGGGGCTGTGGGAGGGGCGATGGGCTAAATGGGGAAGGGGCATTAAGGAATCTACCCCTGAAATCATTGTTGCACTAGATGCTAACTAACTTGGAGGGAAATTAAAAAATAAAGCAATCAGTTAATTAAAAAATAAATAAATAAAAACGAAAAATCTGACAGAAAAATACATACCTACATACATACAAGTTCTAATACCACTGTCTTATTGGGGTGGCCATTTCCTAATGGATGTAAATATGGGAGCAGTATGTTGTACAGCCGACACTAATACAATGCTGTATGTCAATGACTCTTCAATTTAAAGGAAAATGTTGAATTCAACAAAATCAGGTCACAGCAACCAAAAGAAAATACATAAAAATAAATAAGTAAGAAACGCCGTGGCAGCTACAGACTTGATTTCCTACTGGCATTACCCTTTTTTAAAAGACAAACTCCGGGGGGCGCCTGGGTGGCTCAGTCGGTTAAGCGGCCGACCTCGGCTCAGGTCACGATCTCGCACTCCGTGAGTTCGAGCCCCGCGCCGGCTCTGTGCTGACAGCTTGGAGCCTGGAGCCTGCCTCCGATTCTGTGTCTCCCTCTCTCTGACCCTCCCCCGTTCATGCTCTGTCTCTCTCTGTCTCAAAAATAAATAAACATTAAAAAAAAAAATTTAAAAGAAGACAAACTCCGGGGGCCCCTGGGAGGCTCGGTTGGTTAGGCTCTTGATTTCCGCTCAGGTCATGATCTCATAGTTCCTGAGTTCAAGCCCCACGTCAGGCTCTCTCTCGGCCTCAAAATAAACGTTAAAAAAAAAAAGTAATAGGCTCCTCTGACAGAGCCATAAGGTGTCCCTGCATGCATGTATTTTGAAAGTCATCTTTTAGATACATGGGAAGGGGAAAGGATAAGAATATAAAATGAAATAAGATGGCCATGTAATGATAATTGTTGAATCTGAACACTACTTATGTGGGCGTTCTTTACACTACTTGCGCTATCCACTTTTGTGTATGTTTGAACTGTTTTTCGTAGTAAATAGTTTAAAATTTTAATAGTAACTTTCACTTGTATTTGTAAATTTAGACGACTAGGCTTTTCGAACCCACAAAAATCCTAACTCTTTACAGTTTTTCTTTCAAAAAAAATTTTTAACCATTATTTTGAGAGAGAGAGAGAGAGCACATGTGTGCACAAGCCGGGGGCGGGGGGGGCGGGGCAGAGAGAGAGAGAGAGAGAGGGAGAGAATCCCAAGCTGACTCTGCGATGTCAGCCCAGAGCCCGACTTGGGGCAGGCCCCCACAAACCACGAGATCATGACCTGAGCCCAAATCAAAAGTCGGACCCTCAACCAACTCAGCCACTCAGGCACACAAAGCATGACACTCTTCATCTTGGGGTTGTGAGTTTGAGCCCCACACATCAGGCATAGAGATTATTTTTAAAAATATATATGCCCCCGATACCATTGTCTTACCAAAAAATTAACAATAATTCCTTAATGACAATTGTCTAGACAGTATTCAAATCTCCTCATCTATCTCCTAATTTTTTTTTTATGGCTGCTTTGTTCAGATCATGTTCGTCAGCATTTGCCAGCATCTAAGACTAAAATTAAAATTTTATTGGCTAATTTGGCTTCATACTGTACAACAATTTTAGAGTTAATCTGAGCTGTTAGTAGACTAGAAAACAGTAAAAGTTGAAATTGTATGGCTTTCAGTTTAAATTCAACCAATGCCTTACTAGGCAAAACCAATCTAAGCTCTATTCCCTGTCTCATTTCGAAGACTAGAGATTTGTAATACTTTAAAAGCTCTGAATATTAATATCTAATTAAAATGACTAACTGCCAGTGACAACCAATGATAATGACATCTTAAGAACAAGTTATCTGCATGACTATCCATGTTCCTTTCTCAACCACACTTAATTATAGAGTAGGAATCTGGAGAATATTTGAAGCTCATTCAATATATAATATCCTAATGCATTAATGGGGGCTTCACACATAAAGCCAGTATAGAATAAGTGATAAAAATATGGACCATGAGGGGCGCCTGGGTGGCTCGGTCGGTTGAGCATCTGACTTCGGCTCAGGTCACGATCTCGCGGTCCGTGGGTTCGAGCCCCGCGTCAGGCTCTGTGCTGACGGCTCGGAGCCCGGAGCCTGTTTCGGATTCTGTGTCTCCTTCTCTCTCTGACCCTTCCCCATTCATGCTCTGTCTCTCTCCGTCTCAAAAATAAATAAACGTTAAAAAAAATATATATATATATATGGACCATGAGTCAGAGAAGAACTTTAGCCAAAAAATAAAAAATAAAAAAATTTACCAGTGGAAACTTGCCCAAGCTAATAATTAAAATAATGAAGTCCTGGGGTGCTGGGTGGCTCAGTCAGTTAAGTGTCAGACTCTTGGCCAGATCATGGTCTCAAGGTTTGTGAGACTGAGCCACCCATTGGGCTCTGTGCCTGCTTGGGATTCTCTCCCTCCCTCTCTCTGCCGCTCCCCCACTCTCTCTCTCTCTCTCTCTCTCTCTCAAAATAAATAAAAAAACATTTAAAAAATCTTTAAAAAATAAAAGAACTAAGTCCTATCAGTACAAGAGATAGTCTTTAGCACTTCTTGGAAATGTCCTGATTTAAGTAAGAGAGTCCCAAATTTCTATTTCCTGCCTTTCCTGCAGCCTTGCCTCATCTCTCCTGGCACCTTACTCCTTCCTTCTCTCTCACTCTTTTTCCTTTTCCTCTGTTCAGCAAGTCAGGAGCGTATGCTCGGTGGGCTCGCGGCTCCCTTGCATTTCCGTTCTCCAGAAGGCACCGTGAAGCCAGTTTCAAGCACGGCCCCTCGCTCTCAGACCATCCCCGTTCTCTTTCTGTTGAATCCACCTTCCTGACACTCGTCTCCAAACCTCCTACCTCACTCCTGGCCATGGGACTGAAATGAATCATATTTTGCTCCTTCTCTTTAGTAAAGCTCTTTCTAAAAACCCATCACTGGGGCGCCTGGGTGGCTCAGTAGGTTAAGCAGCTGACTCCTGGTTTCGGCTCCGGTCGTGGGTCTCACGGTTCCTGAGTTCGAGTCCCGCCTGCAGAGCCCGCTTGGGATTCTCTCTCTGTCCCTCTCTCTCTGCCCCTCCCCTACTCTGTCTCTCTCTCAAACATAAATAAATAAAAACTTAAAAAGAAGCAAAACCCATCAGTTAAAAAAAAGGTGTGAAAAGGTCAGATTTCCAACATTTCTCACATATATTTTCTGCATGGAACTATACCATCATGGAGCTGAAAGGATGCTTAGAGATCCTCTCTTCTACCCTCCTGTGGGGAGGAGGAGCTGGGAAGAGCTGAAGAAATGCTCCTTCAGCAAAAGACCACTTTTTACCAGAGGTGGGAGGCCAGCTGAGCGGGGCTGGGGGTCACAGATCTTTTAAGCGGCCACAAAGAAGTGACACACAGGGGGGATGTTTATGGTGGTGTTAAGCAGGGACTTAGTAAAAGTCTTCAGCTTGATCGATTCCCCAAATCCTACAGTCCCTGCCATACTGTGTGCAATCCCTAAAAATTAAAAGCAGCAAAAGAAGGAAAATAGAAGTCAGAAAAAGCTACGTTGGAGGTTTGGCCAAGTCTCTCCTTAATGGTAACTCATACACAGCCCTCAATTATCCCGGTGCTGCTGCGACCTTAGAAAACAAGGGTTAAGCATGATTAATTAGTTTTGCAATTATTTATACCATGCATGGAAAGGGCCATTTTTGAAATAAGCAAGGGCTAATTATAACTTACGTCTAAGAACTTTCAGATAGCTCTCCTTGTTTAGAATAATCCCATGTGCCTGAATCAAAATAACACGCTGCAAAGACGGCTGCAGGAGAAAAAATAAATTGCCATAAGTGTTACATATTAAGTATTTTACTTAAAAAAATAAAATATAGACACAATATAGCCATTTTTCTCTGAATAGTAGAAATTTGCTGATAATGAAAAAAATTCATGTATATCCTCCATCATCAAGCCCTTCCCTTAGTCACCTACTTTCCCAGTAACATACACTATTTTTTAAAAGTTTGTTTTATTTACTTTGAGAGAGAGGGCACGCACAAATACGAGTCGGAGAGGGGCCGAGAGAGGGAGATTCCCAAGTCGGCTCCAGGCTGCCAGCACAGAGCCCGACATGGGGCTCGAGCCCACAAACCATGAGATCATGACCCGAGCCAAAATCAAGAGTCAGATGCTCAACCGACTGAGCTACCCAGGTGCCCCGATTTTTTAATATATTTTTTCAATGTTTATTCATTTATTTTGAGAGAGAGTGAGAGAGAGCAGGGAAGGGGAGAGAGAGGGAGAAAGAGAATACCAAGCAGGAGCCACTCAGCACAGAGCCCGACATGGGGCTCGAGCCCACAAACCATGAGATCATGACCCGAGCCAAAATCAAGAGTCAGATGCTTAAAAGATTTTTTTAATGTTTATTTATTTTTGAGAGAGAGAGACAGAGACAGAGTGCGAGCAGGGGAGGGGCAGAGAGGGAGGGAGACACAGAATCCGAAGCAGGTTCCAGGCTCTGAGCTATCAGCACAGAGCCCGAGGTGGGGCTCGAACCAAAGAACCGTGAGATCATGGCCTGAGGTGAAGTCGGACGCTTAACTGACTGAGCCACCCAGGTGCCCCAAGAGTGAGATGCTTAATAGACTGTGCCACCCAGGTGCCCCCCTAGTTTTCAATATCTTATTGAAATGACCAAAGACGGGTAACTGCAAAGAGTAAAAGAAGAAACGAAGGCCTATGATAACGAATGGCTGGAAAGTCCTGGAAATATTAAGAGTGGATTGTATCTATCATATCTAGACTTTCTCTGCCGTTTTGCAAAATACGAAAATCCAGGAACGCCTGGCTGGCTCAGCCAGTAGAGCATGCGACTTTTGATCTCAGGGTTGTGAGTTCGAGCCCCACGCTGGATATGGAGATTATGTAAAAAAAAAATTTTAACTCTTAAAAAATAGGTAAGTAAAATAAGAAAATCAACGTCAAATTCCTTGATTGCTTGGCTACAAACTGGAACACAAGAATGTGACTGAGCTTCTCACCTTTCATTTTTCTACATGTTAGTCTAGAGAAGTAGAAAGGCAGTCACGGCAAAGTTAAAGAAAATTCTAATGTACTACAAAACCAGTGGTGGATATTATAGATTATTCGCAATAAGTGACACTTGTTGGCAACAGGAATATATCTCCGTCGTGAACAAGTCTCTTTAATAGACCTTAGTTTCGTTGAAAGAACAGCACTGACAGAGCGAAGTTGTTGGAAATAAAGCTTTCTGTGCTGATCTCTCGAGGTTACTATAGGACATAATGAGAACACATTACATACCCACTAAAAATATTGAAGTGATGGGGGGTAAGCTGTTTCAGGACCCATACGACAATTGCTAGAGTGGTAGACAGTCCACAAACCAGTCTGGACTACCATTCTCTAATTCAACCCACTTTTCTTGTTTCATTTCCTGTTACCATGCACTAAACTCTACATGTCTAAAATAGAGTTTTAGGTTACTCTAGAGCTTTAAGCCGCTTTTATGTTGTAGCCAATTTTCCAAAGAACATCTCCCCTATTCATTGAGTAGGTACTTGAGGCCGAACGGGATGGAAAAAGCATTTTTGTGTGACCACGACATCCCAGGGGTCCCGCATATATGCCACATGTTGTTAGTTTCCTTTTCTTTTTTTCCTTGGTGTTTATGAACACATTTTTTTTTTGATGTTTTTCTTTATTTTTGAGAGAGAGCATGTACATGCGTGGAAGCGGGGGAGGGGCAGGCAGAGGGGCACAGAAGATCGGAAGCAGGCTCTGCTCAGACAGCAGGGAGCCCCACGGGGCGGTGGGGGGGCCCAAACTCATGGACTGAACCGTGAGATCATGACCTGAGCTGAGAGATCATGACCTGAGCCGAAACCAAGAGTCGGACGCTTAACCGACCGAGCCACCCAGGCGCCCCCTTAGTTTCCTTTTCTAAAACTCACGTTTTGTTGTGTCCCTCCGTTGTACTACCGCAGGTAATGTGGATCAAGTTTTATTCAGACATGTAAGGCCTCAGCCGGTCTACCACACAAACATCCACAGTGAAACATTCTGTAAGAAGTACTCAGAAAAGAGGAGAAACAAATCCAGGAGATGTTGCAAGAGATACGCAGTTTATGAATGATGGAATACCTTCCTTTACAGGTTGAATCGTGCCTCTCCACCAAATCTATATGGTGAGCCCCCAGTACCTCGGAATGTGGCTTTATTTGGAAATCAGGTCATTGCAGGTATAATTAAAGATGAGGTCACAGCATAGTAGAGTCCAATATTACTTGTATTATTAAAAAATGGGGAAAGTTGGACCCGGATGTACAAACAGAGAGAATGCCATGTGAAGTTTGGAGTCAGGCCCCTATAAGCCAAGAAACTACCAGAAGCTGGGAGAGAGGACTGGACAAGATCCTTCCCTAGCGCCTTCAGGGGGTGGGGCATGACCTTACTGATACCTTGATTCTCGGACGTGTAGCCTCCAGAACTGTAAGATAATAAATATCCGTTGTTTCAGCCACCCAGTTTGTGATACTTTGCTATGGCAGCCTAGGAAACTAATACACTTGGTGAAGATTGCTACTGCCTAAAGAATAGTCAAGATCAAATAATAGACAACTATGAGGGGGTGCTAGGGAAGGAGGGTCTTTTACACCCCATCATTTGCGCGGACTCCTTCCTCCCCAGGAAAAGGAGTGGCTAATCTGACCGTAAAGAGTTTAACACGCATTAGGTCACTCACACCTAGTAGATAAGGTCGCTCCTTTGAAGGGTGACCCGTCTTTGCCATGCTATCTGCATAACCTGTGACTGGGTATGTGACACAAGTAGACACTCTCTCCATACATGAATAGGCAGGCTGGTCCCAAGATTACAATTCCAGTGGAAAGTTGGGGGCTCCGTTTTGAAGTGGAAAGGGTAACAGTGGGATCTACAATCGATCTCGAAAGAGCACTCTGTTGGGTTACTGGGTCTTGGCCAGCCACTGATAAATAAATCAGTCCTCTGTAGTCAGTACATTGTTTTCGATTTGGTTACTGAAGAGGAATGAGTAGGGCTGAAAACCCTAAACAAATCCTCCCCAAGAGCCACAAGCCCTGGTCAATACCACTTCAACTTCTTTTAAGAAACTCTTACAGGAGGGGCGCCGGGGTGGGTCAGGTAAGCGTCCCACTCTGGATTTCAGCTCAGGTCATGATCTTGAGGCTCATGACATCAAGCCCCTCGTCGGGCTCCGTGCTGATAGCACGGAACCTTGGGATTCTATCTCTCCCTCTCTCTCTCTTTCTGCCCCAACTCTGCTCATGTTCTCTCCCTCTCGAAATAAATAAATAAACTTAAGAAAAAAAAGAAACTCTTACAGGAAAGTTATTTTTTGAAATTGTGACATTTGTTATATATTCGTGGTGCTCCGAACACTGTTGAGTGAGGTACACAGACATAACATCAGTCAGACTCTATCTCCAAACAGCTTCTATTCTGTGAATGAGATAGCCCCGCCCCCCCCCAAAAAAACTATACAAAGTCAGCCTGAAAGAAAATAGCAAGCCTTCAAAAATAGAGCCAATAATAGTGAAACATGCAATATTCTAAACTTGCACTACTCCTGTGGCTACACTGAATCTCTAATCGAGATATTTTAGTGTAGGATTTTTACCCACACTGTAAGGGTAACAGCTATTGACTTACTAGAAAAACATATCACTGGACCAGCTCAAGGGGTGACTCCAAAGGAAGACTCAGGGGGGATAGGGTCACCAGAAGTAGCAAATAAAAATACACGATGCCCAGTCAAGTGGAATTTCATATAAACAATGAACAATTTTTTTGGATGCATCTGTCAAAGAATATTCATAATTTATGGGAAATTCAAATTTAATTGGGCATCCTCTATTGCATCTGGCAATTCTACTCAAGGAGGATACAGAGAAGAACATACGTGAGCAGAGTAGATAATCTGCTAGCCAGCCTCTTCAGGTTTAACCTGGCGTATTCATAGCTCTGAGAGGGACAGCCCTTCCTACTGTGTGATTCTACTCCCCTGGGCCATCAGATTTTGTTTCTTGAGAATTTCCAATAAGAGACACAGAGACTCTAGTGAGAGAACTATATGGATGCTTGAATTAAATAACATGTAGAGTAGGGCTGGGAAGGCATGTTAGGTGGAAAGTAGATGACAGTCAAAAGAGAGACACAAGCGTAGAACAGAGACACTGTGTGGTCACTGAGGGAAAAAGCAAGCAACCTGTTTCTGGCATTTCCAGTCTTAATTACACTATTGCCTGGCTGTGCTTCACAGCCCAAACATTTGTGATATTGTCTGTTGTATTTTTTTTTGACTGATAAAGTTTTATTATGAATGCAAGACTGTTTTCTGAACGTGGTAACTTCGATTTTCCTTTAGTTTCTTTTAATTTTTTTTTAAACTTTTTAAAAATTTACACCCTAATTAGTTAGCAAATAGTGCAACAATGATTTCAGGAGCAGATTCCTTCGTGCCCCTTCCCCATTTAGCCCACCCCCCCCCACAACCCCTCCAGGAACCCTCAGTTTGTTCTCCATATTTGTGAGTCTCTTCTGTTTTGTCCCCCTCCCTGTTTTTATATTATTTTTGCTTCCCTTCCTTTCTGTTCATCTGTTTTGTCTCTTAAAGTCCTCCTATGAGTGAAGTCATATGATTTTTGTCTTTCTCTGACGGACTAACTTCGCTTAGCATAATACCCTCCAGTTCCATCCACATAGTTGCAAATGTCAAGATTTCATTCTTTTTGATTGCCGACTAATACTCCATTGTATATATATACCACACCTTCTTTATCCATTCATCCATCGATGGACATTTGGGCTCTTTCCATACTTTGGCTATTGTGGGCAGTGCTGCTATAAATATGTGGGTGCATGTGTCCCTTCGAAACAGCACACCTGTATCCCGTGGATAAATGCCTAGTAGGGCACTTGCTGGGTCGTAGGGTAGTTCTATTTGTAGTTTTTTGAGGAACCTCCATACTGTTTTCCAGAGAGGCTGCACCAGCTTGCATGCCCAATTGTCTGTTGTATTCTTATAATAAGTTCCCCTTTCTTATACTGGTTTGAATGAGTAGCGACTCCTTGTCACCACTGATCCTCGACTAAGACGTGGTGAGAACGCTTAAGGTTAGGACCAGAATGGCAAATGACTTCCATCTCGGGTGATCGCTGAGCTATTCACATAGCTGTGTAGAGGGCTGGATTGCAAAAGATTATGGGATTGCTTCCAAATTCAGTGACAAAGAGTGCCAAGATTGACTAGCACCGTCTGCTATGAACTTGGAAGTGGGGAGTGGCAACATATGTGCCATAGATTTGCCATCCCTGCGATTGAGGAAGAAATGGAAATAAGCACGCGTCTTCCTTTAAAATATGCCAAAGGTCATGGTGTAACTACACTAAGGAAATATAAGGCGCACAGAAAAACTCAAAATATATGTAATTCTATCACCCATAATCACAGCAGTTTGTTGAACTTTTGACTGTTTCTATCTGTTCTTTATAGTTACACAATTGTTAATTTCTTTCTATGGAAGGTCACCAACAGAAATGAATATAAATCATTTATTTCCCTGGCAGGCTTCGTTTGAACTATGTTGATATTTAAACAGTTCATGGAAAAGTATGTCAAGGCTATAAATAAATTCTCTGTACATTCGACATCATGAATATTGTTTATGATCTGGGCCAAGAACAAAAGCCGATTAGGGAAACTACCATATATTCCCGAGACAGCTTTGGTTTAAACCAAAGAAGATACTGATTTTTCCAAGTAAATAATAATAATTGATAATAAAAACAAATATTAATATGATAGAGTGGGCAGTTAGATACGAGCAGAGAACAAATGCTTTCTGACTGACAAAAAGGGAGGAAACCCGGGCGCCTGGGAGGCTCGGTCGGTTAAGCGTCCGACTTCAGCTCAGGTCACGATCTCTGCAGTTTGTGAGTTCGAGCCCCATGTGGGGCTCTGTGCTGACAGCTCAGAGCCTGGAGCTTGCTTTGGATTCTGTGTCTCCCTCTCTCTGGCCCTTCCCCCACTCACATTCTGTCTCTCTCTCTCTCTCTCTCTCTCTCTGTCAAAAATAAATAAAACTTTTTAAAAAGGTGGGGGAGAGGAAACCAATTTCCAAACAGCAGGGAAAGACCTCCGGGATAGGAATGTGTTGTTCTCTATAACCACCGCCCTACAGTAACCTACAGAGCTTCATTATAATACATTGACATTGAAGTTTTGACACCCCTCTCTCCTCACCGCTCCCACACCCCCCATGGCTGCCATGACAGTTCGGACAAGGACCATACAGGGCCAAAAACTCCCCCTCCCCAACCAGTAGGCGGAGTCCTTTAGATGATTGGAAGCAACCTCAGTCAGAGACCACTCTAGTTATGACCCACAACCTACGCAAACATAAAAAGAAAAGACTTCCCTGACCGCCTCCCCACCTTCCCCTGCAGTCGCCGCCCCTGGGCCTGCTCACTCCCTATCTCAAAAGTGAACCTGCTCTTTCACTGCTGTCAAACTCTTGCTTACTGGAGAGTTTGGCTCTGAATTCCTCCTTGGCGCAACTCAAGAACTGAGGTCAGCGTGGAAGCAGAAAAGGGACTCATGGACAAATCTAGCACTTTCCAGACTGCCAAAAAGTGAAGTAATCTCATATCGCTCTGTCAAATACAAAATTGCTGATGTCGGGGACTCTGTACGTATTACAAATGCACCATCCAGGAAGCACCATCCCTAAATTGGAGTGAAACAGGGCAGCTATCAAGAGTCCTGTACTTTACGGGATACCAAACTTGTGGCAGACTGAGCCCAAAGAGAGGAGCAGCCCAAAGGAGATCATGCTCTAGTGAGTGCCTAAAAAGAAAAACCGTTGCCTGACAAAATATACACCAACATTTGGTCCATTGGCCTACCAACCCTTTTGCAGTGTTTCTATTCCTCGAACCGAATTTCACTGGATAATCATGTTGGGATGGGGAGGGGAGTGCATCTGATGGCACCTCACGGCGCTTAGATCGGGCTGAAACTTCCTACGGAAGCCCGAGGGTCGGAAACTATGCCTGCCCCATGGGAGGGTAAAGCAGTCATTAATGATAGGAGATCTGCCAACAGTCGTGAAATGACAGTTACCAGAGAAATAGACTGATTATTAATTACGACTTTATAGCCGAGCAGGAGTTGAGACATTACCAATCACAGTCTAAGAAGTGTTCTGTAGGGGAGGAGCTAATTAACTTCTTGTGAAGAATGACGAGACCATTGTTTATTTGAGGTCCATAGTCTATCTGGTTGCCTGGTGATTCCGGATCCTCTTTATGTGTGTCCACACATAGGGAAGGAAGCAGCTTTATCTGAATGCTAATGAAATGGACAGCGTAAGTACTTAATTTATTTGGTGGGTTTAGTCTTTTTTTTTTTTTTTTTTTTTTTTTAATCGTTGGGTATTCTCCGTTCAACCCGGGATCGATTAGGAAGAGTCTCATAAACCACAGGTATGGTAGTGTCGTACAAGGAGGGTGGAGGAAGAATGAGGTACTGAATATCTAAAGGCAGGTCGATTGGGGCGGAGAGAACACTTAGCTCTCCCCGCAGCTATAAAGCAGAGGGTACTGTGCAGAGTAGCTGGCGGTCACAAGGTGTGATCTGAAAGGCAGAGAGTGAGTGAGACCTCACTGCACGCCCAAATAGCTTATCTACTGGTAATGAAATCCCATCACCATAGACTCATTGCTTTGGTTCAGCATTGCTCACTTCCCGTGGTTGTTTATAAACACCTAAATACTTTAAAAGTCTCCAAATTCTTGGATTGAAGAGGTTTATCTCATTCCTCTAGTCGTCTTCTGCAATCCTCCCTTCTGACTAGGGGAATGAGATAAACCTCTTCAATCTAACAATTTGGCAGGGGCTCGGCAAAGGCAGTGGGGAAATGAGGGGCAGGGGAGTTTGAGAAGGCCTAGGAGACACCTGTCGGGATGTCTGTCTTGCTCACCTCCGTTGCTTTCCTATTTTGCCAGGAGCCCTCCTTTGGAGAGCAATCTCCTGATTTGCAGTTAGTTTTCTGGGGGAGACTAAAATGCCCGACTAGGTGAGGATAAAGTTCTCCTGCCCATGAAGTCTGGTGTGCTGAGTGAGAACTAATTCCATCCTCTTATGGAAGGTGTGTGTATAAGTGGGAAGGACTTGGGGAAGGTGTGTATGTGGGACAGAGCTGTAACCCGACTAATGTAAATTTGCTCCTTGGTGAGTCACAGACAGAAACTACACCAGGTAGAGTGGCAACACAAGGGAAACTTCATTTGCAGCAAATAAGGAGATCACAGGGAATAATTTCCACAGCCGTGACTCCCTGAGCAAGGGTGAATGGGTTCCTTTTATTTAGTGCTAGGATGAATTTTCTTTAACGTTTATTTATTTTTGAGAGAGAGACAGTGTGAGCAGGGGAGGGGCAAAGAGAGAGGGAGACACAGAATCCGAAGCAGGCTCCAGGCTCCGAGCTGTCAGCACACAGCCTGACACGGGGCTCGAACCCATGAGCTATGAGATCATGACCCGAGCCAAACCCAAGAGTCAGACGCTGAACCGACTGAGCCACCCAGATGCCCCCTAGGATGAATATTTAGAGCGGGAGCCTTGTCATTGGAGGTAGAGGCGGGCATAAGGTTGCGCATGCGCCTGAAGGAAGCATGCTTATACATACATCGTGTGTTATGTAAATGGAGCTTCCGCTCCTCCTTGCGCAGAGATTTTTAGTAGAATAACGACGTCAAGATAACCGCCAGTCACTCCATGGTCCATCTGTGCAGGTGCGAGTTGGGGCTTAAGTTCAAAGTGGTCTGGGTGTTCTGAGCTGGCCGGAACTCTTTGGGCAGCTGCTATTGCTTGAGGGGTAGTTTTGGTTTCCATCACAGGATGCTATGCCCTTCAGGTCTGCTGTTAAGAGGTAAGCTGGAAGGGCGCCTGGGTGGCTCAGTCGGTTAAGCGTCCGACTTCAGCTCAGGTCATGATCTCGCACTTCGTGGGTTCAAGCCCCGCATCGGGCTCTGTGCTGACAGCTCAGGCCTGGAGCCTGCTCGGATTCTGTCTTCCTCTCTCTCTGCCCCTCCCCTGCTTGTGCGCGCGCTCTCTCTCTCTCTCTCTCTCTCTCTCTCAAAAATAAATAAATATTAAAAAACTTTAAAAAAAAGAGATAAGCTGGAAAGAAGAGCTGAAGGAAAAATACGGAACGAAGGTCAGTGGGTATAAGAAGGTGAGCAGTAGGGGTCAGGTCTTGGGGTCTGGCTGGTGACAGAGTCTGAGCAGGCCCTGAAGGCATATGTTAGTCTCATGCACAGGTGGCCCAGTCTCCCACGGCACCTCCTCCTGCCACACTGCTGCCCCTTCCTCAATCCACACCTGTGGCCTCGTGGTTGGTCACCTACGACCAAATGACTTAAGATAAAAAAGAAATACATGAGCGTGGTTTACACATAACTGGGCCTAGTTAAGACCCGGCACCATGGGAAAGTTGCTGACTGCAGCACTACAACCCCACCAGGGGAGACCCCGAAAAGATACTAGGCAAGGGACAGGGCTTTGAGCAGCACATCTGATTGTCTGGCCTGTCTAGGAGGAATGACCTGAAGTGCAGGTCTACTCTGGGTCACAGGCAGTGACCAATGGCTTAGCCAGGGACTTCGAACAAGTTTCAAACAGCAGTCCAAATATCGCCCCTTGGAAACCTGAAATTTTATCTGCTTAAAAATGGCATGTAAAATTCGTAAGTCAGAAGTAATTTCATAAATTATCTAGTCCCCTCGTCTTCCCATGGAGAAAATAAGGTCCAGAGAATGTATGTGATGGGTCCAAGGGGAACTTTAGATAACAGTCAGAACGGACGTCTCCTGGGTCCCGGTTTTGGGCTCTCCCCATAACGGCACAGAGATGATCATTCCTTTGTCAGTATTTCTCGAGCTTCCACGACGTGTCACGTTCTTCCCCGGGCAATAGGGATACAGATAAATAAGGCCTGGTCCTGCCCTCAAGAAGCTCTGGTGTCCGTTAGGTGTTTTGTGCGTGTTGGCTTATCAAGATTACATCCTGGGACAAGAATTGAGTGAAACCAGAATGGCAAATACTTTTCCAAGCGGGACAGACGAAATACTTGCCGAAGAGTGCCAAGTGAAACTTAAAATGCTAGAAAGAGAGCCAGTGAGAACTATATGACTTAAAACAGACGCCAACAGAGATATTAATTAATTCAAGGTTGGATTTGATTGCTAAGGGGAGTTTGCATCACTGTCCCTGCTGGGAAGAGAGCCATTTTGAATGGATTTTGATGGCATCCTGCCTAAGTCTTAGTACCTAAATGTTAGCCTGGGTGAGATAAAATGTGAATTCATTGGTCAGGAAGACTGAAGGATGGGGCAATCTGCAATAATTTTCAACAGTAGAAAGCCCTGAAATACGACTGTCGGGCCCCCAAAAGCCTTGTTAATCTTCAGATCTGAACTTCAAATTCTATTCTTTGATTCGGTCGGAAGTTCCATCTCCTTTCCCAACTGACCTTTGTCACAAAAACGAAGCCCCGCTCAAAAACGGACTGCTCACTTCCGTGCATCGTCTTCCCCGAAAACCATTCGATTCGCTCTCTCCCCTCTCAGCTTTCTTTCCTGCCTTAGAGGAAAAAGGGCCCCTCCTTACCCCTCAAACCTGAGCCTCCTGTTCTCCAGCTCATCCCTTCTTCCCTGGTTTCACACCCGGCTTCCTCAATTATCTTCCCTTTCTGAAAGTTTTGCTCCTCCTTTCCACGGAATCCTGCCCTCTCTGCTTTTACACACGTATAGGTCTCCTCTAGTTTGGAAAAAAAAAAAGTTGCTGATCCCGATGGCCCTCCTTAGCTGTCGTACAATCTCTGTTTCTTCTTCCACCATCAAGCTTCGAGAATGAACGGTTTCCACCTATAAACTACAATCTGGCTTCCAGCCCAGCTACCATTGAAAGTGCACTCGGAAATCTCATGCAGGATCTCTGAAGCGTTAAACGAAACAGCTTTTCTTAGTTCTGATTTCCCTCGACCAGGGATAGATTTTTGAGGTTTAGAGCATCTCGTACCAAGCTCTAATACCACATTCCCCATGCATACTGGACATTTTTGAGCCTTCTATTGTTAGTTCAACGCAGCTAACACTGAATTCCCAATTTCCTCCACTGAAGTTCCCACAAATGATTTTCCTATGTATGACTGCTGGCAAGCTCTCCGAGACAGGGATCGCATCGCTCACATTCATTACTATAGCTGCGTCACGCTGCTCAGATGTAGTCAATTGTTAAAATGAATAAACATCGCTCTCCCACTCACAGAGCCTTAATTCCTTAGAGTCATTTTGAATTCACCTCTCTCCTTTGTCCCATAAATTAAATCAGCGATCAAATGTCAATTACACCTTCAGAATATGGTGGCTAAGGGTATGGATTTGCCGGGGCGCCTGGGTGGCTCAATCTATTAAGCGTCCAACTCTTGGCTCAGGTCATGATCTCACGGTTCGTGGGTTTGAGCCCCAAGTGAAGCCCCGCGTCGTGCTCCGTGCTGACAGTGCAGAGCCTGCTTGGGATCCTCTCTCTCTGCCCTTCCCCGACTCGTACTTTCTCCCTCTCTCTCAAAAAAACAAATAAACAAACATCTTTTTTTTTTTTTTTTTTAAGTTTATTTTTGAGAGAGCACAAGCTGGGGAGGGGCAGAGAGAGGGGGAATCCAAAGCAGGTGCTCGAACTCAGGAACCGTGAGCTCATGACCTGAGCCAAAGTCGAATGTTTAACCGACTGAGCCACCTAGGCGCCCCTGGAAATAAACTTTTTTTTAAAAAGGGGGGATGGATGTGCAATCTCGCAGATCTGTTTGACTCTGCTATTTTCTAGCTGTGACTTTGGGCAAGTTCCCTAACTTCTCAGTTCCTTCACCTATAAAATGAGGATAATAGTGGTACCATATGGGGTTAGTGAGAATAAATGAGATAATGTATATATAAAGCGCTTAACACAGCAAGCGCTCAATAAATGATAGCTATTAAAATTATCTTTCACTGTTTCCCAGTGTGAACCCACACTCCCCTAAGGAGGTCTACTTACTACTTCATATCTTTGCTCTTTCTCTTGGCTGGAATGCTCTCCTTCCTTTCTGCCCATTCAAAATGCTTTTTACTTTTTTTATTAAATTAATTTTTATGTTTTGAAAGGGATGCATATTCATAAAGTTAAATAGATTAATAAGACTTGTAAAGAAAACAAGCAGACCCCTACTCCATTTCTCCCAACTTCTAACCTATACTACTAAAGCAACCACTTCTAATGATTTTAGCTGTTTCTTCTAGTATTTACTTCCTTATTTCTTTTTTTTTTAATTTTCTTTAATGTTTATTTATTTTTGAGACAGAGAGAGACAGAGCGTGGATGGGGGAAGGGCAGAGAGAGAGGGAGACACAGAATCCGAAGCAGGCTCCAGGCTCTGAGCCGTCAGCACAGAGCCCGATGCAGGGCTCGAACCCACAAGCTGTGAGATCATGACCTGGGCCGAAGTCGGACGCTCAACCGACTGAGCCACCCGGGGGGCCCCTTTACTTCCTTATTTCTATATGAAGTACTTATACTCACGTTTCTTGATCTTTCAATGTTTAGATAGTACTTATTGCATCCTCATTATGGAAGATACAGATTTAGACCTCTTACAAGACCGTCCTTTCCAATTTGTTTTCCCTTTGTCCTACGACTGGTTGCTTTCTAGGCGTGCCACACAGCTGTCTACCGTCTACCTCAAACTTTCTTTCATTATCACATGGGGGATTCCCTTCACCTCTCTTTTATGTTTATCCCATTTTCTGGGTCTCAAGTCTTCCTCTTTCTTGGTTTACTTTCTCATATGAAGGAACGTACATTCTAGTGCCTTCCTGAGAAGAGACGTTTACATTTTATATCATCTACTACTCCTCAACCTGGATCCATTGCTCCTGTAGGCAGGTCCGCTTACAATTTACTGGAATATTTTTACCTCCACATCTTTGCCATTTATCTTGGTTAGAATGTTCTCTTACTTCTTGTCTGCATGTCCAAATGCTATTTGTATTTTCAAACTTTTTTTTTTTTTTAATTTTAGAGTGAGAGCACGTGAGCGGGGGAGAGGGGCAGAGAGAGAGAGACAGACAGAGACAGAGAGAGACAGAGAGAGAGAGGATCCCAAGCAGGCTCCATGCTTAGTGCAGAGCCCAATCCCACGACCCTGGGATCATGACCTGAGCTTAAATCAAGAGTGGGATGCTCAACTGACTGAGCCACCTAGGAGCCCCTCAAACTTATTTTTATGAAAATAATGCATGCTCATAGTTTAAAAGTTTTAAGACTTATACAGAGAAAATAGAGACGTCCCTTATCCCATTCTTTTCCATTCTCAATCTATGCCCCTAGAGGCAAGTACTTTTCATTACTTTAGCTATTTCTTCTGATATTTACCTCCTTATTTCTAAATAGTATAGTATAACGATACTGATATATTTTGATATAATGACTTCTTATTATGGAAGATAGAGATTTACTGTTCTTATGCCATATCCTCTTCTCTGTCTCTAACCTCTTCTCTGTCTATCCTCACAGTATAGTTTGGGAGGATGCAGAATTCTGAATTAGAGGTCATTTTCTCAGAACCTTGAAGGCCAAACTGTATCTCAGTGAATTCACTGTGGTTCCTAGAGACTGCCTCTTCTCTTCCACTATAGTAAAATACTCCATCCTGGGGTGCCTGGGTGGCTCAGTTGGTTAAGCATCTGACTTTGGCTGAGGTGGTGATCTCACAGTTTGGGGGTTCCAGCCCCGCGTCGGGCTCTGTGCTGACTGCTCAGAGCCTGGAGCCTGCTTCGGATTCTGTGTCTCCCTCTCTCTCTGCCCTTTCCCTGCTGATGCTGTCTCTCTCTCTCTCTCAAAAACAAATAAACATAAAAAAAAAAAACTTTTTAAAAATACCCCATCCTTTTTTATAGTCAGTTCTAGCTTGTATGCCTTTGGTATCATGATTACAAGAATACACCTACTTCCCCATTTTGAAAAACAAAACAATATGAGATCATCCACAATCCCTTTGGACTTCTGCTGTTCTCCACGATTACTAACCTCATTTGTCAGTGCCCTCGATGTAATTAATAAGGGCTATTTGGCACATGAAAACAGGGAGCTCTGATTTTATCTGACAAAGTGACATTTAAGCTGAGATCTGAAAGATAAATAGCAAAGTTCATGAAAGCATCCCAGTGGAGATGATCGCGTGTGCAAAAGCTGTCTGGGGAACAGAAGCTTTGGGAACTCCAGGGATGAAAGGTGGCCAGTGAGGTGGACTTTGGTGACTGAGAGGGAGAGCAGGCCCCCCTTTATGCTAGGGCAGAAGGCAGGGGTCAGAGAATTCGGGGCCTTGCAGGTGATGTTAAGGCAAGATTGGGGACTTACGCTAAGAGTGATGAGAAGCTACTGAAAAGTCATTAAGTAGGGGAGTGATTTGACCTGCCTTCCGAAGATTTCTGGGGTTGCAGTGTGCAGAATGAATTGGAGAGAGCCAACAATTAGGACGATATGGATAAAATCTGCCTTAAATAAATGTTAAGGCCAGACTTGGAAGGGAGGAATTTCCAGTGGGCCAAAGGTAGCCTTATGAAGTGTGTTTGAAAGCTCAGCAGAGACAGGTTAAATTTCTTCAACTTGCTGATGGCGGTGATTTAGATGCTGATATAACAGCTTCTCTTTCTCTCTCTCTCTCTCTTTTTTTTTTTTTTTTTCATTTTTAAGCATTAGATAGAAAAAGTGTCTCCTTCTCACCATTCCCTTCCTGCTGGATCCATGAATTGCTGACCAACTGATCCCAGGAGCACTGTGCTCCCTTCCTCCCCAAAGGTGGAAGGCCTCCTGTGCCCTACTGGCTTGTCCTGCCCAGTTGCCATGGTGAGATTTCTGAGGGCTTGAGGTAAAAGGTGGGAAAGAATAGGGGAAGCGAGAGAGAAGGGCTTCTGGAGGGGCTTGCGTAGAATGGGGCAGCAGAACTGAAATGGTGGAGGGAGACCCCTTCCCCTTTTTCTGACTGTAAGCATTCTGTGTCGTCAAGATGGTAACAAGGTCAGAAGACTGCTTCCTCAGAATTCCTGCCAGGGGACCGGGGCTTCTTCCGCAGTCAGCTGATACACCACAAGGGTTGGTGTTCTAGACCACGGGTTTCTGACAGCTTTGGCAGGAGGAAGTTCGGATTTGCAGTTCTGTTTATGCAGTGGGCCAAATGAGAATGCTGGCTGATGGTTTGCTTTTCATAGTCATTGACAACAGCTTTCCTCGACACCTAGGTTTTCTTTGGGAACTGTGAAGAGCTACTGAAAAGAAGAAAAATAATTTCTTCTTGCCTTAAAGAAGCTCACAAAGAAAAGTAATTCTAAAGGGCGCTTGGGAGACTAACTCCAATTTCAGGTTGGGTTTGGATACGGGAAAAAATTACCTTGCATAGATTTCGTGTTTTGCTGAGCGTATTTTGATTTGTGTGGATTGACTGCATTGTTACAGTCAAGCGAATGAGTCCGGACTCGTGAGTACAGGTGCCGTGATGAAATAGCTAGGACACCGAGATCGCAAAATTGCAATAACAAATGAAAATTAGACCCACAATACTGCTATATCCTGGGGGCTCCTAAATGCCTTGCTCTTAAGCTGGACACCATGGCAATAATGGCATGTGAGATGATACTCACACAACGGTGTGTGAGAGGATACCACGAAATGGTGTCTAGTTCTCTAATTGCATCTAATTTAAATTTTTTTCCCCTTTTTTAAAGTGATCTCTTACACCCAACGTGGGGTGTGAACTCACAATGCTGAGATCAAGTCACAAGCTCTACCGATTGAGCCAGCCAGGTGCCCCTCAAACAGATCAACTTAAAAAAACCCCAAAAAACAAAACAAAACAAAAAAAAACGAGAGATCTAGGGGTACCTGGTTGGCTCAGTCAGCACAGCATGTGACTCTCGACTTCGGCACTGTGAGTTCACACCCCACGTTGGGTGTAGAGACAACTTTAAAAAAGGAAAAATCTTGTATTAAAAGTTGATCTGTTTGAATCTACAAGTACATTTTTTCCCGTTTGTTCAACAAGATTGTATACAGAAAGATATTACTTATTACTTACTAGTAAGTATTTGCATCGCCAAACATCTAAATTCATTTTCTATTCCCTATTTCACTGCTTAGGATGCATTTTATTGAGAAGAATTCTAGACTTATTCCCAGAACAAATGATAATAACCTCTTCCACCTCCAAATTCCAGTGTCTAGAACAGTGCCTGCCACGTAGTAGGTGTTCAACATATCATTAGTGAGTTAAATCATATTAGTTGCCAGAAAATAAAATCGACTTGAAAGCAAATCTTTGAGGGGCGCCTGGGCGGCTCAATCTGTTAAGTGTCTGACATCGGCTCAGGTCATGATCTCACAGTTACTGAGTTCGAGCCCCGCGTGGGGTCCTGTGCTGACAGCTCAGAGCCTGCGGCCTGCTTTGGATTGTTTCCCTCCCTCTCTGCCCCTCCCCTTTTCATGCTCTCCCTCTCTCTCTCTCAAAAATAAATAAAACATTTTTAAAAATTAAAAGAAAAAGAAAATAAATCTTTGAAATAGCAAAACCTTAGATCCACTTTGCCAATAAAATATCTTAATATCTGATTAATATACGTTTAACAGGAATCTTAAAAATCGTTAGATATAGCCTCAAGCGTGAACAAACAGAAGACACCATAATGAGGAAAGAATTGGAAACATACCGTTTTCCTTCTCGGCAATTAGGACAGTTTGGGAACATACCTTAATTCTCCTCCATTTGCACTTCGTGGGGGATGGGCTACTCATTGCTCACAGAATCAAGTTCAAACTTCAAGGGGTGTTTCTGAAGATCCTTTTGGGTTGTGGTGTTATTTGGGCCGCCCCACCCACACATCCTGGGCGTCTGCCCCCAGGGCCTGTTCTTTTTCTTAGCTTGTCCTGCGCCCTCTCGCCTACCTCTCCCTCCGCCTGGACTCTGCCCACTGGGCTCCTTCCGTCCCTTCCTCTGAAACCTTCCCACATTTCAAGGTCCAGGTCAATCTCCAAGGCCTTCGGGAAAGCTTCCCCAGCCCCCTTTCAGATGCATTAGCTCTTGGCGCCTGACCTCTAGCAGCCATCACTTTCTAAGGGGGGTTTTCCATGTCGCTATCCCCCGACTGGATCGCGACCGCCCTGTCGGGAAGGTCTTTCCAGAAGCCGCCGTGTCCAGCCCCTCGCACAGTGCCTGGTACAAAGAAAATGCCCAGGGGAGATTTGTTAAAATGAATCTGAACCCCAGAGGGGAAAAGGAGAAGCGGCCGTGCCCAGTAGCAAAGGCCCTTCACGACCTCGGGGGAGGCCGGCGGTGTAGCTGGACCCGGTCCCCAGCTCTACACTGGCAGGAGAATGTGGCGCGGCAAGAGGCTCCCGTAAATGTTTCTCAACCTCCACTCATTTCCTCTACTTTCATAGAGGAATCTGAAATTTCTTCTCCATCAGCCTCGGGGCAAGCCAAAAGGGCGGTGCAGACGGGGGGGAGGGGTAGGTGGGGGTTGGGATGCCCGGTCTCGTGGCAATTCTAGATTCAGATTTTATATTGAATGTTTCAAGTTTCACAAATTCCAGTTCTAAACTAGGAGTCGAGGGTGTAGAGGGTTTCCTGGAGCATAGATTTTCCGTCCTAGGGAAGGCTCCCAGCATTCGGGGCTTTGCCTCATTTATCCTTCTCACGTTTTTCACCGCGGGGGCAATCTACCGGGCGCTCCTGGCCCCCTCATCCTGCCGGTGCCGAGAACCGCGGTTCCGCCCAGCGATCTTAGCCGCTTCCTCTTTCAACCCTCTGGGCAAACCCCGTCCGGGCGAGTGGGGGAGCTCCCGGCCCGCAGTACGAGGCTGAAAGGGGGCACGGCTGGACTACAACTCCCAGGATGCTCTGGGAGACGCGCCGAGGAGGGGGCCAGGGGGAGGGGCTTGGGGTGGGGGGGCTGGCAGGGAAATCCCGCCCCGCTGCGCAGCAGCAGCGACACAAAGCCTGACTTTACAACCTCATAGAGAAAGTGGAAGTAAGACGGCTTAGGTGGGGAGGCAGGACGCGAGAAAAGAACTGGAGGAGGGAAAGCCGCGTAGGTGGGAGCGGAGCGAAGCTAGTGGGGAGACCCGCGCCTTTGCAGATGAGGAGGGGGCGGTTTTCATAACTAATCCCCCCCCCCGCCCTGCCCCGCCCGCCCGGGGTCTCCACGGTGCCCAGCCTGTCCCCGCTCCTCGCTGCGAGCCCGGCTCCTCCCCGCCGCGAAGCGGGGAGCCAGGCTGCCTCGCGTGCTCGGGGCGGGCCGGCGGACTGCGCGGTGGTTCCCCAGCCCGGGTGCGGGACGAAAGCGCGGGGCGGAGCGGCTGCCGCGGACCGAGGAGGGGCTGCGAGCGAAGCGGCGCCGCGGACGAGTTAGGGCCGGGGCAGGGGAGTAGTGTGGGGCCGAGGCGAGGTGAGGCGCGGGGTGCCCCGGGAGGGTCCCCCGTGCCCCGAGTGGCGCGGAAGCACGCGGGCTGGCCGCCGAGGCCGGCGGGGAGGGCGGGCGGTGGCGCGGCGCCGGGCAAGAGTGCAGACAGCGGGGTGCCGAGCCCGGCGCGGGCGGAGAGATCGGGGCGCCCCCCTCCCCGCGGGAGGAGCCTAGCGCTCCTCCGCCGTCCCTCCCCCGCGCGCCGGGCTCGCCTTCTCGGCGGGCTGCTGCGGGAGCGGCGGGGCCGGGGCCAGAGCGGGGCGAGCGGCGGGGCCGCCGCCCCCGGGACGGGCGGGCCGGGGGCGGGCCGTGAGCGAGGCGGGGCGGGGGCGGGGGGCCGCGGGCGCGAGGGCGCGAGGGCGCGGGCGGCGGGGCGGGGGGAAGCGCGGAGAGCCTAGGAGGGCAGGCGGTGGTGGGGCTGCCCGCCTCGCCGTCCGTTTCACGCCGCCGGCCCACGCCGCAGTGTGTTTTGTGGACGGCGCCTTCCCAGACAGCCCGGTAGAGCCCAGCTCGGCGCCCGGCAGCCTTCGTCGCGATGTTCCGCCGGAGCTTTAATCGTTTTGTAAGTACACTCGCTGCGGCTCCCCGCGTGCGGTTTGCTTGCTCGCCCGCCCTGCGCCGGGTCCCTCGGAACAATTTTCTGAGGGGGGAATTGCATCTCTGGGAGGCGCCGCCGCCACCCCCTTTTAGATTTTAACTGAACCGCGTTGCCCGGGCGGCCGGGGTGGGGAGGCAGGTCCCCCTCCCCCCTGGACCGTTGAACCGGAGCTTCCCGGGGCTGTTGCAAACTCTGTCTCCGACGGGGGGCCGCCCTCGGGCCGGATGGCGGGGGGATCGGCGGGGGGACCGGTCCAGGGGCCCCTCGGTTTGCCAATTAGTCGAAGATGGCGTTTGATTATCAGGGAGGTTGCTTTCTTTTGTTTCCTCTGCCACGAGCACATGGAGGTAAACCCAGACCTGTCACTGTGTCCCAAAAAAAGACCCGGGAGCTGGAGGCGAGGGCAGGACTCAGCCTTGCCCGGGGATCGGCCGGGCGGGGAGGCGGGGGTGGTGGTGGGGGGTGCTGCTGACCAGAGGCCGGGCGAACTTTGGAGCTCCAGCCTAAGCCGCTCACCTTGAGGGTGTAATGAAAGCGAAGGCGATTGTCAGGGTGGGCTGGGTGGATGTGGAGCCGCCAGGAGGCAGCTCCGCCGCTCACGGGCGCCGGGTCTGGAGCCTCGCCGCGCCCTGAACGCCCCAGACCCCGAGCCGGTGAGCGGAGGCAGGCTCCGGCTGGACTCCACCGTCCACCTTGAGCCCTCGCCGATCCCCAGAAAAGGGAACTGCGTTTCCGTGGGACTTTGGCATTAGGGGAGAGCGATTTCTGGCTGCTGACTTTTTTGAGTAACCTGTTTACTCCTGGAGAGTACATTCAGCACGGAGCAAAGCAGGGACCATTGACTTCTATGCTGCTATTTGTAGCAACTTCCTTAATTGCAAGATGAGGTGGCGGGAATAGGATTTTATTTCTGCCAACGATGTGAAAGAAAGGGCTTCTCTGTAGATGTTGGTTTTTCAGTCGTTGAGAAAAATGGTTCGGTGCTGTGCGCTCCCACCCACCCCCACGGAAATAGGTGTTTGGGGAACTTGTCGATTCGGCCCTTTTCATGTGATTATTGCAAATCAAAGCATTGCTAACAGTTCTCAGGCGTCGGATGGATTTGCTGTCGTTTTTCTGCGTTTGAAAGTTTCACAAATGTACCCTGGCTAAAAGAAAGAATTGCGGCTCCCTTTTGAGGATATTATCACAGCAGTGCTATATTACTGTTTTTGAAATGTTTACCTCATCCAGAAACATGTCTTATGAAATTGGATCAGATTACCTGTGGCACAGAGCAGTAGAGGTTGTACATACCAAGGATCTTGAAATCTGTAGGAATCGGCTTGTGCTGGATGCTTTGCTAAAGCAAGAGGCTAAAATTGGTCTCTCTCATTGAGCCCGAGAAGGTACAAAAAGCATTGTACTTCATAGTTCTATTTCACATACATTCCCGTGATCTTGGAGTGTTGTTTGGGGCCGCCAAAAAGGGAAAGGTGACAGAGAGCTAATTGTGATCTTTGGGAAAGGGTAATCTTTTCACATGGCACTTGTCTGGTGGAAAACAACCGGACCCTGGCTCATAATAAATTCATTAGCTTAAAATTGAGATGTCGACGTGCCCCGTTTGTTACAGGATTTGACCATTTGAAACCGTACGTGGTCGGAAAGCCCCCTTTGCTTTTCTGGTGCTCAGAGCGAACGATCTGCATTGTATGGGAGTCTGGTAATTAAGCAGTGCTGGCCCAGGAAGCTAGGGCATGCAGTAGAATTCGCAGCAGTCGTGCAGTGCCAGCCTGCAGGTTTGAGGCTAGTACTTTGCATCCCCGACCAAGATCTCTGCAGAGAATCACTTACGTTCGCTCACACCGAAATGAGCTTTGACCTCACTGTTCGCCTGAAATAACCCGACTGCTCTCATTTTCCTGCGCAACCATGACTATGGTAAGTCTCGGGAATTTGTACCAGTGCAATAAGCTGGAAGGTTCTCAGGAGTTGTACCTGAGCCCTAGGCCTAGGGCAAGGAATTCATCTGCAAGCCATTGGACCGAATGTGAAATATGCTGTTGAATACTCATTACTAAAGAATGACTTCAGAATTGAGGGGGCAAATTTTGTCCTCATCTTTTGCCTGGTAGAGATTATTTGAAGAGCACTCCCATTTAAATCACTAGAAGGCTACAGTTAAAGATTTAGGTTGGACTTGAAGACTTGCACAGCATCGTGGGTATAGTGCAAGTTGTGTGCTGTCTTAGGATCGCTTTTGTATGTCAGACGTGGGGCTCTGAATTCCTTTAAAAATCAAGTGGTATTTTTTGTGTGTGCCTATACGTATCTAAAATTGACTTTGAACATGACATAAATTACAGTGGTGTTGATTGTAGTTGTTGGTCACTGAAAATTAGATATGTGTTACGGCTGGGCTTTCCGTTTTAAACTTGACACGGGGGAGTGAATATTTCTTGGGCGTAGCGTCATCTTCTGTGGCTCAGCACTCTTTGCTGAATCGTCTTAAAAATGCCATTTATTTCCCCAGGTTCTCTAGTTTCAAGCTAAAGGAAATCGTACTTCATTGTATTTCTTAAAGACATGGCCTTGACTTCCTTGCCATTAATAATCGACTTATTTTTTTCTGATGAATTATGACTTTCCTTTTGACAGTTTTGAGGTAGAAAGAAATGGGTGGATTTGGTGTAGGATTTTAGGGTTTAGGCATGTAGGGGGTGACTTCAAAGATCTAAGAGTTGGATGTCTGAGTATAATAAAAGCACCACCTGTTCCCAGTGCGACATCTCCATTTTCCAGAAATACAGTAAATAAAAGATTACTAGCTTTGTCTATACAGTTTATTTCCTTTAATGGTACGTTCAGTTGGAAGTCTGGACGAGTTGATATTTAGGGGTCAGGGACTTTTATGTTATCCTTCTGTCCTTCATAAATTCCGAGTGATTACCATAGCATTTTCACATGGGTTTAAAGGTTTAATGACAGTCCAAACAACAAGAATTCCCCCCCCCCTTTTTAAATATTTTATTTTTACGTAATCTCCACACCCAACATGGGGCTTAAACTCACAACCCCAACCAAGATCAAGAGCCGTGTCCTTCACGACGGAGTCAGCCAGGTGCCCCCCGCCACCACTTTTTTGATATTATTTCATGTTCAAGGTTCAAAATAAGACATTGCTTGATGAAGTAGATCCAGGGAGGTTGGCCAAGTAGAGGCTGTCAATTTAGCTTGTCAGAGCAATATTAAACAGGCATGAATTTCTAGGTCATTGATAAATGAAAGCTTAAATTGGGAGTGTGAAATACTGGAAAAAATTTGTCTCTGATTCTAGAAGCTCTCAAACTGCTCTGGTTCCAGGAAGCACGCAGCGTATAGTAGTATATCACACAGAAAATGTCGTCGAATCAGTCAGAGGCCCAGGACTGGGAAGAAATTAGACTGAATGAGGTAGAATGAAAAATCAAAGACCAAAAATATTAAAAATAATTAATGACATCGGTAGCTAATTTATTATTTTGAGTCCAAGGCAAGGCCAGTCTAGTCAGGCAATATTGGAAGCATTTAATCAATTCATAAAATAATTCAGGTAATTGCTGGTTTTCTTCTCCTCCTTTTTCTTCTTCTTTTTTTTTAGTGAGAAAGTTCTCGGTTTCCTTCTTGAATTATCAGAGTACTAAGCTTTTCTTTCCCCGTTTCACTTTGCTAACAACCTTGGCCTGACATTACTGAGCATGGAAAATAGTGACGAGTTCATTTTATTATGTTTAGAAATTTACCCAAATATGTGTGTTGCAGTATTTTTGCATTCACACCAGCCTTACAAGTAGTCTGTACATCTTGGCCCCTACCAGGTAGTTCCTACAAGGCTGGGTTGTTTTTAATTCCAGTGTAGTTAACATACAGTGTTATATTAGTTTCAGGTGTACAATATAGTGATTCAACTCTTCTAGACATTACTCAGTGCTCATCAAGATAAGGGTATTCTTAATCCCCTTCACCCATTTCACCTATCCTTCCTCCCCCCCCCCCCAACCCATACACAGCTGGGTTTAACGGTTGAATTTGACCTTACTAAAAGCAACCTTTTTAATCTTACAATAATTTCCTTTTAACTTGTTTGGCACCCTGGATCAGTTTTTTAAGAATTAAGCCCTCAAGCCCTAGGGCATCCATTGTGTGTAATAAATTATCTCCTTTGCATGCATTTGGAGATGAGGAATCCCAAAGGAGAAAGGCTGCCTTAACCCAAAAGCTCCTGGGGGTGGGGGGAGGAACAGTTGGCAGTGTGCCAGGTGCATAGTAGGTGTTTGATAAGTATTTTTTGAATGAACAGTTTTTATGTGTTTTGCATAAATAATAACTTACTTATAGACAGTGATATTTATAGCAAATTCCTCCTAATGAAGAGTGATTAAAGTTTCTGGCAAGGAGCTCCTAAAATCCTTGGAATTTCCTGTGAGGAAAGCAATCAAAGGTATCTTTTGTTATGTTAATGAGGCAACTTCTGGAAAGCACCTCGGGTAGGGGGCCGGTTGCCAGGGGATCCAACCTTGTGATTAGAGGGTCGGAACGTTCAGTCCCGCTCCCAAGAGGGGAGGGAAGAGGGTCTGAAGAGTTCTATCACCACTGGCCAATGGGTTAATGTAGTCCTGCCTCTGTAACGAAGGCTCCGTCAAAACCCAAAAGGACAGGGTTTGGAGACCTTCCGAGTAAGTGAGCATGGGGACAGTGGCTCAGCTGGAGAAGACATGGAAACTGCACCCTTTCCCCCACACCTTGCCCTGTGCTTCTCTTCCCTCCGGCTCTTCCTGAGTTACGGGCTTTTATAATGTCCCACTAATCTAGGAAGTCAGCGGTTTCTCCGGGTCCGGTGAGTGGCTCTAGCAAATTAACAGGACCTGAGGATCAAGTTGTGGACTTGTGCCTGGTGTCCCGAGACCCAAGGTGAGCCTCCTTGGAACCTCCCGTTTGCAAACCTCCAGTTTGCACTTGGTTGGTCAGAAGCACAGATGATAATGTGGACTTGAGGTTGGCATCGGAAGTAGGGGGAAGTGTGGGCAAGTCTTAGAGGACCGAGCCCTTAAGTGGCGCGACCCGATGTTACCTCTGGGTAGATACTGCCAGAATTGAGTTGAATTGTAAGACAATCTGAGAATTGCTTGTTGGTGTGGAGGACCCCCCCCCCCCCCATTGGAATTGAGTGATCAGAGCCCACACTTTGGGGTATACCATATACTGATTACCAATTTTCTAAGTATTAGTATAAATACATCGAATGCCTAAACTATGCAGACCATAGTATAATCTTTCTTAGATGATTATGTCATTTATGATCTTGCCGAGCGTTATTTCATTCAACAGATATTCACTGAGCACCTACTATGTGTAGGGCACTATGATAGACCCTGTGGACACATGGGTGAGCTATAGATAACAGAGGACGTGGTGACTGCCCTATCTCTAACACAGTTGTGACATGCCACAAAACTTGCTTCTCACGAATAAGTTACTGTTGTATGCTTTTATTTGTCTTTCCACCATAAATAGAGGGTACAATTGCAGTTATTTTCTGGTGGTTTGGATTTCAGACAGAAAGGAATTTGTTGCATTCGACCCTTCAGTATGACCTATGCATGGCAAACTGCTCTTTTGCAAATAGATGCTAGTCTGATTCTGTGTAAGATGGGAAACCCATTTGGGGATGATTCACTATGACTTGAAATAAATACTGTTTATTTATTTGCTATGATTTATTAAATAGCCTGAAAACAAATTTTGTGCTTTCTTCCCTGGTCTTTTTATTATTATTATTATTGGTTAAACAACATAAAACTCTGAAAGTCTTCTAAATACCTTCTGTAAAGGTTTACTGTTCCTGTTGACGACTGCTCCTAATTCAACCCTTGAGTAGGTGATATTGAGTACCTACATATCAGATGGTTTCCAGTGCTCTTAATGAACTTTGAGCAGAGGTGAGATTTGGGTAGGGGAAGCTGGCCATTTTCATATTGAAAATGAGCTTCTTTCCTCACCCAGGCTACCAGTGAACCACCAGCTGGGCAGTGGATTCTGGGAGGTAAAGGGTGGCCAGTGGCCCCCCTGGAAGAGCCATAACTAAATTCCCCGCGTCCGAGTGATACGCAGAGAACTAGGCAATGAGTCAATTCGTATACTGGTTTGTGGGAAAAATCATCAAGGCTGATTGCTTGTCTAACATGGACTGTCAGTTCTCCCCAAAGAGGGTGAAAGCATGGGACACAAAATAAAAATACTATCTTTTTCCGTTAGGGAGAAGGGTTTCCTGTACATCTGTAGTGCTTTATCTAGATTAATCTTTTGGATGTGGACTTTTGGAGATGGAGAGGAATTTTCTGACTGAGTGGAGGGAGTTTCTGGGCTTCCACAAGTGAATCAGGTGCTGTTTTCAAGTTTACTTCTGTTCACTTAACACTTCCCCTTCTTGGCTTGGTGTAAGGGTGGATCAGTGGTGGTTGTAAAACAAACATTAGCATGACTGCAGCATCTGTTAAACCACTGCAGTTTAGTGACGAATGAGCACTCAGCACTGCAGGTATGGGTGTGGGGTGCCCTATGCCAGCACGTTGGCAGACAGCCCCTCAATTACCGCAGTGTATGGATGGATTGCTGCTTTGGCTGACTTCTTGATTATCTGGTTTTTAGATCATGTTGGACCATGGGCATCGCACATTTAGGAGGTTCATCGGTATTTCTGAAGTACAGATTGTCATTGATTTTTGCCCCATCTTTAATAGACTATAGAAGGATTAGCGAGGCCCATCCTGTTCAAGCAGATATTTGTTTTTGTAGGCTCCTTTATTATATGTTGTCTTAAAGTATTACGGTGGCCGTATTTTTCTAGTCTCTTCTTCGGCAAGTAAAATCAAAAATCCTGGAAAAATCAAAACCGTTTTCTTGATAATGATCTTGCAGCTAGCATAGCATCAAGTAAACAGTAGATGCTCAATAAATACTGGCTGAATTGTTCTGAACTGCAGACACAGCCTGACTCTGTAATGACAGGTGAAAATGATCAGAAAAAAGTAACACTCTCCTACCTGCTTGAAAAGTAATCAGAAAAACTTGAGCGTTTACCAAAAGATTGTTTAGCACCTTCCCCTTCCTTGGCCAAACATAAACAACTAAAATTCTGTACTGCCCTCAGCTTCTAAAATTATGAGTAAATTTATATCCTTTTTGTTAAATGCCGTTCACAAGCTTATATTTTCTGTTGCCACCAGCACATCACGTCTTTTTTGAAAAACAAAGCTGCAGTGTTAACGCTCCAAGAGCTGTAGAGCTCATGCCGTTCCCTGGTACACGTGCATTACTTGAACTCAGGATCTCACTTAGTATTTGGTGCTGGGAATGGAAGATACTTTCCTGTTTGCACCTCATTGCCATTAGTTGGATGGATACCTGTAGCGAGAAGGCAGAGCAGACCAGAGGAACTGTAGAGTTTGAGGAATTTGGAAGCAGTTTTGTTGTGAAAAGAGCCTCAGCCTTGTTTAAAAGGGTGGGTGTGAGTCTTAGTTCCGCCCTTTACTGCCCAGCTTGGGAAATTGGGCACCGTGCTTCATATACCTCAAAATGTTTATCAAGGTGTAGTCTTTGGACTCCTTGCATCAGAATCATCTGGGCTACTCGGGCACCTGGGTGGCTCAGTCTGTTAAGCCTCCGACTTCGGCTCAGGTCATGATCGATCTCACAGTCCATGAGTTCGAGCCCCGCATCGGGCTGTGTGCTGACGGCTCAGAGCCCGGAGCCTGCTTCGGATTCTGTGTCTCCCTCTCTCTCTGCCCCTCCCCCACGCGCTCTGTCTCTCTCTCTCTCTCTCTCTCTCTCTCTCTCTCTCTCTCAAAAATAAATAAACATAAAAAGAATCATCTGGGCTACTTATTATAAATGGATTCCTAGGACTCAAGCCTATTGAATCCGAGTCTCAGGTCCTACAAAACTGCATTTTTAGCAAGCACTCCAGATGGTTCTGAAATTCACTAAAATGTAAGAGCACTCATGTCATAAACACTGAAATGTGTACATTCTCTGTTCACCTGTCTGAACTTGACTTTTCCTCATCTATAGAATGAACGTAATAATACCTATTTCACAAGGTTGTTGGAAAAATGTTTGGTGCACGATTCCACACCGTACCAATTGTGTCAGAGGTCCCCAAAACCACTCCCAGGTTTGATGGTTTACTGGCAGAACTCACAGGACTTTGCATATAGTTGTGCTCACAGCTCTGATTTATTAGAGCAAAAGGATACAAAGCAAAGTCAGCAGAGGAAAAAGGTGCATGGGGCCAAGTCTGGAGGAAACCAGGCGCGGCTTCCAGCAGTCCTCTCCGCACTGTGGTCACCCGGGTTGTGCTTTAATTCCTCCAGCAGCGGGTTGCGACAACTTGTGTAACATGTTGTCCACCAAGGGAGCTCATTAGAGGCTCATTGCCCAGGACTTTTATTGGGACCTGTTTATGTAGACCCCCTCTGTCTGGTACTTGCCAAAATTCCAGACTCCCAGAAGGAAAACCGGTATTTAGCATACGCCATATTGTTTGTACCGAGAGTTGAGGCACAGCCAGTTACTCTTACCACTTAGGGTGGTGGGAACCCCAGATCCAAATCGCCGGCTGGGTACCAGCTTTGTAAGCAAGGCTTTTTAAGAATAGCAGTCCCTGGCGTGCAATGGTAACTCTGCTACACGTTTATGTTACGAAATGCTGGTAGTTTTCAGTGAAGGCAAATGACTTGCCCACGGCCATTAAGCTAATCAGCAGCAGAATTGAGACCATCTGAGACCCCTGCCGTCGCTACCACCTTTTCTCTGCTGCACACAGCCATGCTCCTGGATTATGGGTCATTCTTTTTCACACCGTTGGTCGCATCCACTTTTTGTCACTTGCAGCAGAAGAGCCGCCTGCCTCTGGTAAATTGATGCGCCCAGTGGGGGAGCCAGGAAGTATTGATGTTTCTGCCAGTTTAGCGTCAACACTTGCTGGTTTCCTCTCTGGAGCATCTCCGAGTTCGTGGATTTTCAGTTTTTCCCGACTTTTGGATTTTTGTTACTACCCACTCCCCTCCTCGTCCCATTCACTTACCCATAGTCTCAACATTCATTTGCATCATGACTTCATCGCATTCTATACATGGCCAGCTGTTAGCTCATGGGCAGCTGGGGGGTTGGGGGGGGGTAACAATTCCAAAGTGCAGGCATACTGAAGAGTATTTGGTCAAGAATGACCATACAGGAAAAAATGCCAAAAGAAAACAAAAGAGTAACATTCTTGGGTTGATGAATGAATTTTATGGCAATATGTATAAATATTGTTTTATTGCAGGGGTGTTTTTTGAGTTTTACAGTCCTGAAAAACTCCAGGGATATCTCTGGTCATTCTTAAGTTTCAGTCTTTTTTTGCCGTTATCAAAAAAGAAAATTAATCATTCTTTTATGATTGGGCAAAGAATAAATCAGGAACTCCTACTGAAAGATGTAGTAATCCTACAGATCAACAGGGAGCAGAAGCTAGGAGGGAACTGTCACAAATAAGTAACAGCTGGGTAGAGCAGATTATGTAAGCTACACCTGTTGCGTTAGCAGTGGGAATGTTCTTTAAGCTTCACAATTAACGTAGTTTGCAATAATATGGATTAAAGTGTCTATGGTATAGTGCACAATTTACTTCGGCTTCTTTTCTGAAAATGTTGCTGTGAATCACGGGCTTCCTTTGAACCCTCATACCCTACTTGTGCTGTAGAAGTATGTGAGGCACAAGCCCCGCCCTCCGGGAGTTTGCAGTCTGTTAGAAGACGGCTTACGAGACCAGCCTCCTTACGAGGCATGTGGTCATTCATCAGTGCTGTCCTTTTTTTTTTTTTTTTTTAATTTTTTTTTTCAATGTTTTTTATTTATTTTGGGGACAGAGAGAGACAGAGCATGAACGGGGGAGGGGCAGAGAGAGAGGGAGACACAGAATCGGAAACGGGCTCCAGGCTCCGAGCCGTCAGCCCAGAGCCCGACGCGGGGCTCGAACTCACGGACGGCGAGATCGTGACCTGGCTGAAGTCGGACGCTTAACCGACTGCGCCACCCAGGCGCCCCAGTGCTGTCCTTTTAAGAGGCACACACAGTAAGTGCAGCCGACTTTCGGAGGAGAGCGCTGAATTTCACTCTGGCTGCTGTGGCTGGAGGAGGGATTTATAGAGGAGGTGGCATGTGAACTGGGTGGTAAGGGACCCAAAGGATTGAAGTTCATGGGACTTTAGGGACGGGCAACCTCATTACAGGAAGAGGCAATCATCGGAGCAGTTGGGCCAAGTTACGGCTCGTGGTACCTGGAGCAGCCGAGCCAGTCAGTGCAGAAGGCACAGGTTCCAGCTCCAAATGCTGGAGAAAGACCGAAACCTGGGCTTTTAATGCCTTATGTTTGCTGTGCTGAAATTTAAACTTTAAAAAAGGGAAACCTAAAACTGGACATCAGGCAGCTTTCGGTTGTCAAAGCAGTAGCTCTAGGAATCTTCCTGTAGACTCTTCTGAAATCCATGACTCCAGTGATGGTGGTCATCAGTCTTCTGAACTGGTGCGGGAACAATAAGGTAGGAGCTGGGATGGAAGCATTTGGGGTAATGCTTCAAGACACTGCTTCGTATAGTATATAATTGGTTATTTGTCTTGCTGACATAATGGGTGCACACTTTCAGAAACTTCCTATGTGGAGACATTGCAGTAGGTAGTTTTTATCTTGAGTACTGGTGGTCATATATAGGCATACCTTGTTTTCTTGTGCTTCATTTTACTGTGCTTTCCAGATACCGGTGTGTGTGTGTGTGTGTGTGTTTTAACAAATGTTTGTTGCAACCCTGTGTTGAGCACGTCTATCAGCACTGCTTTTCCAACAGCATTTGCTCATTTTGTGTCTCTGTGTCACAGTTTGGTAATTCTCACAATATTTCAAACTTTTTCATTATTTTTATATTTGTTATGGTGATCTGTGAAGTGATTATGACTGGCTGAAGGCTGAAACGATGGTTAGCGTTTTTTTTCTCAATAAGGTTTTTTAGCAGTAAAATTTTAAAATGAGGGTAGATGCATTATTTTTTTTTAGACAGTGCTATTGCACACATAACAGCCTGCAGTATTTTGTAAACATAACTTTTTAAAAAGATTTTTATCTTGAAGTAATCTGTGTACCCAACGCGGGGCGTGAACTCACAACCCCGAGATCAAGAGTCATACGCTGTACTGACTGGGCCAGCCAGGCGCCCCAGTAAACATAACTTTTATATTCACTAGGAAACCAAAAAATTCATGTGACTCACTTTATTGTGCTATTCACTTTATTGTAGTTGTCTGGCACCGACCCTGCAATATTTCCGAGGTATGACTGTATTTAAAAAGCTGGGGATCAGGCCTTGGTCCAGAAGTACGTTCCTTACAGTAACACTTCTATTTCACTGCCACTAGACAACATGACTCTTTTTTTTTTTTTTAGGCAATATGACTCTTAATAGACCTTCAATCTTGACTATATCGTCATGCCTTAATCAGAACATGAATTACATCTTATCTCCTCACAACCAGTGTATCACTACGTGATGTTTTGGGTTTTGTTTTTTTTCTTTTTTTAATGTCTGCTTATTTGAGAGAGAAGGAGCACGAGCTGGAGAGGGGCAGAGAGAGAGGGAGAGAGACAGTCCCCAGCAGGCACCGTGCCACCAGCGAGCACTGAGCCGGGTGTAGGGCTCGATCTCACAAACTGCGATCGTGACCTGAGCCAAAATCGGGAGTCGGATGCTTGACCGACCGAGCGACCCAGGCACGCCTCACCCCCGGATGTTGATGCCGCTTTTCTTTTTACCGTCACGACTGCCACGCTAGCCCAAGTCGTCAGCATCTCTCCTCTTTCGTATTTGTTCTTCCTCCGGTCTTCCCCCTTTCAGCAAATGGCCTCATCCCCGGTCCATTCGCTCTCGGGAGAAACCTGGCGGTCATCCTTGATCCGCCTTTCCCTGGATCTCCCACATCTAGCAGCGAATCCAGAATTCTGTTTCTCAGAGGACTCTGAAGTCTGTCCACTTCTCCGCACGTCCACCTCTGCTGCCATCCAGGTCCAAGCTGCCGCTGTCACTTGCCTGGACCATTGCAATAGATGATCTCATCCACCCCTGCCCTCTCTAGTGTATTCTCCACGCGGCACCAGACGGCTCTCTCACAGATGCGTGTCGGAAAGCCTTCAGTGACTTTCCTGTGTCCTCTGGATAAAAATCTGACCAGTTTCAGCTTGTACTCTTCTGCACTTTTGTTGTTGTTGTTCGTGTTCACTTTTAGACATTGAGGTATTATAGGGGCGCCTGGGTGGCTCAGTCGGTTGGGCGACTGACTTCGGCTCGGGTCATGATCTCACGGTTCGTGGGTTCGAGCCCCACATCGGGCTCTGTGCTGACAGCTCAGAGCCTGGAGCCTGCTTCCGATTCTGTGTCTCCCTCTCTCTGCACCTCCCCTGCTCGTGCTCTCTTTCTGGCTCTCAAAAATAAATAAATGTTAATAAAAATTTTTTTTAAAAATAAATAAGCAAATAAAAATTGAGAGATTATTCCCATAGCAAAAAATTCACCATTTTAAAGTGTACACTTAAGTGGGGTTTTTTTGTGTGGGTTTTTTTTTTTTTTCCCTTCACGTTATTATTTAAATCCCAGGTAGTTAACACAGAGTGTAATATTAGTTTCAAGTATGGGATTGAGTGATTCATCATTAAATGGTTTTTAGTATATTAACTGTTTGGCACAGCCATTACCACAGTCTAATTTCAGAACATTTTTATCACCCCAACAAGAAACCATGTCCTTATTAGTGCTTAGTCCCCCCCGTGCCCCCCCCCCCCCCCCCCCCCCCCCGTCTCTCCCTGCAGGCCCAGGCAACCCTCGCATTTACTTTATCATCACCGGGGATTTGCCTTTTCTGGACATTTCGCGTAAATGGACTCACACGGTATTTGCTCTTTTGTGATTGACTTCTCTCCTTTAGCGTGATGTTCTCAAGGCTTTTAAATCCATGTCGTAGCCTGTATCCGTACTTGATTCTTTTTTCTTTTTAAAAAAAAATATTCTCAAGTTACCTAACAGGCGGTTGTAGTCTTGGCTTCCGGAGTAGATTCCCGGGATTCATCACTAACCTACAACACCCAGTGCTCGTCCCGACAAGTGCCCTCCTCAGTGCCCATCACCCGTTTTCCCCTCTCCCATCAACTCTCAGTTTGTTCGCTGTATTTAAGACCCTCTTATGGTTTGCCTACTACTTCATTCTTTTTTATGGCTCAGTGATAGTCCATCGAATGGATGTGCCACATTTTGTTTTTTCCATTGATCAGGTGATGGACGTTTGGATCATTTACACTTTTTGGTTATTGCGAATAATGCCGTGTTGAACATTTTTGTATATGCTTTTGTGTGGGCATATGTTTTCAATTCTCTTGGGTATATACCTAGGAATAGAATTGCTTTGTTATATGGTAATTCTGTGTATAACTTTTTTGAGAAACTGCTGAACTTTCCCACAGCCTTCCTCACTTCTTTTTTTTTAAAGAGAAATTATTCTTAAGTTTGTTTGTTTATAATCTCTACACCCAACGCGAGGCTTGAACTCACAACCCCGAAATCAGTAGTCGCATGTTCTTCCAACTAGGCCAGCCAGACGCCCCTTCGAAGAGAATTTTGAACTGTGGTAAAAAGCACATAACATAAAATTTAACATCCTAAAGATTTTTTTAAGTGTGTAGTTCAGTCGTGTTAAGTATAATCACGTTGTTTTGCAACTGGTCTACACAACTTTTTCATCTTGCAAAACTGAAACTCTGTGCCCGTTAAACAGCGACTCTTCCGTTCCCCTCACTCTTCTCTCCCCCCAAGCCCCTGGCAACCACCATTCTACTTCCTGTTTTATGAATTCAACTACTTTAGATGCCTTTTGTAAATGGAGTCATCCTGTATTTTTCTTTTTGTGACTGGCTAATTTCACTTTGCCTAATGTCCCCGAGGTTCATCCATGTCGTAGCATGTGATAGGACTTCTTTTTTAAGGCTCTGTCTATATATACCACATTTTGTTCACCCATCCATCCATCCACTGATGGATATTTGGGTCGCTTCCACCTTTTGACTATTGCGAATAACGCGGCTGTTAACAAAGGTGTGCAAATATCTCTTCCAGATGATGATTTTAAGTAGAAGAGAGAAACAAATAGAATTGCTGGATCATATGGTGGTTTTATGTTTAATTTTGTGAGGCACCTCTGAACAGTTTTCCATAGTAGCTGAAGGATTCCAACTTCTCCCCTTCCTAGCCAACGCTGTTTTGTTATAGGAGCCAGCCATTTTAATTGGCGTGTGGTGATAGTTCATTGTGGTTTAGATTTGCATTTCTCAGATGATGAGTCAAGCGAAGCATCTTTTCACATGCTTTCGGCCATTTGTATATCATTGGAGAAATGTCTATTCCAAGTGGTTTGCCAATTTTTTATTGAGTTATTTGGGTTTTTGTTGTTCGGTTGTAGCAGTTCTTTATATATTCTAGATACTAACCCTTTATCCGGTACGTGATTTCCAGATATGTTCTTTTATTCCATAGATTGCCTTTTTACTTTGTTGATTGTTTCCTTTGAGGCGTAGAAGTTTTTAAACTTGATACCCCCGTTGTCTTTTGGCTTTTGTTTCTTGTGCTTTTTAGCGATATATCTAAGAAGTAATTACCAAATCCAGTGGGTCATGAAGCTTTTCCCCTGTTTTCTTCTAGGATTTTTATCGTTTCAGGTCTTACATTTGGGTTTTTGATCCAGTTTACATTGGCTTTTGTATATGGTGTAAGGGAAAGATCTAATTTCATTCTTTTGCATGTGGACATCCAGTTTTTCCAGGGCCCTTTGTTGAAAAGACTGTCTTTTCCTCACTGAGAGGCCTTGGCATCTTTCTCGCAGATTTTTTTTTTTTTTTTTTTTTTTTTAAGATTTTATTTTCAAGTAACCTCTGTACCCAGTGTGGGGATCAAATCCACAACTCCAAGATCAAGAGTTGCATGCTCTTCTGACTGAGCCAGCCAGGTGCCCCTTGAAGATCATTTTGCCCCTATACATGAGGGTTTATTTCTGGACTCTCTTCTATTCTCTTGGCCTGTGTGTCTGTCTCTATACCTGTACTACCCTGTTTTGATTACTGTAGCTTTGTAGTGTGTCTTGAAATCACAAAATACGAGACCTCCTCCAACCGTCTTCTTTTTCAAGATTGTTTTGGCTATCCAGGGTCCCTTGAGGTCCTGTATGGATCTTTGGATGGATTTTTCAATTTCTTCACAAAATAGTCCTCATTTTTTGTGTTCTGTCTGCCACAGGATCCTGTCTGGTAAGCTGCCCTGTGGCAGTCATTTGCCTCCATTCTTACTCCTCTCCCAGAGCTCAGCTTAATCATCACTTCCCCAAGGAAGCCGCCCCTGTCCTTCCCTCAGACAACGCCTGCTTTCCGGGTTCAGAGCATTATGAGCCTTTCCTTTATACTCGTGTCACAGTTGACTTTACATTTGCGTATTAAACTCGTTTGCTCACTTACATAGTATCGACCTTCCCTCTACAGAGGAAATTTCCTGAAGGTGAGAACTGTGACCGTCTTCGCTTATTGCTGTGTCACTAATGCCTCAGTGCCTGGTTTAAGCCCTTAATACGCGAGGATGGGAGTAACCTTATCATATTTATATGGATCAAAATTTGAAATGGGTTTTCTTCATAATTTTTTTTTGTATTTTTCATTTTACCTTTAGTATAGGCATTTGTGTTCTGTTAGGCTGTGTGCAGAGATAATTATTCAGGTCAGTGCCTTGAATTACTGATCCTTGGCTTCATATATGTTGCGGGTTTGTGGAATTTAGTTGTAAGTTGTCTGTGTCTTCTTACTATAATAACAGCTAAAAACAGAGTGCTAAGTTCCTGGCATTGTTTTAAGTGCTTTACAAGCATTAGTTCGTTATATGCATTTGCTTACCGTGGATAGGGTTTTCCAGAATCAACAGGCTCTGTGTGTGTGTTTACATATATGTAAATACCTATGTATTTAATGTTCGCTGTTATGTATGTATGTAAATAAGCTTCCTCGTGTATGTGTGTGTGTAAAACTTCATGTATGTGTGTGTATATATATATACATATAAACTTATTTGAAGGAAATGACTCATGATTATGGAGGTTGACAAATCCTGAGACCTGCAGTTAGCAAGCTGGAGACCCAAGAGAGCCAATGGCGTAAAGTCCAAGTGGGAAGGCCTGAGAACCAGGAGAGCTGATGATGTAAGTTCCAATCCAAGAGCCAGCATTCCAGTTCGAGTCCAAAGGCAGGTGAAATCAATGCCCCAGCTCCAAGGGCTATTAGACAGAAGTTCCCCTTTACTGGAGGAAAGTCAGTCTTTTTTTGTTGTCTTCAGGCTTTCAGCTGATTGGGTGAAGTCCGCTAGCCTTACGGAGGACAGTCTCCTTTACTCTGTCTGCCAGTGCGGATGTTCATCCCGTCCGGAAATACCCCCACGGACACACCTAGAATAATGTTTGACCAAATATCGGGGCCCTGCGTGGCCCGGTCAAGAGAAGGCATAAAATTAACCGTCACACTTACTTCCTAGGATCATGTGCAGATGAATGAACAATCTAAAGTGTACAGAGATCAGGAATAGAAGACCTTACTGTAAGTAACTAGTTTGCTAGACTTTCTGTCTCTAAAATGAGGGGCTTGGACTGCTACACGGTCTGTAAAGGCTCAGCGAGTCCTAGAAACCATCCAGTTCTCCAGCCTCTTCATTTTACAGCGGAGGAAATGGACAGAGAGGGCAAATGGCTTGTCCAAGACTATTCAGCGAATGGGAGTTCAGAGATAGGGAACCCTACGCTCAGCTCTGTTACGTATGTCCTCTGTTTCCTCTTCTGTGAATTGTGAGGGCTCTTGGGTCATCTATATTTAAGTTCTCTTCTATTTCTATAATTTTGTAGTATTTGTTTTAGGCTTCACAGTCAAGCAGTGGAATGTTTTTTACTGTTTACTATTGGGCTGTTTATCAGCGTTACTCCTCAGGTCTCCATCTCTTGGTTGTTCATTTGACTGTACTCTACCCCAAACTTCGGTCTCTTTAATGAGTGCAGGCTAAATTGTCTATACTTTGAATAGGCACAATGACAACCTTTAGGCTGTTCATGCTGTTCATTGTCTTTTAACAGTGGTTGTACTTTTTAGTTTTACACCAACCCGAATGAGGGAGGGTCACATGTAGACCTGTGCCTGTGTTAGTATTATGTTCTAGAACTCAACTCAACTCTGATTACGTTGACCTCTTAGCTAACAGCTCTAATGGAGGAGAGCATTTTTGGTGATGCTAAAATATGATGGGTAAGCTTCCTGGGGAGCACCACCCCTGTTTTCTTTGCCAGTGGCCTCCTGGCATTATTTCCCGAAGACCCTCTTACTCCTCTGTACTTACGAACACAATTAGCTGCACCATGGTAGATAGAGAGGCAAGCCCTTGGATTGCCTGAGTGACAGCAGCTGGGAGACAATAGGAGACAATGGTTAGACATTTCATAGGTATAAATTTTAGAACCAGTAGTGTGATGGAGTAGAATTCGGTGCTTGCTCTGTTTTTTATAGCCAGTGATTCAACCAGAGGATAACACCAATAGCAAGGGAGCGGTTTCATGAAATGGAATTCTGTAAATCTATTTTAAGAGTCATAATCACTTGTTAATTTAGGTCAGACCCTAGACATTGATGGAAAGTATCAGTAGAATATATATCCGTTTTGAAATACAAGGCAGTATGATTAAACTCTTCTTCTTGTGCAAAAGTAGACATACTACACGTGACCTACCAAAGATACAAGTGAAAGCCATGTAATCATTATAAAATCAAATGAAATCAATCAAAAGACGTTAAGAGATTTATAGGATACATGTTTGGAAGTAATAATTTAAGTCATGAAATTCATGTTCCATCAACAATTGTTCCCAATAGACACCTAGTATGGTGGAAGTCGTTTCCAGTCTCATGCTGGGAACGTTTCTGTTACGGTGCCTCCACTCACCAGCTTCATAGCTTTAGGAAAATCACTTTGATGCTACAGAAATCATCTTTGTAAAGTGGAGTATTTAGTGCATACAGAATATGAAACATATGCATAAGAGTAAGATGAATACCTATGCACCTACCTCCTAGCTTGAGAATTAAACCACAACCAGTATAATTCTGCCTGGGTTACTCTCCTGTCTCATCCCTCTGCCTCCCCTCCGCTCTGCAACAATTAACTTTAGTTCTGGGTCATTCCATTGCTTTAAAAAACAGTTTTAACACAAAGATATGCAAACCTAGATAATCCATTATTTTTGTTTTCTTATTTTGAGCTTTACGTAAACGGGGTATGCTGGTTTTTTTTCTTAATATTGTATTGCTAAGGTTCCTTATAAGGTTTTATTTAGCTATAGTCCATTCATTGTTGCTGCAGAATAATACTCATTTGGAAATATACCAGAATTTATTCATTCTTTTGTCAGTGGACCTTTAGGTTGTTTGTAGGTGTTGGGTTTGTTTTTTTGTTTTTTCCTGTTATGATGAGAAAATATGTGTCTTGGGGCACCTGGGTGGCTCATTTGGTTAAGTACCCAATTCTCAGTTTTGGCTCAGGTCATGATCTCACGGTTCATGAGTTCAAGCCCCACGCCGGGCTCCATGCTGATGATGTGGAACCTGCTTGGGATTCTCTCACTCTTCCTCTCTCTCTCTCTCTCTGCCCCTCCCCTGTGCGTTCTCTCTCTCTCAAAATAAATAAAGGAAAAAAAAGAAAATATGTGTCTTTTGGTGTATATTTATGATGGGATTTTCCCCTATGAGTCCGTATGTGTATGTATAGGCTTCACACATACGGGTACAAACACATGGGCATAAATATAGGACATACACTATTAATGACAGTCTTGAAATGTGCAGCTGTACAAGAAGAGGTGAAATTGTTCTCCAAAGTGGTTTAGCCAATATGCACTCTCATTAGCAATGTGTGAATTCCTGTTGCTTCATATTTTTCAATACTTGGTATTGTCTGACTTCTTTTGGCCAAGTCTTTGATTGCTAATGAAGTCGAGCATCTTTGCATATGTTTAAGGGCCATTTGATGTTTCCCTTAATACTTATTTATGTCTTTTGACTGTTTTCTCTTGCGTTGTTCATCTTTCTTCAGACCGATTTAGAATTATGAGTCCTTTTGACATCCAGGGCATTAATCCTTTGTTGGTTATATTTGTTGCAGATACCGTCTCGGTGACTTGTCCTTTTGCCGTTTTGTTTGGTGTCTTTTTGATAAACAAGTTCCTAATTTTAATGTAGTTAAAATTTCAGTCTCTTTCTTTCCAGTTAGTGCTGTATGTATCTTGTTTAAGCAATCCTTGGCTATGCCAAAATTGGAAAGCTAGTCTCTCCCTTTTTGTAAAAGTTTGAAAACTTGGCAGATTATTATTGTGAATGTCCTTTTTCAGATCTTTAAAATTCAGGGGCATGAACTAGGTTTTCTGTAGCAACCTTTTACTCCTTGACATTGTGACCTGAAGTAGATTGTGCAGCCATGTACTTATATTTTCAGAGATTGCAGTGTGTGTGATGTAGTAATCTTTCCCACTCTGAAGTTTCATGTTCAGTCCTACTTCTCTTTCTCTCATTTCCCCAGCCTCTTCCTTCCTGTTTTCTTCAGACATGTAACCAGTTGAATTCTGCAGCATCCTAGAGTTTCTATGTTGAAGCGGCATTTTAAAATTGAAATGGTCTTAAATGTTTATTTTGAGAGAGAGTGGGAGCAGGGAAGAGGGGCAGGTGGGGAGAGAGAGAGAGAGAGAGAATGAGAATGAGAATCTCAAGCAGGCTCCGTGCCCAGCACAGAGTCTGACGCGGGGCTCGATCTCAGGACCATGAGATCATGACCCGAGCTGAAATCAGGAGTTGGACACTTAACTGACTGCGCCGCCTGGGCGCCCTAGAATTGACGTGTGTATTGAGAAAATCGCAGCTATGTGTGCAGTTGTGAGAAATAACAGAGCGCTCCTGTGTGCCCTTCACCCACTTTCTCCCCAGGGTAACGTCTTTCAAAACTAGTATACTGTCGAAACCACCAATCTTAATCAGATTTCTCAAGTTATCCTTGTATTCGTGTGCGTGGGTGTGTGTGTGGGTGGTGGGTGGGTCTGTACAGCTTTATCCCATGTATAGGTTTGCAGATCCACACCACCGACAAGATACAGAGGGAAACCGTGCCTCCATAGTGCCCAGTTTGGCTGGTGCTCCTACAGTTCTGGAGGGCCACCTCTGGTTACGTAGCCCAGAAGCAAATTGATGAGCTGAAACGACCTGAAATATTAGAGGAACCTTGGTCCTTGGGACTGAGGTCCTGAGAGACCAGTTGACATGCTCCCAAAATATAATCATTTATTTTGAATTGTGTAGGTCCATGCGAACCTGCATTTGACATCCTGGTAAGGGCTGCTCTTGGTCCGTCAGGCCAGCACGAGTCCCTTCAAATTCCACCTGGTCGATAGCAACTAAAAACTTGTCGTGGAAAGGAGGAATGATGAGCCTTCTAACACTCAAAAGCATGCCAGAATGTGCACTGGTTTATATCCCCATAAATAGAAACTTGGGTTATTGTCAGGCTAGTAGTCAAGGACGTTTGAAGACCACCTTTATGGAGAGTTTTTAACTCCTGTCTGCCTCAAAATATTTAAAGCCACTCAGTATCTTCAGTGCATTCATTCATTCACCCTTCCGTTGACTTCTTATGGCTGGCCGGGCACCATGCTAAAGAGGAACTGAGTGGTGAGTGAAAACAAGCGGTTCATGTCCTTATGGAGCTTGTAATCTAAGTTACAATTTAAAAAGAAGCCAACAAATATTATACTGACTCATTTTCATAAGTTATGAGTAAAATGAATAGAAACAGATGACAGAATCGGGGTCTGTTTTCGATAAGAGTAGCCAGCAAGTTCCGTCTGAGGAGACAGCATTTGCACAGACAACTGGAGGAATGAGGGACTCTTTCTACAAAGGGGCTTGGGAGTAGGACTTAGAACCAGCTTGTTCAAAGGCCCTGAGGTGGGCGAGGGCCAGGCACGTTGGGAACCTGAAAGGAGGCTCATGGGGGTACAGGGCGCACCCAGTGGAGGGAGTGGGGTGATGGGAGTGAGTGGGGTATAGAGGAACTTCCGGGTCACTGTCTTGGGAGCAATTTGAATCTTGTAATCTGAACTTCTTGAAGCCGTGAAGGTGACTGGGAGATGTGGAAGGGTGATGATGATAGAGTTGTCTGTTTAATCAGCTATAGATATTTACTCTGTGTCTATATAGAGGACTCTACCAAGTGCCCGGTACTGTTCTAGCTAGTAATGAACTGGAGAGCAAAACAGACAAAAACATCCGCCCCTCCCCCCCCCCCCCCCCCCCCCGCCACGGGGCTTACGTTTTATTATTTTTTAAAGATTTTATTTTATTTTTTATGTAATCTCTACCCCCAGTATGGGGCTCGAACTCATGACCCCAAGATCAAGAGTCGCGTGTTCTACCGACTGAGCCAGCCAGGCACCTCTGACCTTCCTTACATTTTAATGTGGGAGGGTGTTCTTAGGGCAAAGGGTAAACTGATGTAACAGCTCCAAACTACAGTGGCCAGAAAAGGCAAGTGTTTGTTTCTCTGGCACGTAATAGCCCGGAGCAAAGAGCCAGCCTCTGTTCTGGGAGGGAATGGGGTGGTTTTGCCTTCCTCCGCAGTGGATTTTCAAGTTCCCGCCAGCTAGAAGGCAAGAGGGGGTTCAGTGCAAGTTTCTGTAGGAAAATGACCAAGAAGTTTCACAGGTCACTATTGCACACATACCTTTGGAGAGATCTTTTTCGTACGGTCCTCCCTAGCCACAAGGGAGACGGGGAAATGCCGTTTCTAGCTGAAAACGCAGGTGCTCAGGAAGACAACCGAGAGGATAACCAGTAGACAGGGAAACAGACCATGAACAAACAAGATAAATAATTGTAACGTCGTGTATGCTCGTGATGGGTGGTAAAGGGGAAATAAAGCAGGGAAGGGATGGGGAGTATCGGGGTAGAGGTGGCGATTTTTCAGAGGGTGACAAAGGAAAGCCTCACCGAAAAGGTGCCATTTGAATAAAGCCCCGACTGACGCCCGTGAGCAAGAAATACCATTCTGCGTTGTTACCGGGCCTACTGTGCGGGAGGGCTGGTTTTAACGTGTTTGAATCTCAGACCTTATCTGAAAGTAGTTAGTAGAAAGGCACCGTCCTACCGCAGTTGACTTAGAGCAAGCAGTGCTAGGAGGCCCTCACCAATGAACGCTGGATGGGTGGGTTCTAATGCTAGGGCCTGGACCCAGGCATTTGTCACAGATTTGGGACTGTGGGATTTTGTCTTGGCTCTTCGAAAGATGCTAAGCTTAGCTCCCTAAGAGAGAAGGTACTAAGGTCCCTCCCTTTGCAACACTCACTTTAAGAGTGTTGCACAGGGGCGCCTGGGTGGCTCAGTCGGTTAAGCATCTGACTTCGGCTCAGGTCATGATCTTGCAGTTCGTGAGTTCGAGCCCCCACGTCGGGCTCTGTGCTGACAGCTCAGAGCCTGGAGCCTGCTTCGGATTCTGTGTCTCCCTCTCTCTCTGCCCCTCCCCTGTTCATGCTCTGTCTCTCTCTGTCTCAAAAAATAAATAAATAAATAAAAAGAAGGTTCTTCTTATGTAAAAAAAAAGAGTGTTGCACATACTTGTTTTATAGGCTTTTGGGGGGGGTGATTTTCTTTCTAACAGAATTATGTATGATCTCTGTGAGTCTGCTATAGAACTCTCGTTCATTTCAGTCAGCTGTTGTCAAGTGTAGTTTTAAGGATATGGTGACATTAAGGGGCGCCTGGGTGGCTCGGTCGGTTGAGCGTCCGACTTCGGCTCAGGTCATGATCTCGCGGTTTGTGGGTTCGAGCCCGGCGTCGGGCTCTGTGCCGACAGCTCGGAGCCTGGAGCCTGCTTCGGATCCTGTGTCTCTTTCTCTCTCTGCCCCTCCCCTGCTTGTGCTCTCTCTCTGTCTCTCAAAAATAAATAAATGTAAAAAAAAAATTAAGGATATGGTGACATTAAAAACAATGGAGGGGCGCCTGGGTTGGCTTAGTTGGTTAAGTATCTGACTTCGGCTTAGGTCATGATCTCACAGTTTGTGAGTTCGAGCCCCACATCAGGCTCTCTGCTCTCAGCGCAGAGCCTACCTCAGATCCTCTGTCCTCCTCTCTCTCTGCCCCTCCCCTGCTTTCACACATGCTCGCTCGCTCTCTCTCTCTCTCTCTCTCTCTCTCTCTGTCAAAAATAAACATTAAAAACAACATTTTACAAGGAATATTTTCATGTTCACCACTGGTCATCCAAATATTGCTTAGTTTTCTTCTAGTTATAGAAAGCAATACTTTACAACCCTTCACTATTTTAATTCTGTTCCACTACTGATTTAAGTATATTTCAATGTAAAATACACAGTGAACACCTTTTTCTACTCCTCTGCACCATTTTTTAAAGGGCAACCCATTTGGTCAATGGGACAAAAGAAAAGGATTCTCTGCCTGTTTTTTCTCTACTCCCCTTCCCACCTCCAGCACCCCTACATTTCAGTACATAGATGCCTCTAAGATTTCTTATTGTTGTAGTAATTATCTTTCATTAGGGAACTTCGAGTTTAGAAAAAGAGAATGAGGCACATAGAAGATGTGACGAAAATACCAGGCAGAAAGTGATAAATGCCATGCGAAAGCTAAAAATTAGATGCTCTTCCAAATGAGATAAGTAATTCTGTCAGTCTTTGCTTCCACAACAGTGAAAGGGGACAATAAGGTTACTTTGAGCTTCATATATAACGCTCTCAAAGGAAATTTTTCCTTCTTGGAAAAGAGAAGCATCTGACCTGTCATCCTACTGTTTATTTTCGTGAGTCTTTTCCTACGCACAGAGAAAACCTCAAGTCAGACTGGAAAAGCACCGCTAACAACTGCACTGCATTTTACAGTCTTAGAAGCTACCCTGGATTCTTCCCTTCTCCCCCTCGTGCCATCTTGCACCGTCCGTCACCAAGTTCCGGGCAGCCCGCCTCCTGAATATCTTTTGGGTCCACCCTGGCCCCTCTTCATCCGTCTCTGCAAAGCAGTGAGACCCGATTTTGTAAAAACTTACACTAAAGTCCTTTTCACGTTGACTCCTTGTGGCACCCCCCTGCCTGCCTGTGCGACCACATCTCTGACCCCTGACCCTTCCCTTGTGTTTCGCAGTCACACCGGCCGGCCCTCGGGGCTCTACCCTGGCCCACCGCACGCCGCCGCTCCCACCGTGTGGAATCCTCTTCCCGGAGACCCCATTTCTAGTCCCCCTTCCAGAACGAAGCTCGAGCAGCACTTCCTTCAGGAAGCCTTCCCTTACCCCCCACCCTGGGGTCAGGCCCCCCAGTCTCACAGGGCCGCATGGCCCCTTGTGCTGCTGTAAAGCAGGTCTTTCCGCAGTTGTAACTCACAATGGATCTTGGAACTGATGATTAGCCGCCTCCCCCGCCCGTGGAACAAGACCCAAGAGGGCGTGTGTGCTTATTCGCTGCGCTGTATCTAGAGTCGGGGTCTGCTGTAGTGCTGGGAACTGCAAGAAATGCTCAGAAAATATTTGTTGCTGGAGAAAAAGAGCAGAACATTCCCAGATCCTTTCAGTTTTGCCTTGGGTTTTATTTAGGATCGTAAGTTTTCTAACGGTGGGATGTTGACCCAAGACGGGCACCAGCATCCCCTGGGAGCTGTTGGGAATGCAGCTGCGGGGCCTCTGGTTCAGACCTGCTGCACCGGAACCTCTGGGGGGGGGGGGGGGGGGAGGCGGCCTGGCCACCTGTGGCTCCCGGGCCCTCCAGGTGATGCCGACGGGCAGTCGGGTTTGAGAGCCCATGTTCCGCAAATACACGGACTGAAACGGACTCCGGCTAAGTAAGATAGGAAGTACTATGTAAACCAGCTTTGAAATGAAGTTACACCGCTGCTCACTAACAGTGGGTAATAAGCTGCATTTCAGCCACCGCGCCCCCTCCCCCCTGCCATTTTATCAGTTGATGTCTTCAGAGGTCCACTGAAATGTCAACAAGGGCGACTTGACCAGTCAACCCACACCCGGACTTTAAAAATTACGTAGTATTTTCCAACCTTCACCTCTCTGAATCTAACTTTTTGTCTAGTGCCTTCCAAATCCGAGAAATGATTGTAAAACTGACAATGCCCATAATTCCAGTGTTGGAGGTCTGTTTTTTAAATCATTTTAGGGGTGCCTGGGTGGCTTAGCTTAGTCCGTTAAGCGTCTCTTTTTTTCTTTAAAATTTTTTTTAATGTGGGGCGCCTGGGTGGCGCAGTCGGTTAAGCGTCCGACTTCAGCCAGGTCACGATCTCGCGGTCCGTGAGTTCGAGCCCCGCGTCAGGCTCTGGGCTGATGGCTCAGAGCCTGGAGCCTGTTTCCAATTCTGTGTCTCCCTCTCTCTCTGCCCCTCCCCCGTTCATGCTCTGTCTCTCTCTGTCCCAAAAATAAATAAACATTGAAAAAAAAAAATTTTAAAAAAAAATAAAAAAAAAAAATTTTTTTTAATGTTTATTTATCTTTGAGAGATAGAGACAGCATGAGCAGGGGAGGGACAGAGAGAGAGGGAGACACAGAATCCGAAGCAGGCTCCAGGCTCCGAGCTGCCAGCACAGAGCCCGATGCGGGGCTCGAACCCACGAACCTCAAGACTTCTTCTGACTCTTGATTTCGGCTCTGGTCCTGATTTCAGGGTTCGTGAGTTGGAGCCCCCGTTGAGCTCTGCGCTGAGAGTGTGGAGCCTGCTTGGGATTCTCTCCCGCCCTCCCTCTCTCTCTGTCTCTCTCACCCTCCCCACGCGTGCTCTCGCCTTCTCAAAATAAATAAACTTAAAAATATTGTTTTAACGTTTATTGTACAGGGTCAAAACAATTTTTTGCTAAAGCTTAGGTTGTCGTAGTTTCTAGATTTATATCTAAAGCATTTTAAAGCATTAGCAAGGTTCAGATGTGCATATTCTTGGCTGTGTTTAGATTCTGGGGCTGTGCTACACCATCAAACTGCTGATGGATTGACTGCGTTGTCAAAGGTCACTCATCCTCGATTTTGCCTTTGACTTTAAATTTGCTCCTTGTTTGACTCAAGGACTGTTTTGACAAAACCATTCCCATCTGGTGACTATCAGGCGATCCACAAAATTAATTGCGTTTTTGTTCTCACACAACAGGTGCACAAGGCTCATTGATTCTCTTTCCGATAATTGGTTAGAAGCACAAAATTTGAGCAGGGAAGGGAGATAGCCAAGGAAAGATTTGTAAAATATTTTGGAAAACTTTCAATTTTAGAAGAGTTGTAGATTTGCAGAAAAGTTGCTTAGAGAGTAGAGTTTTCCTATATCCCGCATGCATTCCCATATTACTAACATCTTACACTACTAGTAACGTGTATTTGTCACAATTACTGGACCAGTATTGATACGTTATTGTTAACTGAGGTCCATACTTTATTTCCTCAGTTTTCCATTAATATCATTTTTCTGTCCCAGGATCCCATCCAGAATATGCCCTATCATGTTTAGTTACCGTGTCTCCTTCAGCTCCTGGTGGCTGGGACAGCTTCTCAGACTTCCCTTGGTTTAGATGACGTTGATAGTTTTGAGCAGTACTGGTCAGGTGTTTTATACTATGTCCATCAATTGGGATTTGGCTGTTTTTCGTTTTTGTTTTTAAGTTTTAGTTCACATGCAGTGCAGTACTGGTTTCGGGAGTAGAATACAGTGGCTCATCACTTACAACACCCAGTGCTCATCACGAGTACCCTCCTTAGTACCCATCAGCCATCTAACCCATCTCCCACCTACCTTCTTCCATCAACCCATAGTTTGTTCTCTATAGCTAAGAGTCTCTTGTGGTTTGTTTCAATAGAGTGTTTTTAAACGTGAGTTTCCAGATAACATCTTTCTTGCTGAGTGGGACCTTTTAAATTTTACTGTAATCAGGAGACAGGTATATGCAACTGACATGTTTCAAATGCTTACTTAAATTGTGAAGTGTGTTTAGCTGGTGAAGGGATTTGAAATTAATGAATATTCTCACGAATATTTGTTCTGGGGGCAGTTAGGGGAAGCTGATGTGTTTTGCAAGTGTTCTCGTGTCCAGCTTGCCCACATCCACTCTCGTTCCTCAACCTCCAAGCCTCTGTTTGCCTGTAGCTGTTCCTAGAATTCAATTGCCTGCCAGCTAAAACCACCGTAAAAACATTTAGGTAGATAAAGTGGCCCAAGATTCTTTTTGCTTGGCAAGAACTCACTTGCTAAAATGGCTTTTAATATGTTTGTGCCTCTCTGCTGTGCTGCTTTTGCCAGAATAGATGGCAAGTCTAAAGATTTGCTTGTCTTCCTCACTCCTTTTTTAATATCTCATAGCAGTGACTGAGCTATTGATCTGAAGGGATAATAACAACCCTGCATGTGCTTTCTGCAAGTTCCGATATTTTAAGAACTGAGAGCTTTGAAAAAGAACATTGCTTTACTTCGCATAAACACAGAGCTGCTTCAAACCAAATCATATACAGCATGTGTCATAAACAAAGTTGGTTCCTTGAAATCACCAGATTCAGAGGGAGCAAAGGATGATAGAGAAGGAATGAAAGCAAATAATAGTACTTGCCCAAAGACTGATGACCAGGGTCAGCTACTCGGGAATATGGTCCCCAGCAGCCCCACTCACTCCTTACCCTCCCCCGCCCCCCATCCCTACTTCAGGCTCTTGGCTTCTGTCATAAACTTAGAGCACTTCTCAGAAAGATTGTTCCGGAGGGAAAGGCACACAGAAAGTAAACAAGTAGCTTTTTGCTGAAATTAACCTTTAGTACATTATTAATAGTTTTGGGGTTCTAGTTTGACTCCTCAGTAGAGAAAATAATGAGCAGCATGCCTCATTATGATTAGATATATTTCAAATAACTGAAAACAATACATTTGCCATAAGGCAGATAGAGAAAATTGGGGATTTTTTTTTTTTTTTGCTGCATGTGTTTTTTTTTTTTCTTTTAATAATTTGGTACTTTCTTTTTCCAAAAAAATTTTTTTAATGTTTATTTTTGAGAGAGACGCAGTGAAAGCGGGGGAGGGGCAGAGAGAGGGAGACACAGAATGTGACACAGGCTCCAGGCTCTGAGCTGCCAGCACAGAGCCCGATGCAGGGCTCGAACCCACGGACCATGAGATCATGACCCGAGCCGACGCTTAACCAACTGAGCCACCCAGGCGCCCCTGCTGCATATATTTTTTTAATGGAAGTTCTGGCTAATAGGGTCTAAGAGGACTCCCTGATTTTGAGAGATATGCCAAAAAGGTAGAGCTAAAGAATATTTAGATCTATAGTCTTAATTTCTCAATATTATATCTTATATATCTGTTCACCACATGGAAGAATCCAGCACCCATTTTCAAACTTTGGTTTTAACTTTTGCTAGTAAACTGGCTGGGGTAGTATTTGTCAGGTTTCTTCACTGTAAAGTTACTCTTTTTTAAAATAGAGATTTTTTTTGTTGTTGTTGATTTGCTTACCTCTGTGATTCTGGAGATGAATATGGTTCATTTCAATTATTCAACAGAAGTTTTTGTGAATTAAAGAAAATGTGGTTTTAGGAAATTTTTTTTTTTTTTAACTCAAGGCCCACTAATTGGAAGAATAAACCATACTTAAAGGAGCAGCCCATACTTTGTAGGTGACAAAGGTTGGCCAAAGTCAGGTTTTTGGTGTATAATATGTATGTGTTTAGCTTTTCTAAATATACCGAGCTTATTCTATTTGATTACAGAGGGATATTGTTAAGTAATTTCAATCACGTTCCTCACATGTTACAGCAGTTCATTTATTCAGTTATTAGCAATTCATTTATTCAGTTAATACCAGTTATTAGACTTTCTCACCTTCTCTTTCCATTTATTTTATACTCAGAAGTAACAGTGAAAAGCCTTTCCATAAATGAGACCCTTTCTCTCTTCCCAGCTTTCGTAGAAGTACAAAGGGTGCTATAGATATTAGGGCTCAAGCAACCGCCTGCTTTGCATTTCTTCAAATGCTAGTCATAGTAACAGATGACAATGAGAAAGTACGAGGGAAAGAAGTCACCAGCACTTCTTGTGTTGAAATTTGTTAGGGAGTTTCCATATCAAGCAATGAGCGTGTCACGCAGCAGATGAGCCTCTAGGATGAATTTGATTCATTCTCCAAAGCAGCAAAATCTCATCATCAGATGGTGTTGCTTGAAGCTTTCTCTTGCTTTCGAGTTGGATGATCTAAATGGCGTCACCTCTGGTGGGTTTCCATCCTGTCACGTATCAAAGAACGTCTGTGCAGATGGAAAGAGATTTTCTGTTGGGCTCTGTGTGAGCTCCGTGGGAAGGGTTAAAAATCAGGAGCTATTGTGTTTAGCTCCATTATACTTTTTACTGACTGGCATCTCTACCAGATTTGTTGACACTACAAACATGGAAGGAGGAAAGACATCAGGGATTTATTGCTGGCTCTGCCGCTAGTTTCTTGTGTAATTTTGGAGGGTTTTTTTTTGTTGTTTTTTTTTTATGTAACTTTCCTCAGTGTTCCTCAGACTTCCGTCTGTACAGTGAGAGTGGATAGTCCAGAGCGTTGTTTAAACCCCTTAGGAACATAGAAGTCTGTGGTTCAGAATGGGAAATACGAAAAGCAATATGGGCTGCCCCCTCCATTACAGGTTTATGATCATACATGATCCTGATATGGTACCTTAGGAAAAAAATGTACTGGGAATCTGATCTTCCCATCAAAGGTTGTATATGTAGTTGGGGACATGGCTCTTGACCAAGGGACTGATGCCTACTAATTATTTTTTCTAGGTATGGCCACACATATAAAAATGAGTGGATTTCCGGGTAATACCTGTGGGCCATAGAGCTTTTTAAGAAACGTATTCTGGATTAGGGAAGTGTGGTGGTGGGTGGGGAAAGTGGACAGAGAAGAGATCTCTGTAAGCAGAATTCTGTATTTTACTCTTCCCTGGTCCTTCCCATGTGACAGTCTCTCTCTCTCTCTCTCTCTCTCTCTCTCTCTCTCTCTCTCTCTCTCATTGGTATTCTTTCCTGCTCATGGTCTTGCCTCATGCTTCTGATGTTGGGAGGGCTCTGAGGGCCTGCTGACTTCCATGTCTTAACAGTGGACAGAGCTGGGGCAGGTCAACCATGAACCCGGCTTTGGGCCCCAGCCTGTTCTAAGTTGGGGAGAATTTCAGGAACCTTAAGCTGCGTAGGTCAGCATGTCTGCTAGTCTCATCCTGACGTCATGTGCTTAGGTTTTTTGTAAGGCTCCTCTTGCTTAGTTCCTTGTGATTGAGGCTGGCCTTGTATTTCTGTGCCAGAAACTGGGCCCTGTTCTGTTTCTCCACTGTGAAGTCCTTAATCTGGTACAGTGGTTGATACCCCAATTTCCCCAGGGTTAGGAAGGATGCTTTCTTTTAGCCAGGCCTCCTGGGAACTTGAGCTTTGCCTAGACCCATGCCTGTCATTGGGACTTTGCTGGCTATTGGTGATGTTGGTGCTTACTGACTGATTGCTTTTTACCAGATTCTCCCCGTTCTGATCTTCTGTCTGCTTTCTCCTCGCTCAGTACCCTGGTGCTCACCGCTCACCCACGTGGACCTCTGCCTGTTGCCGCCTACTCTCCTTTTCTAATTATGCACTCTTGCCTACTTGCATTTCTTCTAGACCTTGCTTCTGGGTCTACCTCCAACCACCTGATATTCCTTCCCTCTAACATGGAGGCTCCTGATGTGTACCACACTGCCTGCCTTCAGAAGCTTAGTTGTGACGATCGGTTGTTTCCTTTTTCTAGGGCCTTTATTTAAAAAATCTGTCAACTTTTAGCTGTCTTTGTTTGTTTTTTCTTGATGTGGCAAACTCACCCCTTGACATTTTTAATGGGATCAGTTTTTTTGGCTTTCTTTAGAACATCTCACATAGCCCCTTTCCTGCCACTACTTCACTTTCACAGGGGAGCGGCCTTGCATCATAAAATCTTCACGTTGGAAGAGATTTCTAAAGATATCCAGTTCAACTTTCTGTGTAACGAGTAGCTTATCAACTTCCCAAACCAATGGCATTTTACAACGGTTCTCTACTGGTTTCTTGGGCCCAAAATGTGAATGCATTCATTTATTTATTGTGCTCGTTCAGTCAGTCAGTCCACACAGTTACTAAACATCTACCGTCAGCCAGGCACTGTGTGTGTGTGTGTGTGTGTGTGTGTGTGTGTGTGTGTGTGTGTGAGTGTGTGTGATCTCTTCTGCATGGCTGAGGGTTTGATTTGCGAAAGGGCTCTTTCTGCTGCCTCAGTTGACATCATCTTTCTGGTCCACCACCAGTTTTTCAACCACCCGGAAAAGAAAGGGGGAACTCCTCTGCCTCTGCTTTCTGCCTGTCGATCCCTGACTTGCCCTTGGAATATCATCTTTCTAAATGCAGTCTTGGTTTGTTACTCCTCTGTTAACAGGCTTCACGTTGTCTCCCCCTCAAACTGACATCTAACTCTTAGACACAACTTACGAAAGCCCTCAACCTTTCTGCTTCGTGCCTACCTCTCTGGTCTTCTACACCATTTTCGCCAGGCCCTCTGCCCCAGAACTTCGTGCATTTTCCTGGCTGTATCACGCTTACTCACATTTCTGTTGTATATGCTGCTCCTGCTACCTGGAATGACTGTCAGTTTTGTCTTCTTGGTGAACTCGGGGACACCGAGAGCGGATAGAAAATGGTGCACAAGGAGGAGTAAATCAAAACTCTTCCTCTTCCATTAAGGGGCACTCTGGGCCGTTGGCTGCTACTGAACCTTCATACGCCCCTACCACTGCCCACCAGCAGGGCTGTAAGCTCCTCAAGACCCGGAATTTCTCTCCATCTTCAGCCTTACCAGAGCCCATCCCAGAATCGGCAGACAATAAAATATTTGTTAGACGAACAAGCGAGTGAACAAATGAAGGCAAGTCATTATCTTCTTTTTTTTTTCTTGTAAGATTTTTTTCATGTTTACTTTTGAGAGAGAGGGGGAGACACAGAATCCGAAGCAGGTTCCAGGCTCAGAGCTGTCCGCACAGAACCTGACGCGGGGCTCGAACCCATGAGTTGTGGGATCATGACCTGAGCCGAAGTCGGACGCTTAACCGACTGAGCCACCCAGGCGCTCCTGAAGGCAAGTCTTCTGTAGTTTACTTTTCACTTCGGGTCTCCCTTGGGCGCTGAGACTGCCACTTAAAAGACTCCTACCGCTGTGCTGACAGTAGGCTCCGTGCAAACCCAGGACCGTGCACACTAGTTAATACGCTATTAGACACCTGCCTGTGACGGTCACCAAATAGCCTGCCAAACAGGGAGAAGGGCCCTTTGGGGGTTTTGAGCACCTCTTCACCTTCTTGCACCCCGCAGACTCTGCTGCCAAGATAAGCTTCTACTGTGTGTGCAAAAAAACTCCAATCAAGACAAATTGCATAGAATGAAAATGCCTCTTCCCTGCTCTTGTCAATTGGAAGAGTTGTAAAATGAAGAAAATGAGTACTTTAACATTCCTGTCTCCTCAAGCAGTTGTTTTAAATGAGTCATCTACAAACTCAGGCAGTTGGTAAGGACAGTCAGTGGCCATTTATCATTTTAACGTGATTTATTTCAAATAAATAGCAAATGGGGTATTTTGGTCCTAAATTATGCATTTATCACTTTCTTGCCAGAGCCCTTTTTGATACAACTATATCAGTGAGCAGTGAAAGACACACAGACAAAACTGTCGTGAACTTTGTCAGTCTTCCCTGTCTTTCTTCTGCCCTTTAACTTATGATGTCCATTAAACTTATGATCAAAACTCAGCACTTTCCATTCTGATTAGTTGTAGATCTCTGCCTAAAATAGATGGCCATTTCTGAGGCGGTATGCATTTTTGTTTTTGTTTTTCTGGTATCTTGAGGTGTAATTGACATACAGTAAAATTCACCCTTTTTAGCTATTTACAAATCTATGAATTTTGACAATTTTATATTTGTGTCACCACTGGAAGTCAAGATAATAGAATTGTCTGTCACCCAGAATAGTCCTCATGCTCCTTTGTAATCAGTCCCCTCCCTATATGACCAACCCCTGGCAGCCACTCTTATTTCTGTCTCTAACAGTTCTGTAGAATTTCATATAAACGCAATCATAACGTGTGGTCTTTTGAGTTTGGCTTATTTCGCTTAACATAATGCTTTTGAGTCATCCATGTTGTTGCATTTATCCATAGGTTGCTACCTTTTATTGCCGAGTAGAATTCTATTATACGAACGTGCCAAAATTTGTTCATTCACCGTGATGGACATTGGGGTCATTTAAGTTTTCGTGATTAGGAATAAAGTTGCTGTAGGCATTTACATTCGAGTTTTTGTGTGGATATCTAGCCCTATTTCTCTTAAGTAAATACGGAGGCGTGGGATCCCTGAGTTTGCTAATAAGTGTGTATTTAACTCTATAACAAATTGTCAAACTGTACTGTTTTTGATTCCTACTGGCAGTACAAGGTTCATGAAGATTTACTCCTATTTTTTTCTAGAAGTTTTTTAGCTTTAGGGTTTACAATTTCAGTCTGTGATGAATTTCAAGTTATATGTTTCGAGAGAGGTTTGAGTTGCGGTTCACTGAAATATAAATATGCCCCATCATTCCATTGTCATTTATTGAAAGACTAAAAGACTATCCTCTGTCAATCGAATTAAATTGGCATTTTTGTCAAAAATCAATTGACTGTATTATGTGTGGATCAATTTCTGGACTGTCCACTCTGCTCCATTGATCTGTGTGTTTATTCTTTTGCCAATATCTCACTGTTTTGAGAAGTTTGTAGCTTTATAGTAAGTCCTGAAATTAGTAGGCTTGAGCCCTCCAGATTTTTCTTTTTCAAATTGCTTTGGTTGTCCTAGATTATTTGTTTTTCCATATAACTTTTAGATCACCTTGTAAGTTTCTTTTTTTTTTTCTTCCACCTTGTAAATCTCTTAAAAAGGAAACTTGCTCAGATTTTATTGAGCATTGAATTGAATACTGAATTGGGGTTGAAATGAATCTATTGATGAATTTGGGAGAGAATTGCAATATTGATGATATTGAGTCCTCTGATCCATGAATACATATCTCTCTAATTATTGATTCTTTCACCAGTGTTTTCTGTAGTTTTCAACATAATAAATCTTAAAGTACTTTGTTACATCGATCCCAGAGTATTGCATATTTTATTGGTGCTATACAGCAGATGGTGCTTAAAAATTTCAGTCCCCAGTTATTCACTGTTGTATATAAAAACAAAATTCAGTTTTGTATACTGATCGTCTATTTTCCAACCTTGCTAAAGTTACTACATCTAGTAGTTGTTTATAGATTCTTTTGGATTTTCTACTTAGATTATTATGTTTTCTGTGAATAAAGACAGTTTTATTTCTCCTCTCCAATTTTATCTACCTTTAATTTTTTTCTGTGCCTTACGGCATTAGTTAGAACTTCTGTCCAGTATGATGTTGAGTACACGTGGTAAGTGTGGTTCCCCTGCATTATTCCTGGTCTCATGGGGGGAAACCATTCAGTCTTTCCACCATTAAGTATGAGTTAGCTATAGGTGTTTTTCGTAGATGCTCTCTGTCAGGCCGAGGAAGTTCCCTTTTTTATTTCTAGTTCATTGAATATTTAAAAAAATCATGAATGGCTGTTGAGCAAATGTCATACTTTTTCTGAGTCTATATAGATGTATGGATTTTCTTCCTTTGTTGATATTAGCGCTGGCATCGCTTGAGTTCTGAATGTTGAACTTGCATTCCTAGACTAACTCCCACGTGACCGTTGTATACTATTCTCTTACATTTTATAGATAACAACCATGGTCAGGTGCCATGAAGTTGTTGGCAATTCCTTAATCATATGTGTGTTTTAAGGGTCACCAGAATCACTTCCATCTTTATTAAGGGAAATTAAAACAAATAGAGCGAGTGTCTTTGTACTAAGCAGTGCGTACATTTATTTAATCCTCTTTAATGGGAAATTGAGGTCTAGGAAATAATTTGCACCATTGAAGTCTTGCAGCTAGTAAATGACATGGTCAGAACTTAAATGCAGGTTTGTTTGGTAAAACCCATATCAGCCCACTAGATTGTATTGCTTCTCTCTGGTAGTGCGTGCGTGTGTGGGAGGTGTTGGGGGCAGGAGGGGGCGGACAGGGACGAGGGAGTGTGAGAGAGAGATTGATTGAGATTAGGAAAGGGAGAAATGTTCTTATTTACTTACTTATGTTAAGTAAGCCCTACACCCAACGAGTGGGGCTCGAACTCATGACCCGGGGATCAAGAGTTACATGCTTTTGTGACTGAGCCAGGAGCCCCAGGGAGAAATGTTCTACCGCCTTTTATTGCCGTTTGAAGATCTGGGCTTTTAGATATCTTAGTTTATATCTCAGCTCTGCCATTTGCTTGATTCGTGGCACATATATCTCTCAGACTCATTCTTTAAGCCTGAAATATAGACTTAGCACAGGTTGTTGTGAGGAATACAGATGATTTTCGTAAAGTGCCTCGCACATAGCACGTGCTCAATACAGTGGTGTCCATTACTGTCATTATTATTGATTTTTTTTTTTTTTTTTTACACCATGAAATGCACTTTATACCTGGAGATAATTGATTTGGGTTTGGAAAATGCCAGATAAGACTTAGGATGATTTTGTAGTTTAGTTGTTTTACCAAAATAGCCTAGAGCCAAGTTCCTTTCTATAAAAACGGACCTAATTTCCTCTACTTTTTACCCACCTCCTTCCTCAATCCAAACAATACCAACTTACTGAATCATCTTGCAAATTTGGAAGGCTTAAAAGATCCTGCTGAATGCTTTGGGCTCTGGAAATGAGTGCGTGCACGCTTCTGTGTCTATCCTCGTGTGGTCTAGAAGTGACGGTCTCGGCCAGCAGGACTGGAGATGCCATTTTCTCATTTTACATGGGCAGCCGGCCACTGATAGCTAGCTTTAGAGCCCTGGCTCATGCAGATATGACAGTTTCTGAGTCACTGAAACTCACTTCCCTAACTTCCAGAAAGCATTTCAGACTGTTCGAAGGTAATGATTCCTTTTTCAGTAAGGTGGTTTTGATTATCCCAAGTAGGGCCGGAGAGAGCTGTGTTTTCATCAGTCAAGTCAGGGAGGCAGCAGTGAGAAAAATGGCTGAGTCTGAGAAAGGGCGTCAGGCCATCATCAAAGGACCTTTCAGTGCGCAGGACCTCAGGAAGGCTGTTGGCTCCAGCAGTCCATCGCTTCTGGGAACTGATTCTCATTATTATTTGATTTCCTAGCAGTACCCTTCCAACTAAAAGTGCTGTGTGACAGATGAAAGTAAAGGAAAATCTGTTGTATTTGGAGAATTTTTGGAGAATATCACAGCACTGCTTGGTGGTGTTGTAAATCAGAATTGGTAATCACTAGTCTTTTTTAAACAGGTTTACTGAAGTGCGATTGTTAACAAAATACTGTATATATTGCATGTCTCCAGTTTGAGGAGTTCTGAACATATGCATACACCCCCCAAGTCATCGCCACGGTCAGGGTAATGTGCATATTCACCGTCTCCAACAGACTGCTCCTGCCCTTAGATTTGTTTGGGGCGTGGGGGAGTAAGAACTCACTTGAGATCCACCGTCCTAACAAATTAAGTGACAGTACAGTATTTCAGAGCACACTGACCACATCTTCTGGTTCAGTTTTCCCCTTACCAACTCAGGTAGGTCTTCTTTCTACTTTATGATGTAAGAAATAGAACCTCAGCAATGTGTTTCCCCAAAGATCACCATTAGATAATTGCACCAGTGTCCAGAACCCACTTCTGATTTTTGTTCCGTGTTCTTTGCATAAGACCTCTGGGCCTTGAGCCTGTTGTGACTCTAAACTTCATTGACCTGGTAAACATTCCGAAACTAAATACCTAATGACCTTTGTCCTTACAATTAGTATCAACAAATGTGATTAGATTCCCAGCTTCAAAGAGAGCTCACGAGCTAACTAATTAGCGGAAGATACAGTTTGGGGAGTAACGTCTACCGTTCTTCACGCCTGTAACTTTCTTTTTCTAGATTGGCTAGACAGAGTTCCAGTGCCTGAGCAGGAATGTTCAGAGGCTGGTCACCGAACTTTTGGAAGGTGGTTGAATTTGAAATGTTGGGCGGTGAGGTGAGGCCGAGCCTGATAGCTTCGGTGTAGGGCCTCTTGAGTAGCTACTTTGTGCTAAACAGTAGTCTGGTCATTACAGGGGCACAGAGATGAACACAAGCCGTATGATTCTACTCAGAAGGACCTCACAAGCTGGCCGGCCGGATGGACGTGTACGCGGAGGTGCCTCCATATTATGGTTACCCCAGTCCGTCCTCCGGGCTGCCAGGAGAACAGTCTTTAGAAAACACGTACCCTTTCCCTGATTGAAACTTGCTGGTGGTTGCCTGTCTCTCCGAGGACCCCGTCCAAGGTTCTTCTCAGACCTACAAGGCCTTCTCTGATTTGGCCCAGGTTCTCCTCCCCCTGTACCCACACCTCCACGGCGAGCTCCGGGCACACACCGGTCCTTGCAGTGCTCAGAACGCGCCATGGTTTTTCTTGCCTCTGAGTGTTTTACTCCTGCCGGGCCCTCCGGAGAATGCTGTGTTAGTGTGGGTCCTCTGAGAAGCGGGAATTTAGGATGAAACTGGCAAGGATCTTATTAAGGGAAACCACCGCCCGGGTGAGAGACGATGGGGAGGTGGGAGGGTTGGGAGTGCCATTAGTCCATGATGCAAGTCTGACCCCTAGTGAAGAGAAGAGCAGCTCAGGCAGAGAAGCTTTCTAGGCTGCCGCGCAGTGGAAGGAAGGTTCGGGAAAGCCTTTGGGTAATCCAGGTCTGTGGAGCCCTGTCCCTGCCGCACTCGCTCGTTGGTCAGGTGCAGCCCGTGGGAAATAGGGCCTCAACGCAAACATTAGAATGGATTTCTGAGGCAGCCGCTCAGTCGGAGGCCTTCCTCTTGGCCTCCGTTAATGCCTTTCTTCTTCCGTTGACTTCCTCCTACTTGTCCCGAAAAGGCCAGCTTTAAATGTTCCCTCCTCTTTCTGGGAAACTTGGTGAAGGAAATTTTCAGCATGTCACATGATGGTCCCACGGCCTACAATGACCGTCCCCTAACTTCCGCCCACTTAATTCCTAATACGCTTATTGGAATCCCTGCCATCTATTACAGGACCAAAAAAACCCAGGTGCTCAGGAAGTATTTGTTGAATGGATGGCTGAATTGGTAGCACTTGGCTACGCAGATCAAAGGAGAAGCTCTTTGAAGCTCGTCCAGGCAGAGTGAACTGCTTGAGCAAAGCCATATTGGGGAAAGAACGAAGACCCTATTCTGTTTCTGTCTTTTTTTTGCAAATATCTTGTCCAAAGCCCGTCATTTGGGGGAGAGTATATTATGATGCAAGACAGTGGGGGAAGGAGTGTCTTCCTGGCACTTGAAAATGATTCATATTTGAGAACTTTGTTGAGAACAATGTTTTGAATATTTCCTGAGAGACTTCTTTCCTGAGAGGAAACGGAGTTGATGGAAATGGAATTTTACTGCTGCCAGGAAAAGTGCGATAAAGATCAAGTCTCCTACAACCACCACCAGAATAGAAATTTCCACCGAGCAGAGGGATTTCAAAGTCCCACCTAATGGCTCCTGTGTATTTAGTATTCGGTGCAGCTGAACTGTAATTCTGGAATGGAATTGGACCGGCTCTGACACTCCGGTCCGTGATGTATGGATTCGCGGAGACCCTTGCCGCTTGCCGACTGCCAGATGCTGGTCATATTTTCGATGGAAAGAAACAGAGCGCTGGCCAGGATTCCAAATCTCAGTACCGCTGCCTGCCTGCCGCCGGCACGTGTTGCCGGAGGACAGAGACGTGCTGATGACAGGGTCCGACGGAGTCACTGTGGCAGCGGCTAGAGATTTAGCCCCTTATCCCTGCGTCGTCTTCTACCCGCGACCTGAGGCGCGACCACGTACGAAGCAGGTGCCCCTCTTCGCCCAGGTCCACGTCTGTCCTGTGCAGTGTCCCTCCTGTCCTGTTTCTCCGGAGTTCCCACCTGGAGGGAGGCAGGCTGCTGCTTCTTGAGGTGGGAATGAATAATGGTGCCTCCACCATGGGCCTGCTGTTAGGGTTCCCCCAGGTAATTCATGCTAAGGGCTTAGACGGTGCTTGACACAGAGTATTTATCCCGCAAGTGGTAGCTAGGTTTTATCATCCTTCTGCAGTAGAAGCAGGGGTCTGAGGGTAAAGGGGTACTGTTTTTCTGTGCGGATTCTCCAAGTTGGTTCTTCCTGCATTTGGCGAGTGCCTGTTCTGTGATAGGGCGGCCTGGGGCTCTAGAGACCTGGGCTGTTACGCTCGTTCTGTAACGAATCAAACACCGTTGCCGATACCCAGCTCTTGTCTCACGCGGAGACCGTTCGTTTTGGCTTATGCACCTGCAAACCCACTTGCTCTTCAGCTGTGCTCTGACCTGGTGTGGAATACCTTCTTCTCTTTCTCATCGACCCGTCTCTCTCACCTTCAAACTTCGATTCTAATTCTTCAGGGAACGTATAACTAACGAGACCCAGACATGTGAGAATACGATGGTTGCATGATGCGTTCCTTCCCCTGATGTTTGGTGGTCGGGTTGGGAGGCTTTGACCTCATAGCCTTTGCCTTACGTATCCTTTCCATGTTAGTGGAAGAGTTCGCTTGCGACGTTATCCGTGTACCTCTTTCACTAACAGTTTTTAATTTCACCAGCGAGCTTCCCCTTTCTATGTGCTTATACACATCTCTCTTGACCATCTTCCTCCTTTCTTCCAAGTCTTGACATTACATCGAGAACCACTCCCGTCTTCTCTACTTGAAAGCCAAAAATAGGACTTGAGCTGAATTAGGAGTGATAGGGAATAGAATATTACTATCGATAAATGCACCAAGGCAAAGGAAAGCCATAAATTTAAAAAGAGGGAAAGTAGTATTTGAAGTCTCAAAGGTATCAGTATGTTCCAATCTGAACTCACTTAGCTCTTCTCCTCTAAGCCTCTGGCAGTCAGCTGGTAAGATGTTTCTCGAACGGGTTTATCTCCTTCTCGCTCCCAATGTCCTTGCCCTGGCCCTCATCATCTTTTCTTGAGAGGCAAGAACTTCTTTCCTGATCTTCCTTCCAGTTCCCTCTTTTCCCCAGTCTGACCACAGTGTCACAAGAGGGTGTTTTCTTTTTCAGCTTTTTTTTATTATAAAATTCCGCAAGGATTCAAAACACCAAACAAAAAATATGTAGCTTACTATAGTATCTCAAGGCAAGCATACTTACAATCTCCATCCAGATCAAAAAACAGGACGTTGAGAGCCACCCCAGAAGTCCCTCCAGGTGCCTTATCCCAATCATCAACCTGCCCTCATCCAGAATAACTCCTGCCCCGACTTTCAGGGTAGTTATTTTTTTTGCGGTTCTGTATCACGAGGGTGCCTTTTCAAAACATCAGTCTTGCCCTATTCACTTACCTCTGTGCTAAAGCCCGAGGGAGCTGAAACTCCCTCATGTTTTCTTGAGCTTAGCATGGAGCCTCCTGTCCACAACTGGTGCTTTCCTCAGTACCCTAGTCCGGCCATACTGGATTCTTCGCCGGCTCCCAGGTAACTCAGATGCCTCTAGGTAGTTGCCGGATACCTGCAGGCATTTGCTCCTGCTGTTCCCCCTTTCTGGAGTGGCCTTTTTCCCATTCCCTGAGGAAGTACTGGGCCTAACTCACATGTCATTTCTTGCATGAAGCCGTCCTGGGTCTCCCGTCTCTGACATACCTGGGACAGAATGAATTGAATCTCTTCCACCCCTGTGCTCTACCCACGGCAGCATTTTACACATGTGTCTGTTTTTAGCACTTACCGTAGTCTCTGGTCCCTCACTTTGCTCGATATATATAGTAAATGCTCAATAAATGTTTGTGGAATGACTGAACCTATGCAGTCGACCTTTGAAGCTCTTTCAGGGTGTCAGGGTTTCTTCAGGATTGACACAGAAATCATACACTTTGTTGTGATCAAGCTTGCTCTTCCTTGAGTATCCCTGTTTCGCACACATTTTGTTTAAAGTGGATTTTATTTTGTTAGTAACTCATATTTCCAGTATCTGGTTTTACTGGGGTTTTTTTTCTCTCCCCTCTATTAACGTTTGCTCTTCTGCCCGCATCATTGGTCAAACAGGCCTTTGTGGGCTCTTCTGACAACCTACACGCCATTTTTATGGTTTTCGTGGTAACGGCTAGTAATTATTGAGTGTCCACTGTGTGCCTGGTGCTAAGGCCTGTCCGTGCATTATTTCCTGACCCCTCCGTGTTTTCACCAGAAGCTGAAATTTAGAGAAGTTAAACAAGTTCAAGTCATAAAGCCTTAACCCCAGGTGGAGCTTAAGGTTCGGACCCAAGGAGCCCAGCTGGAAACGTAACGCTCTTGTTCCGGTTACCATTCTGCATTCCCTCTCGTTAAGAAAACATACGTGTCCCCGGCTGCAACACAGTGGGTTTTTGCAAAGGCATCTGCGGCGTATGGATTATTTGTGGAAGCGTGTTACTCAAGGTCTCCCTGGATTCTAGTCAGCTCTTTGACTCTATTCCTCCTTTCCCAGACTGCTCCCCTCCAGGGCCCGGTGGGTTCTCCGGCCGGCAGGGACGTGTATCTCGTGGCTAATGGGCGGCGGCCTGGTCAGTGCTGCTCGCTGAGCCACCAGGAAGGAGATGGCTCTCGTGTCGCCCCATGGGTCGTCTTGGCCACATGTATTGTTTAGCCCGTGGCTGCCGCCTCAGAGGTTGCTAAGATGAGGTTGCTGAGATCCACGGATGATGCAGCCTGTGCTTGGCTAGGTGAGACACTGTGCCTTTTTAGGATGATGTCCGTCATTAACGTTAATTGCTATTTCTTAACTTCCCTTTGAGGCGCTAAAAGGAAGTCCAAGCGTAAACAATTAAGGGAGCGATGACGGGGAAGAGTGCCTTCCGGCGCAGGAATGGTTCGCTAGTTGATAGCACACTCGAGCTGGGTGGCCTCACGGACACCCAGACCAGGGAGCCTGGCGGGATCGGGTCCGGGACAGCAGCCGTGGCACCTCAGCCCTCGCTGGGCACTGGCGGGTGGGCAGAGACAAACACAGATGCGCGCCGCCTGGTCCCATGTGGCATGTGTATGGGAGCGTCAGTGTTTTATCTTTCTTCCTCTTGTTCATATGGCCACAGATGGGTCAGTGCCCACCTGCTGGTACTTCTTGTGCATTTTGAAGAGCTCTCTTACTGCATTTTGGCTTTTAAAGTCACCCTTCCATCCCAGTAAATCGCCAAGCCTCAGCAGGAAGGAGTGGCTGTGCCAGACTTCTATTGCGTGTCACTTTCGCTTAAAGCTGACACCAGTAACAGCGGCTGACTTTTTTTAGTTCTCCTAGCAAGTGCCAGGGGCTGTTGAAAGTGCTCAGCACACGGTTACCTCCTGGAGCCCTCTCCCAGACCCTTGGAAGTAGGTAGTGTTACTGTTCCTGCCGGAAAGCTCGGGATGCCAGCGTGTTACCGCTCGCAGCTTTAGGTTTCTCCTTCGGAAGAAATCCGTGGTGTTAGGCACCGGAACTACGCTCTCTGCCTCACGTGCTGCTTCGTTGGGAAGGAGAACTTGAACACCTCGGTGTGGCCCGGAGCCTGCTTCTGGAGATCACGGTTTTCCCTCGGATCACTTCCATGTCGCCATTTGAGGAAAACGACCCACCGCTTTGGTTGGTGTTCTTCTCGTTAGAAAAGCGACTGTGGCATTTTCTTCCGGTTGATTCTTTATCAAAACTCTTTCTAGCAAGCTGGGGATGGGAGTTCAAGGTTACGTGCTGTTGCTGTTGTTTGTTTTCCCAGACTACCCTACTTGCTGTTAGAGCCCAAGCACTAGAGGAGGATTTCGTGGCCGATGGGGAGAGTTTGGCTCAGTTCCTGATACTGTGGATGAAACACGGTGTTTTCTTGTCAGGGAAAACGTGTAAGGCTGCAGGTCACCCGGACGGGAAGAATGAGCTAGAAGCACTTCTCCGAGAAGGGCGTTTCAGAGCCAACCTGTGACCTTTCCTTTTTCATTTTACAACCTTGTCCTCCTGCCTCCTAAGAAAATTCCACACTTCCCCACAGGCCGGGGCGCTCTTCACCTTAATACTCCTCCAGGATTATTGTCGTTGTTCTCAAAAGAATCCCCGGGCTGTTATCTTGTTTACCCTGAGGAAGGTCCTTCAAAGGTCCTCTTCTTTCCTTGGCCAAAGAGCGTGAGAAGAGCAATAAATACCAGAACTCTGGTGGCCAGACGAGAAGCGAGGCAGATCCTAGAGATGGACAGACGTTCTAGTCACCTAAGTCTGTGCGATTTTATTCTGAGGACGTGACATTTGGTAATGAAAGTGATATGATAGCGAGAGGATTGAGTCCTAAATTTGGCTGGTATGCTTTTCCATCAAAGAACGAGATGAGGAGGAGGAGGAGGAGGAGGAAGAAAAATTAAATTAGACAAGACGTTTGGCTGGTCATGGAAATAGATGTCAAGATCCATGTACCATCTGCTAGTAAAGTTAATCAGAGCGGGAGAAATGAGGAAGCCTTACTGCAGAGCCAGACCCCCTTTGGCTTCCCCTTCCCCTCATTTAGTCCGATTAGAGACGGGTATGGTTGTGATGCCCAGGCCTCATCCCCAGAGATTGGGATTCGCTGGGTTGTTGGCTCGGGACAGAGGGCTCTGCATTTTGACCAGGTTCCCCGGGGAGTCTCTTGCTGATCGTCTGTGAAGCATCCTTTGAGAAAACCTGGATTCAGCCCAGAGCCCCCAGATCCCTGTAATCGGTCAGCCACTGGGGAGAAGGCCTGGAATCGGCCCTGAGCGGCGACATACAGTGACACACATCCACTTGTCCTCTTAACACCGTTGCCAAGACGGGCACGAATGCCTCTCCCTTCATTTGGGGGAAATCAACCGAGCGTCGTGGGTGCTCCACCGGAATTCTCTCAGTAAATCTTCAGAAACACCTGGTGAGGTTGAAGTACTGTCATTTTCCATATTTTACAGGCAAGGAAACTGAAGGACAGAGTTCAGACGACTCGTCCAAGTCGGTAGTTTGGAGCGGAGCTGGGAGTTCTTGCACACAGCTGCTGCCGTCAGCTCTGTATTTCTGATCTTCCTGGTCCTCGGGCTCGAGGAATTGGAATCGTGGTTCAGGACTCATGGCGGGGGGGGGGGGGGGCGCGGCACGCTAACCCCAGTGTCCTTGGAGACAGTCGACTTTTTTTGGTAATGATGCTTCCGAAAGAAGGCAGTTTAGTTTTGTAAAACCACTTTTAACTGTGGTACACATAACAGACGAAAAGTACCATGTTAACTACTGTTTAATGTTTATTTTTGAGGGAGATCATGAACAGAGGAGGGGTACAGAGAGAGGGAGACACAGAATCCACAGCAGGCTCCAGGCTCGGAGCTGTCAACACAGAGCCCAATGTGGGGCTCAAACCCACAGACCGCGAGAGCGTGACCGGAGCCGGAGTCAGACGCTCAACGGACTGAGCCACCCAGGCGCCCCTTAACTACTTGTACGTGTACAGTTTTGTGGCATTAAGTGTGTTCGTACTGTTTTGCGACAGTCGCCACCATCCATTTGCAGAATTCTTTTCATCTTGCAAAACTGTACTAATTAAATAATAATCCACCATTCTCCCTTTCCTCTAACTCCTATCAGCCACCGCTCTACTTTCTGTCTTTATGATGGAGCCAGTCAACTTTTATGTTAATCTCTATAGTCATGCTAGTGATTTTTTTAGGAAGAAAAAAAAAAACTATGCATCAAACCCAGATTTACAAACATGTACTCGGTGTTGAAATAAAAAGCCATAGACATTTTAAAAAGAATTTCGCATGCCTTAAACAACGTGTGACCGTATCTCTTAAAGCACTTGAGGTCCGCTCCACTATATGAAACTAGACAGAGATTAATATTTGGCAACTTGGAGATGAGAAAGCTGTGTTGAAAAGAAAAACAGGCCCTCTGGCTGGGTGGTTTCCTTTCCTCTTGGGAGGTCATTTTCTTTGGAAAATAAACACATTTCTGGTCACATGAATTCATGCAAATTGCTGCATCAGACTAAAAAATCCATTATGCTCAGTAACTTTAAATAATTAGATTGTATATCTGGGGATGCTGTGGACAAGGCAAAGCATTCTGTGCTAAAAGTGCTGATTCTGAAGCTCAAGCCCCACTTTTTCACGGCAGCCCCACGTCACTGTTTCCCCCCATCAGTTTGTTAAGTGAATTGTCCAGAAGTAACTACTGCGTAGAAGACTGAATTGTGTGCTTACAGGGGGTATAATACCTCATTTCAAGCATTGGAAGGTAACAGTTACCCCACCCCACCCTCTCTTCCTTGTCTTTTCTGGGAAAATCCTGAAAGTTCAAATTTCTTTTAAAATTGTAGAGCAGATCGGCGGGCAGTACGATAGAACCGCGTGAAGGGCGCCTGGGTGGCTCAGTCGGTTGACCATCAGACTCGTGGTTCAGCTCAGGTCATGATCTTACGGCTTCATGGGTGCGAGCCCCGCGCCAGGCTCTACACTGGCAGTGCAGAGCCTGCTTGGGATTCTCTGTCTCTCTGTCTCTCTCTGCCCCTCCCCTGCTCGCGTGGTCAAGGTCTCTCTCAGAATAAATAAATAAACTTTTTAAAAAGTTAAAGAAAAAAAAGAACCACGCGAAACCTACGGGGGGGGGGGGAGTATTTGGTAGATTATAGGAACTGTTATAAAGTTGGATTTTTACCCTGTGTTTTGGTGAGTCTTCGTTTACATCAAGTTTACCGTTGCTCATTTCAGATGCAGTTGTTGTTTCGAAAGTTATTGTGGACAAAATCCATTTTTAGTTGTTTAAAGATGTCACACCTGGATTTTAATTCCTTGGATTGTCTTAAAGTACTCAAGTTGTGTCAGCCAAGCAGGGACTAAAGTGTACTTTATTAGTAACACAAAATTTAGATCAATTTTTATCCTAAAAATTAATAGCAGTGATTTCATCTAGGATCTGTCTCTTTCATTTGTATTTTATATAACTAGGATAGATGTGATTGAGACAAAATTGATTGGCAGTCAATAATCAGTGTTGTTGTTAATTGCAAAGTATTATATGCGATTAAGCATTTTAAAAATATTCATTCATTTTGAGAGAGAGAGAGAGAGAGCATGAACAGGGTAGGGACAGAGAGAGAGGGAGAGAGAATCCCAAGCAGACTCCTCGTCAGCGCAGAGCCCGACGTGGGGCTCAATCTCACAGACTGGGAGATCGTGACCTGAACCAAAATCACGTCAAAGGCTTAACCGACTGAGCCACCCAGGCGCCCCGTGGTTAAACATTTTTAAATTTTTTTCAAATGTTTTTATTTATTTTTGAGACAGAGAGAGGCAGAGCATGAGCAGAGGGCCAGAGAGAGAGGGAGACACAGAATCCGAAGCAGGCTCCAGGCTCTGAGCAGTCAGCACAGAACCCACCGTGGGGCTCGAACCCACGGAGTGTGAGAGCATGACCTGAGCGGAAGTCGGACACCTAACCCAATGAGCCACCCAGGTGCCCCGAAACATTTTTAAAACTAGAAGGTATAAAAAGCTTGGCACCACTGTTAGATTTCTTGTCTAGGTGTTCAGATTGTTTTCATGTTTGTGTGAGCATAAACACACACATGCACGTAACATAGATTTTTTTTTATGTACGGTTGGTATCATTCAAGGTATCATATTTTTCAATTTGCTTTTTCACCTGATACACGTTAGAGATGATTTCATATTGGTACATATCAGGCCACTCCTGTATTTTAACAGTTGCACAGTAGTCCATTATTTGGATATTCCGTAGTTAGTTTAAACAGTACTTTCCTGAGAGACACTTGGATTCATTTAGTTAATGTTTTTACTGTTATAAACAGTGCTATTAAACATCCTTTTACATTTTTATTTACTTTTTTTTTTTTAACGTTTATACATTTTTGAGAGAGAAAGCATGGACGGGGGAGGGGCAGGGAGAGAGGGAGACAGAGGATCCAAAGAGGGCTCCGTGCTGACAGCAGAGAGCCCAATGCGAGGCTCAAACCCACGAACTGTGAGATCATTACCTGAACTGAATTTGGACGCTTAAGCCAACTGAGCCACCCAGACAGCCCTACGTTTTTCTTTACTCTTGTTTGTAGAATCACACAAGCTATTTTTAAAAGTTGGACTAACGATGTTATTAAAAGTTTACATTTTGATAGTTCTATTTGAGAATTCATAATTTTGAAATCAGTGTAAAAAGAACTTTTGGAACGGTAAGAATGAAGACCATCATGCACTTGAACATAGGTATCTAAAAATGCGTTTAAATACTCTTTTGAACAATAATAGCTGTCATTTAATGATCACTAACATTGTCATATACAATCCTCACAACGCTAGGGGATCGGTATAAATTGTTCCCAATGTGCAGATGAGGTAACAGATTAGGAAAAGGTTAAATGACTTGTGCAAGGTCCCACAGGTAGTAAGCATCAGAGTGAAGCCTCCAGAACAGTGTGTGTTCGACAACAAAAAGACAAATAGTCCAGTCGGAAACTGCGCAAAGGATTTTAATAGACATTTCTCCAAAGAGGATCTACGACTGGCCAGCGAACACGAGAAGGTGCCCAACATCGTTAGTTGTTCAGGAAGTGCACATCAAAACTACAACGAGACGCTGTTTCATGCCCACTAGGATTACCGTTTAGAAGAAAAAAGGGAAAGAAGTAATGCTGGTGGGGATGCGTAGACATTGGAACCCACCTACATTGTTATTTGGAATGCAAAATGGTGTAACTGTTGCGGAAAATGGTTTGTTCGTTCTTTAAAAAGGTTAATCGTGATGGGGCACCTAGGTGGCCCAGTTGGTTAAGCATTTCACTCTTGGTTTCAGCTCAGGTTAGGATCTCACAGTTCATGGGATCGAGTCCTGTGTCAGGCTCTGCGCTGACAACAAGGAGCCTGATTGGGATTCTCTGCCCCCGCCCCACACCCCCCTCCACAATAAACATTAAAAAAAAATGTTTTTAGGGGCACCTGGGTGGCTCAGCCGGTTAAGTGTCTGACTCTTGGTTTCGGCTCAGGTCATGATCTCACAGTGAGTTCAAGCCCCGCATTGGGCTCCATGCTGACAGCACAGAGCCTGCCTGGGATTCTCTCTCTCCCTCTCTCTCTGCCCCTCCTCTGCTCTCTCTGTCTCTCAAAAGAAATAAACTTAAAAAAAAATGTTTTTAATAAAAAAAGTTAATCATGAAATTACCCTATGACCCAGCTGTTCTACTCCCGGGTGTATGCCCAAGAGAAGTGAAAACCTGTCCATACAAAAAGTGGTACACAAATGTTCATAGCAGCATTATTCATAGTATCCAAAAGGTGAAAACAACCTAAATGTCCACCAACCCATGAATGCATACCTAAAGAAAATGTGGTACATCCATAGAAAGGAACAAAGTATTGATACATGCCACAACATGGATGGACCTTGAAAACATTACACTAAGTGAAAGAAGTCAGACACAAAAGACCACACAGTGTATGATTCCATTTATACAAAAGGCTCAGAATAGGCAGAAAGTAAATTTTTTTTTTTTTTAACGTTTATTTTTGAGACAGAGAGAGACAGAGTGTGAACAGGGGAGGGACAGAGAGAGAGGGAGACACAGAATCTGAAACAGGCTCCAGGCTCTGAGCAGTCAGCACAGAGCCCGACGCGGGGCTCGAACTCGTCAACTGCGAGATCATGACCTGAGCCGAAGTCAGACGCTTAACCGACCGAGCCACCCAGGCGCCCCAGAAAGTAAATTATTGATTCGCTGGGGTTTAGGGGGTCAGTGGCGGGGAGTGAGTGTAATGGTTTACAGAGGTTTATTATAGGGCATGAAAATGTTATGAAACTGAATCATGGTGATGGTTGCCCGACTTTGAACATACTATAGACCACTGAATTATATACATCTTAAATGTGTAGGTTGTTTATATTGTCCAGGTTATAAAACCACAGAAGACCCTTAAAATATTGTTCCTTCAAGGCCTGTCCTTAGGTATTATGCTGAGTGAAACAAGTCAGAGAAAGGCAGATATCCTATGTTTTCACTCGTATGTGGATCTTGAGAAGCTTAACAGAAGACCATGGAGGAGGGGAAGGGGAAAAAATATAGTCACAGCGAGGGAGGGAGGGAGGCAAACCATCAGAGACTCTTAAATACAGAGAACAATCTAAAGGTTGATGGAGGGTGGGGGAGAGGGGAAAGGGGGTGATGGGCATTGAGGAGGGCGCCTGTGGGGATGAGCACTGGGTGTTGTATCTAAGGGATGAACCACAGGAATCTACCCCCAAAACCAAGAGCGCACTTTACACACCGTATGTCAGCCAATTTGACAATAATATTATTAGAAGGAAAAAAAAAAAAAGATCTGTCCTTGACTCTCTTTTTGTGGGGGATCTGCAAAGTCATGCCCCCAGTTGCTAAATGTAAGCAGATGAAGAATACATCGACCTTATCACCGCCCCAGTCCTCCCCTAAGCCCTGGACCGGTATTTGGGGCTGCCTACTGAAGAGGTCCCTTGGGCTTTCCTGTAGGCTCCCCAGAAGCAGCGCTACGTCCAGAACGGCTCGTCACCTCCGTTCCCAGCTCTGGTCCTCCTGCCTTCCCTGGTTGAGTGGATGGTATCCTCATTTACTGTCTTCCCAGCACTAGACCTCCAAGTCCTGTCTGTGCTTTGCTCCAGTAACTCCCGTTTACTCTCCCATGCTCGCAGCGGCAGCCTGTGGTCCAGACCTTCAGCGGTACCTGCTGGAGGGGAACGCGTGCCGCCATCCGCACTGTAGACTGCTTGGTCCCTGTCCTGCCTTGCCTCTTGCCATTCTCCTTACACGTTTTCCTTCAGCAACGGGACAACTCCTGTAGATCTTTCAATCATTCCATGCCATCTCCTGCCCCTGGGCCTTTGCACATGCCACATCCTCTGCTAGATCTTCCCTCTTCTCAGTCTAAACCCCTGCTCATCTTTGTACGACTTGCTTCGGGCATCACATTCAGGAAGTTGTTGCTTACCCCTAATTGGGTTTGAGTCAGGCACCCTTTTTGCCCCCTCTTCCCTGTAGCTCTTCATTATTAATTCACATTCATCACCGGATTATAATGATCCGTGTGAGTGCCTGTCTTCACTGCTGCCTCTGGAGTTTTTAGAGACTATCGCCACGGGGGAAATCTTCATTTGGTTTCTTCGTGTCTGTGTGCGAGCAAGGTGGGGAGTCCCTTCTTTAGTCATGATGTCTCCTCAGGGAGGCCACCTTCGAAGTTGTGACCGCCCCCCAACACTTTTCTTCTTTGATTTACTGCTCTCCGTGGCGCTATTACTATATATTTTCCTTCTCGTTTATTGTCTGTCTGCTCGCACTAGAACAGCAGCTCCACGAGGGAAGTTCTACTCGTGACTTTTTATCTGTGTAACCGCGGACAGGTTACTTGATCACTCTGTGCCTCGGTCTCCTTTTCTGTACAACGGGGCTAATAGTCATTTTTACTACAAAGCTGTCATGAAGATTAAATAGGTCTGTATAGCATCTTACAGGAGAACCTGGTAGATAGTCAATGCTCAGTAAGCATTCGCTATCGTTACTCCTCTCTCAGGGTGCTGGCCTTCCCGATACTTAGTACAGCTGCACGTGTGTCTTTGCGTTTCCAAAGCTTGGTCTGGTATTGTACACTTGAAGGTATTGGGTCGTTCCTGGTGAAATAAACATTTGAGTGGCATTGAAACAGATTTATCAAACTCTCTTATCTTCCGCATATTAGTGTTTGGGATTTTTAATGATTACTGTCGCAGTTTGTGCTTAACTTAGATATGCGACTACCTCAAGGAATACCGTGAACATTTTAGGCAAAAAGGGGAACCATCGAACTTTGACTTTCATGAGAATAGTAAGCCCACTCAGAGTCTGAGATTAGGAGCCCTTTCAGTTTTGGAGGAACACTGATGCTGTCATGGTATTCCAGGCTGGCTCTGGGCTGGTGGCTCTGTTCCGTTAGGGACCCTGTTTAACCCCTTGCTTTATTCTCACCAACTTCAGAGCCCTCCGTCTTTCGCAGGTAGGAAAGAAACTGTTCCAGGCTTGTAAAGACTGGCATGTGCCCAGGATGGCCAAACACTCTTTTTCCTGAAACCCGAAGCTGAAAAGGCAGAAAACTATTCATCTTGGTATTTTGGAAAGTGGAACTGTGTGTGTACTAAGCTCCATCTGGCAAAAGTAGTATTTAATTTTTTTCTCCCCAGAAAATGGAGACGTGGGTGGTGGTGATAGAAATGAACACTTACTGAGTGCCAACTATGTATGGGTCAGGCACTGTATGTGTGTTATTTTGTTTAATCCTTTTAGGAATACAGTACAGCTCCAATTTACATAGAGGAAAACAGATACGGAGTGGTTAAGTAGCTGGCCAAAATATGCCATACCTTGCTAATTAGAGGCAGAGCTAGGGTTGTGGCCCAAGGTGTTTTTGACCCCCCAGTGTCTGTATCCTGTGACATACGCCGGTAAGAAATCATACCATTGTTGTTCATCCCAAAGGTTGCTAATTTGTCCTGAATGGCAAGTTTTGGCTACTTGTCAGAAATTGGCACAAAGTAAAAACAACCTTGCTATTTTTTTTTTTTTTGAGTTTTTATTTAGTTAGTTATTGGGGTGGGGGAGGGGCAGAGAGAGAGAGAATCCCAAGCAGGCTCCATGCTGCCAGTGTAGAGCCCGAAGTGGGGCTCAAACCCACGAGCCATGAGATCATGACCTGAGCTGAAACCAGGAGTCAGATGGTTAACCGACTGAGCCACCCAGGTGCTCCCCCCTCCAACCTTGCGTTTCTTAAAGTTAAAAAACTTGTAACCCTATTTGTAAGAAGTTAAATCCTAAAAACATACTGGAAAGTATGTTCGATGTGTACAGTAAAAATTAATAGGTCTAAAACTATACTTTAGTATTTATATCACACATACACTGTGATTCATTTTATGTAATATAACTACAGAATTATTTTAGATATGCAAAGAATCCTCAACTTGGTTACATATGTTTTAGTTATTCTAAAATACTTTTTTTGCTAATACTTTTTCTTTAAGAATACGTTGAGGAATTTTTTCTTGTGGTTTCAACAACTTTTGGAAACATTGCATTTTCCATTAATAAAATCTTCCTAGTGGGGCGCCTGGGTGGCTCCATCGGTTAAGTGTCTGACTTCGGCTCAGGTCATGATCTCACGGTCCGTGGGTTCGAGCCCCGCGTCGGGCTCTGGGCTGACAGCTCGGAGCCTGGAGCCTGCTTCGGATTCTGTGTCTCCCTCTCTCTCGGCCCCTCCCCCACTCACACTCTGGATCGGTCTCTCTCAAAAACAAATAAACATCAAAAAAAAGTTTTTAGTAATAATAAAAATAAATAAATAAAATAAAACCTTCCTAGCATGTTTTTTTACATGCTTCCCGGGAATGATGCGAACAGATCTGTTTTCCTAAGTGGTAGAATTCATAGGTAAAATCACTTTGAAATTAAAGTCCCCAGGTAACTTAGAAGCCTCGTCCCCGAACAAGTGGCCGCACGGCACACAGCGTAACCACGGCAGACCCAAGCACACTACCAACTACATCGGAATGTCAACCCTTCGGCCTGTCTTCTACTCCCCCTCCCTGGGGGGTGTCTGTTCTTATCAGAGCAAATCAAAGTGCAGGGTGTATTGCTGGTCCCGGAGAATGACTAGTTTCTGTGGAAGCTGTTTAATGCAGACCCAGAGGCTGCACCAGGTACTCCCCAAGGTACTGTGTGCCCGAGGCATTTGTAAAACTAGTATGTTTTCGGTATCACGCTGTTCCTCTGGAAGAACGGTGTGCGTGGTGGTTTACTTTTCCAGCGTGGTTAGAGCTGGCGTCTCTAACGCTGAAAGAGATTTAGGGCCGATTTGAATTTGTACTGTGGCTCTGCTACGTGGCCGGAAGACTTGGGGCGATTTAGTGATCTTCTCTGCCCCTCAGTTTCCTCCTTTCTGAATTGGGGCTGATGAAACCTACTTTATAGCTCTGCGGCGATGCTGATTATCCAGGATATACAGGATCTTGACTTAGGCATTTGTTGAAGACAGCGTGGTATTGGGGTTAAGGTCGTAAGCTTGAGTCAGTTTGTCATCGTGCAAATCTTGGCTCTGTTCTTCTCTAGCCGACCCGGCCGAGGATAAGTCACAGCCAGTAAAACCTTGGATTGCGAGTAACTTGTTCTGCGAGGGTTCCACAAGACGAGCAAACGTCTCTAATAAATTTCAACTTGATAAACGAGCGATGTCTTACAATAACGAGTAGCGCATGACACTGGATGTCACATGATCACAACTGAGCCAACGGTTCTTCTGTGTGTGTGTGTGTGTGTGTGTGTGTGTGTGTGTCTCTCTCTCTCTCTGCGGGATTGTGGGTGATTGTCTCCCATGCTCAGATGCTTGGTCTCAGGTGCAGTGTTTGGCAGAGATCCGTGATTTTTCAGATCGTTGGAAGGTGCCCACAGCTGGCCCTGGTGTATCTTTTGTCCCTTCAAGGCCCCTACGGACAGCCCTTTGCTTTTCCAGACAAGAGTGAGCTTAGGATGCTTTGCTTCTTTCTAGGTCAGGCTGCCCGCAGAGAGAGACCCTCTCCTCTGCTGCCTTATTGCCACGTACATTAAATACGGTATAAGACCAGAGTTTATTGATACTCTACTGTAGGCAACATCCATTCGTGATAGTGGAAGTCGTCCTACACGATAACCCTCCTCTCTCTGGTCTCCCTCACACCAGCCACGAAAGTTTTCAAAGGGAAGTGCAGGTGAACTTGTATTTTCTTTGTTATTTTGTATTCTGTGACAGGATTGTAATCATTTTCATAGGACTATTTTTGGGTTGTGGAACGAATCATCTGAGTTTCCGTTATTTCTTATGGGGAAATTCGCTTTGATAGACGAGTGCTTTGGATGACAAGTATGTTTCCGGAACGAATTATGCTCCCAAGCAGAGGTTTTACTGTAACCTCTTTGTGCTTCAGTTGCCTCGTCTATAAAATGGGGGAACTAATAGCTACCTCCATCATAGGTTTGTCAGAAGGGGTAAATTAGTTAATAGAATGAAGTACACGGGACAGTACCTGGCACACGGGAGATCTTTACTAGATGCTAAATATGGTCATCATCATCATTACCTCCATTTGTCAGCCTGCAGTATCACTGTTTCCTGTGCTCACTAAATCGAGACTGCCTTGGAAGATTAGACAGCATCTCATTCTTCTTTATATCTTCTGAACCTGCCAGATAGCAGGTACTTAATCTTCAGCTATCTGGAATGGTTGAATTAGTGAGTGAAGGAATACCATCATGCTTTCTCAGATTTACCCTTTCCCCCCCTCTCAATTTCCTCTGGAACAGTCTCTTTCTGCCGTGACTCACATGGCTTTTGCAGCTGGGTTGACCATGTTTTTTAGAACAAAATTTGGGGTCGAAACTTGGTCTGAAAACAGAGCAGTCTTGTTAAATCCATGCTGTGCTACTTATAGTCTGATATTCTGCCTCCCTTAGATATATGTCTCCTCCCCTACTTACCTGTGAGGTAAGGGATTCTGTCTTCTTCCTCTCTAGTCTCCAGCACTCAGTGTGGAAACTAGGACATAGTAGGTGCTCAGTTAATGATTGTTAAATTGAACAACATGTCTACAGGTCTCTGATAGATGAGTTCATCCTTATCATACTTCATCCCAGATGGGAATAAAGAGCTACCCTTTTACACCAATGATGGTTTCAAGATCATTAGGAGCTGTGGGATCTGAATCTGATTAACTTTAAAGTAATGCATTTTGAACCTCAAATGAGGCACAGTCTGTATGAAAGGGAAGAACGCGAAACAAGACGTTTGAAAGAATTGTTCCATAAAATTAGATGCTGCTGCTTTTCTTTAGTGGTTGTTCTTTCCTCCTATCGCTTAAAAACTACATACCTATCTTACTTCTTTTTCTTTCTTGGTCTCTCCCGAGTCTTCAAATGGCACATTAGATCGGAAATAACGCATTCGTGCTCTGCAGTCCCTGGGCAAGGAGCGTCAGCAGGGCAGTTTTACTCATGTTGTATCTTTCCACCTGGAACAGCATGGAAATCCATTCTCTAATTACACTCATTAGAAGGCTGATGAACGCCTCCGTTTGGAAAAAGCCTTTTTCATTTTATTCTCTTAAGCAGTTTCTTTTCATTTGTGTCATGTATGCGGTTGATAGTTGCCATTTATAGACTCCCTGGCTTTAAACAATCGGTTTCATTTTTCATGTAACCAGACACGTGTCGTGTAAAATTGTGTCTGTAAGGAGAGGTCATTTTTCAGTCTACTAAAGATACTCTCCTTTTTACTGTTATTCCTGTGAGGATTGAGTGTGGCTGCCTCCCGGTAGCACATTAAGTCTGCAATATTTGTCTAGTTTTAGGAATATGCAGCTCTTTCTTCTTTGAGTTTGGTGTAGCATACACGTAAATCGAATCCTGGTAGAAAGCTCCCTTGTAAACACATAAAAATAATCTTTATTATTGTGACAGCTGATATATGTACATTAAAACAATTTTTTTTAACGTTTATTTTTGAAAGAGAGAGAGAGAGAGACAGAGACAGAGTGCGAGCAGGGGAGGGGCAGAGAGAGAGGGAGACACAGAATCCGGAGCAGGCTCCAGGCTCCGAGCCATCAGCCCAGAGCCCCATGCAGGGCTCGGACTCACGAACCGTGAGATCATGACCTGAGCCGAAGTCGGACGCTCGACCGACTGAGCCACCCGGGCGCCCCCGAAAGAGCACGCAACTCTTGATCTCGGAGTGCTGAGTTCGAGCCATGTTGGGTGTAGAGATTCCTTTTTTTAAAAAGTGCTCGTGTCAGTGACTACTAATGAAAGGGTACCAGGTTTCTTTTTAGGGTGATGAAAATGGTCTAAAATTAGATTGTGAGGATGGTTGCACATTGTGAACGTACTGAAAACTATTGCATCATCAAACAAATGAATTCTATGATACGTGAATTATACCCATAAAGCTGTTGTTTTAAAAAGTACTCATGGTCCTCTTTTACCAGCTCCACTGCTTGCTAGCTGGCTATGTGACCTTGAGCAAGTTGCTTTCCGTTCTCTGCCTTGACTCCCTCACCTTTACGTGGTAAGTACATAGAAGCAGCTTAGAATTGTGCTTTGGAATGTAAGCCCTCAAAAATGCCAGTGCTGGGGCGCCTGGGTGGCTCAGTCGGTGAAGCGTCCGACTTCTGCTCAGGTCATGATCTCATGGTTGTGAGATCGAGCCCCACATTGGGCTCGGCACCAACAGTGCAGAGCCTGCTTGGGATTCTGTCTGTCTCCCTCTGTCTCCTCCTGCCTCTCTCTCTCTCTCTCTCTCTCTCTCTCAAAAATAAATATCAACATTTTTAAAAATGCCAGTGGTTGTCATTGTTTTCCTATGTCTGTAGAGCTCAGAAGAGAAGTCCGGACTAAAGATAGACAGCTCGTTTGGTGCTAGCACGTAGATGATAGTTAAAGCCACTCGTGTGGATTAGGTTACTTAGCAAGAGCACACAGAGTAGCGAAAGACAGAGCTGAGGACTGAATCCAGGGAAACACCAGCCTGTGGTCGTTTAGTGTGGGGGCCGGACAAGCAGATTTGGCAAGGGAGACTTAAAAGGAATGTCTAGAGAGGTAAGAGAAGGTGCGATGTTCTGGAAGCAAAGGAGAAAGCACTAAGAAGGAGATGACAGTTTACTAGTGTCAGTATTAGAAAGCTTAAATACGGACGTGTCCGTTCAATCTGGCAAGTTAGAGCTGTGGGAGTATGGGGGCAGGAAGCAGCTTCCGGACAGCAGGCTGAGAGAAGGAAGAGAAGGTGAGAGAAAGCGTCATTCAATGATTACTTGAGCTCCTACCATGTGCCAGTGATCAAAACAAACCCCAAATCCCTGCCCTAAAGGAGCTTTACTTTTTTTTTTGTTTTTTTGTTTTTTTTTTAGAGAGAGAGAGAGAAAGCACGAGCTGGGGAGAGGGGGGACAAAGAAAGAGAAAAAGAGAGAGAATCTCAAGCAGGCTCTATGCTCAGTGCGGAGCCTGACATGGGTGGAGTTCAATCCCATAACCCTGGGATCATGACCTGAGCCCAAATCAAGAGTCAGACCCTCAGGGCGCCTGGCTGGCTCAGTAGGTTACGTGTCCGATTTCAGCTCAGGTCGTGATGTCACGGTTTGTGGGTTCAAGCCCCGCATGGAGCTCTGTGGTGACAGCTCACAGCCTGGAGCCTGCGTTGAATTCTGGGTCTCTCTCTGCCCCTCCCCCACGCTCATTCTCTCTCTCTCTCTCTCTCTCTCTCTCTCTCTCAAAAACAAAACATTAAAAAAAAAAAAACAAAAAACTTGAGGGCTCCACTGACCAAGCCACCCAGGCTTGAAAGGAGCTTTACTTTGAATACTGGGCCTTTGTAGGGCAGGAGTGAGGTAAGGGTGAAACGGGTTCTCTATCAAGGAAAGTGTGTTTGTGTTTGAGAAAAATAAGGACCTTAAGTTAAGGAACCAGGGGGAGATAGAGTGGATGTGAAGCAGCTGACAACATAGGGGAGATGGGATCATCATTGGTGCCAAAAGATGGGAACATGGAGATCAGGAACATAGGGGGAAGCTCATTAGCGGTGTTGAACAGGCGAAGAGGTCCTGTCTTCTGGAACGAGGGAAACAGTTGATGTGCACGCACAAGGAAATGTGAAGAAAGGCCCACCAGTTGCCCGTGAGTTTTTTAAGGGATATAGGAGCAAGCTCACCCACGTAGAGAGGAGTGTGGCAGGGGGCTTGAGGAGTCATGGAGCTTTGGAGGTCGAGCGTAAGTGGAGAGTGGGATGAACAACACCTAAGTTTGTGGAGTGACCCCGAGGAATTTGTAACGGCATCATTCTTCACGTTGGTGTGGTTTCATCAAACCTGTTCTCTGCTTCCTTCTTGCAGGAGTAGAGAAAGCAGTTTCTGAGATTGGTCCTAGATGTAGGGCTTTGTAGGCCAATTATGGCAGAAGGCCACTTTGGGAAAGAATTGAGGGAGCTAGTGAGAGAATAGGTTCCACGCGTCAGCACGATGTTCAGACTTCATAGGGAAGTGAAAGGAAGGAGTTTGAGAAACAGGGTGGGATCAAGAGACTAGAGGTTTTTAAAGAGTTTTTGTAGTGCGAGTGAAAGAGCTGAAAAGCTGAGAGGGGGGAGAGAAGGAGAGAGAGCGAGAGAGAGCTGCTGTTCTTTGAGGTGTCAGAGGTGAAACAGTAGGCGATAACAAATCCCAGTCCGTCACCAAAGCATAGTTGGCTAGAGTAGAGCAAAGATGAAGATCCTCGGAGCACAAGCGTGGGACTTGAAAATCTAGGTTTCTGGGTGAGTTGTCCATGTGAACTATGGAATTTCTAAGGGTGTGGCAAGAGTTGGCCTAGAGAATAAGGACTGAAGGCTAAATTTCAAAGTCTCCAGTCGATATCACTATGTGGCCAGAGATGATAGATAGAAATGATGAAGGTCACTAGAGATAAGGAAGTCCAAGAACTATGAAAGGAATATGGAGTACATTGTTCACATGAACATTAAAATTTCATAGGATGATGGCAGGAGATGGGATGGAAAGGCTGCCAGTGACCCAGACGAAGGGAAACGTCCAGGAGACATGATATCCATAACGAGGAGAGGCGAAAGCTTGTATCTCCACATGGCGTGAGCCCAAAGGGAGGACTTTGCATGAGGTTGGATTAATGGCCTGTTTAAGCCACAGGAGGTGAGAGAGGTTGACTCATACCCCTCTGGGAAAGAGTCTTCAGAAGAGAGCCAGGTGTCCCCAAATGCAGCGGGCCATGTGCCCACTGAGCAGCACCTCAGCCATTGCTGAGGCCTGGGTCCCCCTGAACTGCAAGCTTGACTTTAACGTATGCCAGGCGTGCCTTTGTTCACTGCAGTGTGGACGAGGGCGTGGAGGAAGGAGAGTTTTCTGAGGCCCGTGAGGACCTGGCTGCCCTTGAGAAGGATTAGGAGAGGGTTGGAGCGGATCGTGCTGAGAGAGAGGGTGAGGAGGAATATTTAACCTGGCTGCCGCAAGTTTACACTCCATCGCCTTGGGACGGTCTTCTTTCTGTTCTGGAAGCTGTCCGTCGTGGCCCTAACTTGTCAATGAAACATGGTTCTATTCAAAAGAGAAAGCAAGCCAAGTCTTTGTAGGGAAGGTTTCCTGATGTTAAGGGTGTAGACTGTGATTAACCAGGATGGCGGAGCGGGTAGCCCTCAGTTTAATCCGTGGGTTAGGAGAGAGGGAAGGAAGGGGAACAGTGGACTTAGGGGCAGGAGGTGGAGAAAAGGGCCAAGTAGTAGCAGCATGAGGATGGGCAGTTGGGTGGGAGACCTGGGTTGGACTAATTGGTTTAGAGGTTGCCAAGTTTTGGGGGATAAAGACATCTGCAGGAGATGCCAGGCGAGTAGCCCAGAGTGCCAAGGGAGAACCTCCCACCAGCCCTTAACCTCCGCAGTTGGTGTCTGGGTCTGAGCCTGACTAGAGTTCGAGTTGATGTGTTTCTTGCCCCAAACCCTGACGTTCATTTTATTTAACTAACGTGAGTCCGCTTTGTTCGAATTACAAATTGTAACGATAAACATGTTGTTTTAGAAGTGTAGCCAAAATCCTTAGTTTTGGTATACTTTGTGTTACTTTCACATTTAATTTTTTCCCCCACTGTATTGAAATTTGGTTGGCATATAACATTGTGTAAATTGAAGGCTTACAACGTGATGATTAAAAAAGATACATATATATATACACATATACATATATATATATATATATATATATACACACACACACATGATTACCACAATAAGATTCGCTGACATATCCATCACCTTGCAGTGACTTTTTTTTTTTAAAACAAGCTTTAAATGTTTATTCCTGGGAGTAAATGAAGAAGTCTCTTCATAGTGTTTTATGGTCACCCTCAGAGCCCAAATCCTGTTTTCACTATAGCATTTGGGTGGTTGGGTGTTTATTCATCTAAATAAATATCCATTTATCTATTTATAAAGAAAACAGAAAGAATGATGGCAAAAGTAAATCTTACGAGTTACCTGGTGGATTGCATTATGCCACATTTACTGAACTCAACTTTACTTCAACATTTACAAAACCAGTTTTGATTAGCTCTTTAATCCTGATTATCAGGTAGACTTCAGTCTACTAACCCAGGTCCAGTGGTGATTATTAGGGAGATTTATAGCCACGGATACCACAAAATTGTACAATGTAGCTGTTTAGGAATTCTTGGGGGTGGGAGGTATTATTTAAGAAGGTAAATCTTTCTCCTGTTTGTCATATAATATACCAGGTAACAGCTAGAGGCTGAGGTCAAGCGATATACAGTCCTTTACTATGAACCTTTAAGTATAAATATATAAGATAATCTTACTTCTGGAAGAGCACATTAAAATTAGAAGGTTCGTAGTGACGTTTATATGATAGAGATTATCACACGGCCTGAGCAATCCAGAGTGGCCTACAACTTTCCTCTTGCTGTCGGAGTTTCTTTCTTGAACTTAATTATTCGCAAAGCAAATCCATTCACACATATCAAAGATGAATGGGACTGCCTGCTTGGCAAGCATAAGCATGTTTTAAAAGCGATTCCAAAGATTCGCAAAGATCAACTGTTAAACACATTAACGAGAAAACAGAACTATTTCTGGCGGTTTCTCTAAATCTAAGCTCTGGAGGGATTCCTGATTGCATTGTGCCCCGTAGTGCGCCCCCCCCTCCCCCCACCGTCTGCCGGGAGCCACATTTTGTGAATGGGAAAACAGGGTGAAGCATGAGGCTTCTGTTGAAAAAGCCTCCATGTTTAGCATAGGAATGATGGTCATCACTGTGCTCTCAGCTCTTCTGATGCCCTTTAAATATTTGTTTCACTTCTAGAAAAGGACAGGGCTTTGGTTTTGGGGGTCTTCCCTCTGCACATATTAATTGACCTGGTTTGAAAGGACAGTAGAAGGTGAATGTCAGAGGCCGGCTGTTTCCAGGTCTAACCTTGTGGCCATGTCTGTGTCCCCAGCAGCTCACTGCTTCTGAGGACCTTCTTCCCGGGATGGGACGTTTTCTCACCCTGTCTGCCTGCATACGTGCTTTCCTGTCACTCTCAGCACCCAGCCTTGTGCTATTTCGTCGTTGTGGACATTTGATTACACTTGCTGTTTATTTCTGCTTTCAACCTAGTGCCTCAGCCAGAGCCCTCCCACTCTCTGATACTCCCTGAATTCCAACCCTAAGCTGAGTCATTTATCATAACCTTTGTGGAGCCTTTTGAAATTCGCTTTAGTTCTTTTTGCAAGCATTTTGAATGACCTATAGGTCTTCTCGTTCCACTGAAATCCTGAGTAAAGTCATAATGTACTGTTCTGTTTTATGCTCCTGTGCTAATTAAGTATTATCTGGTCAGTGTGGCATAGGTCATTTAAGGAAATACTCGTGATCATTTTGATTTTATAAGCATGCTTTTTTCCCCTCTGCTTCCATTTTACAAAGATTGTATCTCTGTTTTTATTCTGGTTGCGCAAATGTTCACATTGAATTCATCTGTGCCACCGTATTGCAAGTATAATAACCCTGAAGATATATTTCAGTTATCTGTTTTAGGATTGCATTTTTTTATGTGGACATTTTTTTTTTATCTGTGTTGGAAGCAACTGGTTAGTGGCAGCAAAGAATTTCCTATTCCCCTGTGCTATATAACAGCAACTAACATTTGAGTATTTAGTGTTTGAAGGCACTGCCTCTTAATTGTCTCGTAAGTTACCAACATCATCCTCATTTATATAGATAGGGAAATCGAGACATGATGTGGTTAAGGTATTTGCCCAAGGTCACTTCGTAAATAAGTGGCAGAACCAGAATTTGAACCCATGTATCTGGCTCCAGAACCCACATGCCCAGCCAGATTGCTCCTCTTCCTTCCCCATCTCTTTGGAATATGTATATTTTTTAATGTTTATTTATTTTTGAGACAGAGCGCACGTGCGTGCACAAGTGGGGGAGGGGCAGAGAGAGAGAGGGAGACAAAGGATCTGAACCGGGCTCCAGGCTCCAAGCTGTCAGTACAGAGCCCGATGTGAAGCTTGAACCCACGAACCGTGAGATCATGACGTGAGCCGAAGTCAGACGCTCAACCGACTGAGCCACCCAGGCGCCCCTGTGTAACCACTTTGAAACCACTTGGTAATTTCCAGGCTCTCTGAAAGAAGGTAATTAGAATGAAAAGGTCAGAATGCCTCTGAATTTTGAACATCAAAAGTACACCCATTAGAAGATATTTATGACACGGTTAAACTTTGAGACTCTAGTCGTGGTCAAATCATATCCTCATCTCAGCTCATAGTTTGATGATGCTTGGTGATCTCAAATGCCTCTAAATGGTATAGTGATCGTGGGGCCAGGCTGTTTAGTCAAATGATGAGCCATATTGATTTGTCTGTACTCCTGTCACTCTGTCCATCTATTTTTCTGTCCATCTACAGAAGTCTTCATCTCTTTATAACACACACTCAGGTGTGGCTTATCCTATTAATTTTTTTTTTTAATGTTTATTTACTTTTGAGAGAGAGAGGGAGGCACAGAATCCAAAGCAGGCTCCAGCCTCTGAGCTGTCCGCACTGAGCCCGACGCGGGGCTCGACCTCACAGACTGTGAGATCATGACCTGAGCCGGAAGTCGGACGCTTCACCGACTGAGCCACCCAGGCGCCCCTAGGTGTGGCTTATCCTTATTGAGGAAGCAAATCACGAATGTATACTCAAAGTATCAGACACAGAGGTTTAAGAATCAATGGCTAATCACCTCGAGGGGGAAGCCAATGTGTAAAGGTTTGCCAGTTTTATGTACCTACAGCCCTCTGAATGTTACAGGGTCTCTTGATGAGACGGCTGAATTTGGCATAGTTGAACCTTCAGTTTACTTTCACGGAGACTCGTGCAGGTAATTTCAGTCCAGGAGAACAGCAGTTGGGAATAAACTGAGATGCGTAGAAAATGAGGAGGGAGACCAGTTTGGTAGGAGCGGAGCCTTCTCGCCGGGGATGACTAGTAGAAAATGTAGTTGGAATGACTAGGAAAGGTCAGGCTGTGTTAGAGAAGCCCTGAAGCCAAGCACGGTACATGACTACAAGTAAAATCCTGTCACTGTATCCAGATTCCGGTTTGGGAGCACGGCACGTGTGAAATATATAATCGACGTGGAAATGAATCTGATCATAGTCGGGATTAAAAGAGGCCAGAGTTACCCAAGGCTCTGACGTGCATCAACCTGGAAATCTTCCCAGGCCGACTCTCCCTGGCCCTAGTCAGCCTCTGCATTTCAGCAGCCCCCCTTCTTCCTTCCTGCTTCCGTGGTCACGTAGTGTGCTCCGCATGGCTTTGAACGCTCCCTTCGCTTACGTCCTTCCCGTGTTCTCCTGTCAACCCCGTGAGATGAGACGCCCGCATTGGGGTGCGACCCCAGCTCAGAGGCCAGTGGGAGGTAAGCATGCAGAGGACCAAGGAGCGAAGTGATTGGGGTGTCCTCCAGTCTGCCCCTGCTTGCTGACTAGAGACCTGCCATGGTGGTGACTGGTGAAAGAGTGAGATGAGGGTGAAAGCCTCTGACTGGCAGGGGGGCGGGGGGGGGGAGGGGATCGGTAGCCTTGGAGGGGGGCAGGTGGAGGCAATGGCATTTCAAATGTGCTCATGTACTCTGGGCAAGGCCAGGTGTGGGGGGCCGACGGAGCCAGGGGCTCATCTTCTTTGCGTGATAACCAGAGATTTCTCAGTCTCGGGAACATGGTTAGCCAGGGGAAATAGGAAGAAAGAAGGATTTTTCCTAGGGAAATTACCACTTAAAAAAAAAAAAATCCATTATTTGTCAGCTCCAGAGCATTTAACATGTTCGTTCGTTCTTTCTTTCTTTCTTTCTTTCTTTCTTTCTTTCTTTCTTTCTTTCTACTTTTCTCATTTCTACTTTTCTAGTTTCTACTTTCATACTATCAGAATGGCTAAAAATTTTGGTAAGTCGATTTTCGTGGCTGAAATAGACCACTTGTTATGTGTTTGAGTTGTTTCCCACAAAAGATCCACTGTAGTCTCAGCCTTGGGGTAGCAAAAACTGAAGGGAGGAAATTCACTAGGATGGGTTTTGAGCATTGATGGAGAGGTTTTCCTTACAGCTGTGCTGCTCTTCAGTGTTAGGTTTTAATCTTCTTATTTGAAGTTTCATTTGAACAAATAGCTTTCTTTCCCAGCCCCTTGTACCAACAGGCATATCAGCCTGAAAACTGCTGAAAGAACTTACTAGTCTTGTTTTCCACTCAGAGGAGGGTATCCGGGTTTGGGGTTGATTTCTCGATAGCGTTCTTACAGACTGGAAGCTGCGATCTAAGAATTAGTGGTGCCGGTTACATGCTGCTGTTGATTCACTTACGAGTAAACCCTTTGTGCAAGCTTCATTACAAGTTGTTCTCCCAAAGACTATACAAAAAATATCTGTTAATCACTGAGATGTTATTTTCAAAAATGCAGTTCATTTTCTGGGGCGCCTGGGTAGCTCGGCTGGTTAAGCGTCTGACTTCGGCTCACTCAGGTCACGATCTCGCCGTCTGGGAGTTCGAGCCCCGCGTCGGGTTCTGTGCTGACAGCTCGGAGCCTGGAGCCTGCTTCGGATTCTGTGTCCCCCCCCCTCTCTCTCTGTCTTTCGAAAAGGAGTAAACATTAAAAAAAAATAAAAGTAAAAAAAAATGCAGTTTATTTTCACTTCCAAGAAGCACAGGGATAATCTTAATATTGTATAAACGTCCTTTGACAACTTCAGCAGTCTTTTGTGTGGGGGGACTTTCTATATGTCAGTGATATTTCTCTCTGCTCTGCTTGCAGAAATCAATGTTGCAAAAAATACCCTGCCCCAGTTTATGATTATTAAATGAGCTAGACTGGGAAAGAGCCCAGCACATGGCTGGCTGACTGGAATTGTGTTTGCCTTGGACCTAGCCTCTGTTCCATAGTGCATACTAGCTGGATGACGGGCCCTCCTGAAGACCTTCTATACCTTGGCCTTGTACGTTATGGCAGGTTATGTCCATGGAAGTCAAAGTAATAGAAGTCTAATCTGATTTTCTTCACAGAAACAATATTACATTGAGGATTATATTGCTGGCCTGATGCCTGACTTTTTTTTTTTTTTTTTTTTTTTGCCAGAAATGACCATAACCACCATGTTTAATCAACTGTTTAATCAACTGGAAATGATGAATCTGAATACTGCTCTGCATAAAATTGTCTGAAGTGTATATAGATCAGCTAACAAGGCATCACAATAACCAGTCACATTAAATTAGTGTTTAATGAGCTTGTCTACCGACAGGGTTCTTATTGTCACAATCACGGCCTTGTTTTTTATTGAAACTAACCAGAAGGTTTTAAAAAAAAAACACACTTTCTGCAAAGTCAAGGAATTCATAAAGGGTTTCTTGGGCAGAATGTTGGAGGAGAATTTAGGGGACACTTGGAGTTACGGCTTTTTGAAAAGCTGAGTTGAGATTTTCTTTTTGCTTTGTTCATTGTAAATTCTGTGTAGCAGACATAGATTTTGGAGAAAAGGTCATTGGGCTCTCTTCATTTGAGTTGCCATCAGGGAAGGCTTTCAGGCGAAAGTGACAGCTGAGAGATCTGAAGGGTGATTACAGGTTAAGACGGTCAAGGTCTCGGTCAAGGTCTCGGAGAGGGGCTAGTATTCCGTGTGGAGTGAAGCGGGGGCGGGGCCTGGGGCTCACCTAGAATGGAAGGAAGGCCAATGGGCTGTAACTGAGAAAACAAGGAGGAGAGGCTGGGGGCGCTACAAGGCTGGAGGAGCCAGAGGAAGAGACCTGACTGTGCCAGACCTTGCAGGTCAGAGTAAAGTTTTTAATTTTCGGTTTTAAGATCAGTGGGAAACTATGAAAGCAGGGGACTGGAGGAGTGATCTGATCAGGCTTGCGTTGTTGTGTGGTTGTGAATGTGGTCCTGGCCGGGTCAGCTCTCAGGACACTGCACGGCCATCATTCGTGGTACTTAGCTGATTTGTAGAAGTATTTGTTTCCTATCTGGTCTCCGTCACTACACTCCGAGCTCCTTGAAGGCAGAGACAGCGTCACGTTTTTATTCATCACTATATCTGCAGTGTCTTGCATAGTAGGGACTCAGTAAACATTGGTTGAATGGATGCATCAGCCATATTAACAGCTTTGCCCCTTGACCTGCTATAAGGCAAGAGTGTTAACTTTTTTTTTTTTATTGCGGTGAGGTTCACATAACAAAATTCGTAATTTTACAGTGAATGATTCAGTGGCATCTCATACATTCACATGTGAAGCCACCAAATCCATCGTGTTCTGTAGCATTTTCATCATCTCAAAAGGAAACTTCATAACCATTTACGTAGTCACTCCCCAGTCTCCCCTCCTTCCAGCTCCTGACAACCACCAACTTGCTTTCTGTCTTTATGGCCTTACCAATTCTGAATATTTCATATACATGGAATCATGCAATATGTGACCTTTTGTTGTCTTCTCTCGCTTAGCATAATGTTTGTAAGGTTCATTCATGTTGTGTAGCACGCATCGGTACTTCATTCCTTTTTATGCCTGAATAATATTCCATTCTACGGATATACCATATTTTGTTTATCTGTTGATGGTATTTGAGTGGTTTCCGGTTTTTGGCTCCTGTAAATAAATCGTGTTGCTCTGAACATCAGCGTACACGTTTTTGTTTGAACACCTGCTTTCAATTCTTTTGGGATGTAGACATAGGAGTAAAATTGCTGACTCATGATAATTCCTTGTTTAGCTTTTTTTTTTTTTTTTTAAAGTTTATTTATTTATAATCTTTACACCCAGCGTGGGGCTTAAACTCATGATCCTGAGATCAAGAGTCGTATGCTTTACTGACTGAGCCAGCCCGGTGCCCCCCCCCCCCCCCAACCTTGTTTAGCCTTTTGATGAACCACCAAACTGTTTTCCACCTTTAAAATGCATGAGTGAACCTCCCCTTTATTTGCATTGACTATTTCATATTTTGGTACCTCGTCACATCGTTACTCAATATTATGAAAAGTTACAGTGAAGCTCAAAGGCACACTGGACTGAATTGGATTCTAAATCCATAAAATCAGTATCCAGCATCATTCTAAGAAAGGCTTGGAACTATTAGGAGAACCCCACCTTTTCCCGTTGCCCACATTTTTAGGATCGAAGATGAGGTCTAAAATCCTGACATCTAAAAAAATTTCTTCCTTCTGAACGTATGTGTTGCTTAGAAACTCTTCTCTTTGGGAGGTGTCTTTTGAGAGTTGCGCCGAGAATGATCAGGAAGCCCCATGCAGTCTTACAGCAGAATGTTCTCATCACAGATAATTTTCTTTTGGTTTGACACATTTATCTTTCTGCCTTTTCCTTTCTGTTTCCCTTTATTCCTCTTTTTTAATTTTTTGAAGCGAACTATGCCCAGCACCCAGGGAAGAAATGTACCTGCTTGCTTTTGGTCTCGGGCAGAGACTGTAGCAAATGTCGGGGAACCAAACAGGGACACAAGTAGGCCATCTTAGGATATTCAGATACCCTGTAAGATTATTCCTGCCCATCCACAGTCATCAGTCCACAGTCCACCCGTAATTGGCCTCCATTAATTAATAACGGTTGAAATCTGCAGGTGCACTTTCATTTCTGACCTTTGGGAATCATCTGTGTTCTGTCGGGTTCTGCCATTTTTTTCTACCCTTAACTAATGCTGTCATTGTTTTCTTTGTTAGTGTTTAAAAAGTTTTACATCATATTAGAGTTTACAGAGTAGAGTAAGAATAGACTTGGAAATGTATTAACACATTTGGATACACATATGCCCTTTATAATGTGAAGTAGAGTGAACTGCATTGTAGTCGGGAGAATTCTTTGTGCGCATTTAATTATCGAGTATTCGTCATGACTAATCTGCCGTGTTCCACTGGGCAACAAACACTTAATGCTATAACCACTGTGTTGTTCCATGATTTAGCTAAAAGTGTTTTTCCTGTTCAAAGCTTGCCAGGTATTTTGAATGTTGGCTGTAAATTCTTATAATTGTTCTAAATACCCCCTGTGTGTGCTTTGGAAATATCTCATTGCTATTTTCAATCATGTACTTGGACAGAACCTGAAACTACTGCTTGTCCTGTTTGGTAAAAAACACACAAAAAATGTTTGGTCTGGGGGTGGTATGACCTTTAATGTTGAGTAGTGCTTGTTTTTGAGAAGTCATAGATTCTGAATGTGTCTGCTCTAATACAAATTCTTTCCAGTGGACTTATATCTGGGTGTGTGTTTCATTTTATAGTAAAAACCCTTTGTAAAGGTAAAATTTGTAATTCTAAGTGGTTCATTAATTTTTCTAATTGTGCTTATGGTGGTTAATCCTAACCTGTTCTAATTTGAAGTTGTTTACACCCTGGATGCCGGGACATGAAGTCCATCCTATTTTATCAGAAGAACAAACTGTCTCCCTTGGGTAATAGGCACATTTGAGGAGGAATATGTTTTTTCACATGTAAAGGTTACCATTAAAGCAGGTGACACTGTGGTGCTTTAAATGGGCATCCTTAAAGCCCCCAAAAGCTAATGTACTTTTTAGCGTACCAAAATTAGCACCCTTAGGACACTCGAGTCTTTCCCTGGTCTTTGTGACTTTTCATGTTTCCTTTATTTTTCTCTCCTTTTCTACTTTGAAGCTCACAAATACATTTCATCCTGAATACATTATCTTCTCAAGTGTATTGGTTTGTAAGTTACTCTTTATCCTCGAGCGGATAATCTCTTTCCCACCCTTGAACCATTTTTTTGGTTTGTTTTGGTCCATGCCAAAGCCAGGTGGCAAATGGTAACAACATCCAAAGCCACATTTCATGTTTTATTGCTAGAAATCTGGCCCCAACTCCCGTGTGTCCTTTTAGATTATTTAGTCAAGCTCTCCTTGCGTTACCTGGGAAGAAACTGATTCTGGGACTTCCCCAAGACACACACAGACTAATCGGGGGAAGGCAATTAGAACCAAGATCTCCTGGTTTCTTGCCTCTCATAATTAAGCCTCAGAAGCAGAAGCACCCACTTGGGATCATAGCCAAACACTTAATTTTCCTTATCTATTTTTGGCATACTCGGAGAGAAATTGTCACAAATTTAATAGTTATCTCACCTCATACTCTTGAGTGCTTTGCCGATATTCCTGATTGTGAAGAAGTAGGAAATAGAATAGCATTGCCCAGGAGGGAGGATTATACAAGCAGCCTTTCTCCTTCTCCGAGGAACCTCATTATTGTCCCACGTAATGCAGTTTGGGAAACGTAGCGTGATGTAGTCTCATAGTCTTCCCAGTCCATCTTACAGTGGCATTTCTAGTTGGCATCACTTGAAGGCATATTAAAGTTTCACAAATCCATTTTTATGGTACACAAGTAATAATCCACACAAATAACACAATGAAGCCATAAAGCCATATTTATTTGATGTGGTCTTCTTTCTTCCATACATACACTGAAAGTTTACATTATGTTTCAAACATATTGCTAATTTCTAGTCTTTTAGGCATGTTTTAGGAATAATTACAGGTCACCCGTTAAATTTATAGCAGCGCCCAGATCCAAAGCTTTTGGGGGGAGAGAAGGGAGATTTCGAGACCATATCAGTAGTGTCAGTGCAGTCCCCCAGTGACCATGTGCTCTGCCACAGAGGGAGGGGTGATCTGCTAATTTTACATCCATGGGGTCAGATCAACAGTTCCAAAGGACGAATGGCTTCTGTTATTGACAACAGCCTCCAGGGGCCTCCTCGAGTGCCCTCACTTGTGGTCCGAGTGCCACCTGCCCTCCTCCCTGACCAACTGTAGTCCTCTTTGTGCAGATGAAGGAACAGTGTTTTCAGCACCGAGCACTGTCTGCTAATGGGCCATAATTCACCGTGCTGCACTGTGGAGGGGTGACATCAGAATTGCCTGGGCCCCTGCTGTAGAGCCAGAAGCCTTCTTGCTATAAATAACACATCTACACCCGAATTACGTTGAAGCCGTTGCCTGGTTGTGTGCTAACCCGGTTCCTGGAATTTCAGTCTTCACGTAGTTGGTTAGTATCTGCAAGCTTCATCCTCTTCTCAAGGAAATAGGCTTTCCGATCCTTTAAAGTGAACCCTGGGTGTCTTGCTAATCCTACAGCAAGCCGTCTTTTAAGTTACGTGAACCTATTTTACTGTTAAAGGAAGCGGGGGCTCACCTAACTAAGCCATAGGTGTGTGTATAATGTCGCTAAGCATAGGTATCGACAATACTTCCCAGGGCCACGTCTTTATTGCTTCTTCTGTTCCCTCCAAACCTTGCCCTAAAAGCCGTTGCCTATAGGGAAGGTGCTGTTTTCAAGCACAGACTTCTTTAAGACGCTGTCATGTTTTCTTTTTTTTTCTTAATGTTTATTTTTGAGCCAGCGAGCGAGAGCCAGAGCACGAGCGGGGGAGGGGCAGAGAGAGGGAGACCCAGAATCCGAAGCAGGCTCCTGTCTCCGAGCTGTCAGCACAGAGCACAGAGCCCGATGTGAGCCTCGAACTCACGAACTGCGAAATCGTGACCTCTGAGCCGAGGTCGGACGCTGAACTGACTGAGCCACCCAGGTGCCCCTAAGACACTGTAATTTGAGCCAAGAAGTTGCCGCGAGAACATGGTTGAATGGAAGGCTAGAAATACTTAAGCGAAGAAGTGGCTACCTTCTGCGAGTCTTGAGTCACAGCTCAGAGCCCCCCCCCCCCCCCCCGCCCCGTTATTTTCTTGGTTGTTCAGCTCAGCCATCCTCCATAATGGAATTTTGGGTTTTACCTGCCTCTTTTGTTGGGTATGTTAAAACAACAGGTATAGCCTGGATGTGCTGTTTAATTACATTTACAACCTGGCCTTTTTTTTTTTCTTTCTTTATAGCTAGTTTGCTTTCTGTATGATATTTAACAATACCAGAGGGAAAAATGCATTCACTGGTTTCACTGGACATACTCCAGCATATATTTGAACTGTTAGACCTTTCCAGGAAACTTATTCTCACTTTAAAAAATAATGGTGCTATCATTGAAATGGGAGATAAAGCCCTGTTCAGGACTTCAGGTACCTCTTTTACAATATATTTTTTTGCTCCAGCCAGGGTTTATTTTCTCTCTCCTTACACTGTAATGAGAATTCTTCTCTGGTGACCTAGAAAGTGATATTTGGATGAGAATTTGTCTCTTCTAGGTAGTGATATTGGTAAAGGCATTTTTCTCCCTAATATCCATCCAGGGGTTCTTTTCCTTGCCATTGTTAGGTGTTAGGTATTACTGTTTGCTGCTGAGATAAAACTTCCTTACCTGTGAGATCTCTAAAACGTGAAGAAAATCTTCCAGCCTTGAGGGGCTTCTCCACAAAAACCATCTGCTAAGGCCATATATATATTTGGGTACACATTTCTGAAGCATTTCCGTCTCTCATGGTAGGGTATCCTAGAGAATATGTGCACTGTATCTCTTCCTCTTATACTGTTTACCTGCCTAGAACCCAAAGTTCAATTGACCTTTTGTCAAAAGTTTGGTTTTTAATTCCACTTCTTGTCTTGGTCGGTCTGTCGTACGCATGGGTTAGAAAAGAACTCTGCAAGATGAGAAAAATACTGTGTGGTGCAAGGGACTCATATTTTTAAAGGATACTTTAAAGGCAAAAGCTCCAGAGGCAAATCAAGTGTTGGGAGAAGAGTAACAAGAAGATGTCCAATGGTGTGAAACAGAGGCCACGCCACCAGAACGCTGCTTCAGAGTCGTAAGGAACAAAGCAATCTCCTAGAACTTGCTTGGCCGCCTCCCTTGGAGGTACAGAAACTTGCAAGCCACAGTTGGCTGTCTTCCCAAACTCTGGGAAACTTTACAAGGATCACAGGGGGTGGGTACTATTGCTTGATAATCTGCAGCGTTTTCTCTGGGACTTAGCTGCCATTGTGCTAGCAGATTGTCGCGTGTCACAATGCAGATGGTCCCATCTTTCCCTCCTGCCTCTGAGGTTTGTGATCTATATTTTTACTCTGATCTCTTTTCAGCCAGGTCGGGCTTAGCAAGATGATCAGCCAGCCTCACCGTTCCTACCCGGAGAAGTCCTCTACCTCTTTATTTAGAGTTTGTAGGTTTAAGTGTTTGGAATGCAAGGTGATGTGTAGATATGGATAGTGAAAGTGAAAAGTAGCGTCTCAGGCCTTACCGACCTGTGTGCTCAGTTCATCTCTCGTTAAGTTTGTGTGCATATTGTCAGGCCCTAGTGTAAGAGAAAGTCTGTCAACAAGGGAAGTGGAGTTGCTGATCCCCGGCCAGAACTTTAAGAACCTCATTGACTCTCTGTAAATGGAAGAATCTGAATCATGAAGAAAATTGTTAGAATCCTGAGTCACTAAATGCTTACGGCATTTTGATCTATCAAGTATTAGCCATCCTGTAAGACAGCTGGATTTCATCTTTAGAGCCGCATTTCTGTAGCCCTGAGGTCCTTGAAGTGAGGGCATGGTGGGAAGGGGGACCAGATGGAGAACACTTAGAATTGATTGCCCCTGATGAAATTAAACTGCTCAGTGGATCACATTTGGATAATCAAAGTCTAACTCTTGAGATTCCCAACAAGGCTTTTTATGGAGGTCCTGAGTATTGTGGTTGCTGATTGAGGTTTTTGTTTTTGTGGGGTTTAATACCCATTTCCTGTATAGCACATTCTATTCACTTAAGTGTGCCGCCGTCAGGTAATGCCTAACTAGAGACCATCTTTGTGACTAGGGATGTGCTGTAAATATTCAGTTGTCTTTTGGTCGGCTATTTGAGAGTTTGGGTTGATATGACCATAAGTAAGCCTTAATGGCAAGAAGACATAAAATGTCTTGTCTTGGTCTGGCTTCACTACCTTTGGCAAAGGAGGGAGACAGCTTAATCACTTAAGAAGATGCAGTGAAAGCAAAATCTGAAAAGTGTGATTTTCAGGCTCCTTTTAGAGTTATGACTATAAATTACACATCAAGATTATTCTTCTTGGCTTGTTATAATGGAGTGGGCTTGGAAACCTCAGCAACGTGACCACTGAATACATTGTAGCAATTTTAACCGGGAGGCTTAATACGCTGGAAATGTTCCCTGGCAGTGTGGTGACCCCATCCCGGCACCTCCCCCCTCCAGCCCTAGAACAGAAACACCGACTTTTAGGAGCATTTTAATAGATGCCTGAAATGTTGCTGAAACGCTAGTTCATTCTTTCAATTTTGAGTTCATTTGGCCTTTTTAAGACTGATTATGCCGTTCAAAAATACTAGTGCTTCAGAAAGGAAAATAGCTTTGGGGCTGGGGTGCCGAGAACAGTTTTAAATCATTGCCACGTTTTCAGAATTTTAATAATTCGTTTTTGTTCATTTATGCGCAGCTACTTAACATTCGCTTTAGTAACTCACAAAGAGCAGTCTGATGACCAATAAAAATAATGGTGTAATTGCAAGGGACGATCTAAATAATTGATGGGAGATTAACCACATGCCAAATAAGTATTGAAGGAGAATCTCATTTTGTGAGCAGCTTAAAGTGATTGGGGGGGGGGCACTATTTGAGGGTTATTTGTATTTTTACCCTCTGGAAAGCAAATTGTTTAAATTATTATAATTACTTTAAAAACGTCGGGGCGCCTGGGTGGCTCAGTTGGTTAAGCATCCGACTTTAGCTCAGGTCGTGATCTCAGGGTCGCTGGTTCCAGCCCCGCCCTGCCTGGGACACAGAGCTTGCTTCAGATCCTCTGGCCCCGCCCATCCACCTCCCCCTACCCCGGTCCCCGCCCCCAATCGCCCCCAATCACGCCTGCTGGCAAGTGCATACTCACTCTCAAAAATAAATAAACTTTTTTTTTTTAATGTAGGGTTATGGCTGGTGTACTAAAAACTTGTAGACTCTTAGTTAAGAGCGATCACTAATTCAAAGAGAAAGAGTCTGTAGCAGTTTTCACAGGCATGGGCTGCAAATTAGAGTTGCCACCTAGGGAGCTTCCCGAAAAATTAAATATTAAATAAAAGACCCAGGCATCGGTGTTGCGTTTAAAGCCAACGTGTGGCCAGAATTAAGAACCACTGATCTGTGACTTCGTGAAAAATTTTAAGTCTGCAAACACCTGGAAAGGCTGGGGACATGAGCTGTTTTAGATTCTGTGCCAGGTTTTATAGTGACAGTCTTGTATCGAGGTCTCTATTTTCTTTCAGTTCTTATTGAGTAACTGGTCTAGAGGCAATCAAGAAACAGATTATACTTTCAACAGCTTTCTATGTTTTATGACTAGCAAAGGAATGGATTTTAGGATGATACTAGTTGAATAACAGTGTCCTTTAACTCTGATTTTTATTGAGACACTATGTTTTGGTATAAATTACTTACCTTTGTTTTTCCCTATAATATTCAGTTCATTCTATGGAGGTATAAATCAAGGGTACAAAAGGGTGGCGCTTTTATCTTGAGGAAAAAAATTGAATTGCTTTCTCTATTAGCCCATGTATTATAGATGCGCTTTTTAATATTTTTCCTTACTTTTTATTGTAGTGTATGATGTGTCATTAGAATAGAATCCCTGCCAGCACATTTCAGTTTTTTAAAATGCCATTTGTAAGGACATTTGGATGGGAAGCACTTCAACACAGGATGGACTGTTAATGAATTAAAATTCATCATGAGGTGGCGGGAATCATATCCTCCCACTCCACACTACATCGTGTGCCATCCCAAAGGGAGATTTTTTTTTTTTTTTTTTTTTTAATGATTCCTACTTGGAGTTTCTCTGCCCTCGCTAACGCACCTACCTTATTCACAGTCACAGGAACTAAAACCACTACATTGGCAGCAAGCGGAAAATTACAGTGAATTTACACATGAGTTCAGCGCTGCCATTTTTATGCAAACTAAACAGCATTATAAGCTAGAGCAAATTCCACCAGAAATTGCAGGTTCTTCAGATTTGAGGGTGAAGCAGGCCTGGAAAAGTCGTCTATTTCAGCTCCAGCCCCAGTCCCAGGCAGCTGCAAACCCAAACCTGCCGGGGCTGAGGAGACTTTGCCCTTTTTTAAAAAACCCTCAGTAGATGTTATACAACTCCTCTCGGGCCCCGTTTTCATCATCTAACGATGATCACTGCCAGGACCCTCCCTCCCGCGCCCTCCCAAACCTACACAGCAATTTCAATCCGTTTTCTCCCAGCTTCATAGACATAGAAGTCACGTAGGCCTTATTTGAAAGTGATCAGAGAGATAATGCATGAGGAAAGCTCTTAGTAAAACCGAAAATGCCACTCACATGTAGGGAATTCATAAAAATATGACGGACCTCAGAAATTGTGTTAGGCTTGTCCCTGCCTTTTGTTCTCTGGAATGCTATTAACTGCCAGAGAAGAAAGGTGAAGACCATTCAGAAGTGGGGAAGTACTAGTTTATTTTTGTTTTAAGTTAATAAGTGGCCACTGTTAACCAAGGGGAACAATGTATGTTGGCAGTGCAGGAGACATCCTGCTTCACTGACCCTCTGCCTTTCCTTTTTCCTCTTCCTCCTTTCCCATTGGTAGAATGGTCTGACAACTGGCATAAAACGTAACTCTTCCTTATTTACTCTACCGTCGTGTCTTGGTTGCATGAAAAACTAACCAACCAGACAAATATTAAAGGTCGTAAATTGCAGTGTGTGTATGTACTTGACAATTTCTGTAATTCAAATAAATCTGTACATTGTAAGGTTCGGGTCTGTTGTAGAGACTGAGCGAAGACTAACTTACGATGGAAGGTGAGGGTAAGGGTGAATCAGAATGAGCTAGACTTTAGCAAGGTGTACTCGCTCTTTTTTTTTTTTTTTAATGTTTATTCATTTTTTGACAGAGAGCGAGCACAAGTTGGGGAAGGGCAGAGAGAGAGAGAGAGAGAGAGAGAGAGAGAGGGGGAGACACAGAATCTGAAACAGGCTCCAGGCTCTGAGCTGTCAGCACAGAGCCCCACATGGGGCTCGAACCCACGAAGGGTGAGATCATGGTGAGATCATGACCTGAGCCACCCAGGCGCCTTGCGGTGTACTCCCTTTCTGTTTACAATTTGCAAAATGGATATTATGGAAAATTTAGTGCTCTTCTCAGTAGGCTGTGTCAGACCCTGTATATTACAGTTGCAAACAAAGAAGTCAGTCCCTGAATCAAAATGTATATAGCTCCCATTCTGATAAAGGTGTTGTTTACCGTCTTCCAGGAACTGTTGGGTCTTATAATGCCCTGTCTTTGGGCAAGTGGGTAAGTGGCTATGCTGCCTAGCGCGGATACTGACTGACTTTTTCCAGATTGCCATGGGTAGAGATTCTGTTAGCCCATGCCAGGGTAGATTTCCAGAAGTTGCCCTTTTTATATACAGCTTAAATCTCTCCTACTTCAATTTATCCCAATACTTTTTGATTGATTCCCTACAGAGTTTGAAAGCAGTATCCCACTACATAATCATTTAATAAGCTGAAATGAAAATAATGAGTCAAGAGGTCTTATTTATACTTTGGGGTGATTTTTACTTTAAAAAAATTTTTTTAGTGTTTATTTTTGAGAGAGAGAGAGAGACAGAGCATGAGCAGGGGAGGGACACAGAGACAGAATCTAAAGCAGACTCCAGGCCCTGAGCTGTCAGCACAGAGCCCAACGCATGGCTCGATCCCATGAACCGCGAGATCATGACCTGAGCTGAAGTGAGATGCTTAGCCGACTGAGCCACACAGGGGCCCCTATTTTTACTTTTTTAATTGAAAAAAATAATAATTTTCCCTATAATATCAATATAAGATACAAAAATTCAGATCGAAATGCATCCTTTGGGTGACATTTGGAGAACTTTGCAAGCTCTAAGTAATCTTGCTTTAAAATGATTATTTTGGGGTCAAGGATAGGAAGGGGAATCTTTGTGCCTACCTACTTTGAGTAAGTGACGAATCACTAAATTATGCTCTTGAAACCAGTATTACACTTTATGTTAACTGACTAGAATGTAAATAAAAGTTTGAGACAAAAAAATATAATGGAAATACATACGTGGATATTGGTTCCTGTCCTTTTTTTGACTTAAATATATGGTTGTCTCAAACACGATAATATAGTACCATCAAAGGAGACTATCCCCAATTTGTATAAGAAAATGTATTACCCTGATTTAAGATAAGAAGCCAGTAGCAGCCTGGCAGTTCGACTGGGGAGCGGTGGGGGCTGCTGGGAAAGATGGTACTGGAGGGCGTGGCCCACATCGCGAAGGCATCGTGCAGGTGCAGCTTCCGGCATATCAAAAGTGGCTCCCTGGCCTGAGAACATTACCAGGATCACCCAGCTCGCAGTTGCAGTTCTTGCCTTTCCTTAGTGTACTTTCACCACTTGGCTATGTTGCAATTGGTCCATTCCTCCCGGAGGATAAAAACGACGGAAGGATAGCTTGATTAATCTTAAAATACAAAGGGAAAATCCCAAAGTGGTGAATGAAATAAACATTGAAGATTTGTGTCCTACTAAAGCAGCTTACCATAGGCGATGGCGTTCTAAACCTTTCCTGCCTGTGATGGTTCACATAAGAAACACAATGAAGTGACAGGAGGTAATGTGGGTCCGCCGATACTGAAGAAGAAAGAAGTATAAGAGGAATGAATTAGGATTGGATTCAGTTGTGCGCTGTTGTAAAGTCTTCTAACAGTAATTTTTTTTTCATTCTTTGTACATAGAAGATCTTTGAAATGGTGGTCTTAATCATTGCTCTTGGTTGAGTATTTCTGCCAATTTATCTTGTGCTTCTGTTCGATACTTTGTATATTCAGTCATTTATGTAGAAATTAAATTGTACAATCCTTTCATTCTTACTTCAGTGTACCTTCCTAAATAAAACCACCACTCTTGGTTTTAATTAACTGAGAAAAATCTAAGTTTTTGGCAATGGGTCCAAAGCGATTCCTTTGAATATCAATATTTTTAATAGCATCTATCCGTGAAATTTTTCTCCCTACACTGTTAAATGTATTCTTTTTCAGTCCTCTTCTGTTTTGATCATTTGAAGTGATTTTTCCTCTTTGACCTTCCACACTCCTTTCTTTTCCAATCAATAAGAAAAACATTGTTCTGAAGAATTACTTGAGTTTGCAAAGAGATAAACGCTTTGCTTTATAAAGATTGTGTCTGAGAACTAGGAATATCCCAGTTTCAAAAAAGACATGAACTACATATAGAAAGTTCCAAAAAGGAACCGTTATGTACCTTACAAAAGATTTGTTTACTTTACAGAAGGCCTGTGTGTGTGTGTTCCTGGGTGTGTTTTGTATGTGTATCTTCTTCAACTCTTTGACTCAGTGACGTGGGATGGGGTGGCAAGAATACTTATACTAAACTCATGAGCTGCTGCATTTGAAGGTCAATTAAAAGTAAACATACAAAATGATAAATCGTTCAGTGTTCAAAACAGTATACATTTTTCTCTTTATAACAGTGTAAGCCAATAAAACCTGAAATGCAAAAGGTTTGCAAAATAAACTTCCTGCAGAATCTTTAAAAAAAAAAAAAAAAGAATAAAGCCTCAGTGAAATAAAAGGGTGAGGTAAAATGGAGCTCAACCTTAGAACTTCTAGATTCAGCAAATCTACTTCTAAAAAACGTAGAAGCAGCATTAGAGACATATCGTGTGAAATGGGACTTTTTGACGGTAGGCTCTGAGAAATCACAAAGGATGTCTTTCCTGTAAAGCCAAAGAAGTAACAACTTCTCTTTGTAGAAGTCGTTGGTCATCATTTAAGACAGCCATTCTGTTTCTCTATACTTACAAGTAATTATTTTGTGTTTAGAAGTGATTTGCCCTCTGCTTTGGACTCTCAGATATGAAATTGACAAGATTGCTCTCAGTCATTGTATGATAAATATTCCCAGTCTGACCTGTTCTGAGTGCGTTGCTTTGATGGTGATGGTTGAGATTCTATGGAAGAAAGAAAAATGGCAGGAAAAATACTGTTTCTCTGGAATTTAGAAAAATTTAAACATTTTCGAATTGCCGTGTTGGCCTCAGAACTGCTGTCTCAAGCAGCACTCGTACTAATCTTCACTAAGTCAGCGACTAAGCCTAGTGGAGTTTGAGTAGCCTAACAAGGTTTTTTCCCCTCTTTAGTACTTGGTCTCTCTAGATTGTAATGAAGCATGCCTAGGCAAGAATTCTGAGCTCTATAGAAGCATGGAGAAATGTGATAAGAAACTGACTTTTCCCCCCCTTTCTCTTGGTCAGTGTGCTGGAGAAGAGAAAAGAGTTGGTACACGCACAGTGTTTGTTGGCAATCATCCAGTTTCAGAAACAGAAGCTTACATTGCACAGAGATTTTGTGATAATAGAATAGTCTCATCTAAGGTAAGTTGTTTTTTTAATTCAATAGATATATATAGTGATTCATATAGTGAGCCAGATCATGCACTTACTTATGCCTCCAAGGAAGCCGGTGTATGTATTTATATATGCATATGTGGATGTGCACTTAAACACCGTCTAGCAACCACCCAAAGGCTGGTTTTGTTTGGGGTTTTTTTAAAGCATCATTTTGTCTTGTTACAGCTGACATATTATTCACTAGCCTTCCATTATTATTCATAGTGCCTGTTGATTCTGCATATTAAAACTTTAAGCCTTAAAGGGTGCTAAAAGTGGGAATTATTTACTTGCCCAAAGCTTCCTGAATTGCTCTTAAAGTGGATGGAAGAGGCTATAAATAATTTACGTTCTTTTGGAGGGTGCTATCCTGGAATGACATTTATATCTCTCTGTTCCACTGCCAAGCTCCTCGAGTACGCTCCTGGGTCCTAAAGGGTATGTTCTGCTCAGCACATTGCTGGAACAGTTAAGAGTTCAATCACTGTAGCTATGTCACCATTTGAATAATCATCTTCCTTCAGCATCGTGTAGTGCTAAGAGCAGTGACCTGCAAGTCTTAAAGACATGTTTAAGTTCTGGCCTGACCATTTACTAGCTGTGTGACCTTGGCCAAATTAATCTCTTGAGTCTAAATGTCCTCATCCATGAAATGGAGCTAATGCTCCATATGTGAGAGCCCCCTTTATACTTCCTAGTACGCAGTTGTCCTCATTCTACTAATATTAGTTCGCTAATCTTGACCTTGGGAACCAGGTTAGGTACTAGGTGCTAGATGGCAGATAATTGATAGATTCACAGTTGAGAATCTTCCCTACTTCTTTGTGTAGCCTGGCAAGGCAGTTCTAAAATGTTAGTGACAGTTGGATCGCTGCAAGTTTGCAAACACCTAGGACCTGAAACAAAATTTTGCCCTTTCTTTAAAAAGGTAACATTTAGGGGTGCCTGGGTGGCTCAGTCGGTTGAGCTCAGGTCATGATCTCACAGTTTGTGGGTTCGAGCCCCACATGGGGCTTCTGCGCTGACCGAACAGAGCCTGCTTGGGACATCCTCTGTTTCCCTCTCTTTCTGCTCCTTCCTTGCTCACGCACACGTGCTCGCTCTCTCTTTCTCAAAAATGGATAAACATTTAAAAAAAATGAACATTTAGTTTTCAAATACACGTGATTTTTCTTTACGTGGTGATGCAGTACAGATTATGCTTTTTTTTTTTTTAAGTTTACATATTTATTTTGAGGTGGAGAGAGGGAGAGAGAGAAGCCCAAGGAGGCTCCACGCCATCAGCCCAGAGCCCGTCACGGGGCTCAAACTCATGAACCGTGAGATCATGCATGACCTGAGCTGTGAGCAAGAGACACTTAACCGACGGTCACCCAGGCGCCCCCGTAGTATTATACTTAGATTATACTTACATAGGGGATTAACATGTAAAATGTGTACAGAATGAGTGAAAACTGTGTTGGCCTAATGAGCCTGTATCTACTAGCCTACAGAACATTCTGAGTATATTTGGATGAAATGTCTTTCCTGTTCATCTTTAACCTTATGGCAGAAAATTTATCCTCAGCCAGAAGTTTTCATACCTGCGCAGGATAGGGAACAGTCCTTTGACTGAAAATTGTATCTCACCCTATAGTATCCAAGATAACAGCAGTAGTCCTTTGACTCAGACTCCTAGGCTTCTAAAACTGAAAGATCCTGAGAGATTATCTGTTCACCTTGCTGACTTTACAGACGAAGAAAACAAATGCAGAGAAATTAAGTTAGTGCCATGGTCACCAAGCAGAGTTAGGAGAAAGGCAGGAGCAGACCTGCTTTGTAAGGACTGGTCGCTCTGAGTGAAGAGCCCTTTTCACATCATTGTACCACGGGGGCTCCTTTCTCGGTTTTCTCTCTTACTGGTTTTTTTTTTTTTTTTTATAAATTTTTTTAATGTTTATATTTATTTTTGAGACAGAGACAGAGTATGAGCGGGGAGGGGCAGAGAGAGAGGGAGACACAGAATCCAAAACAGGCTCTGGGCTCTAGGCTCTGAGCTGTCAGCACAGAGCCGGACGCGCGGGGCTCGACCTCGCCAACTGCGAGATCATGACCTGAGCCAAAGTTGGACACTTGACCGACTGAGCCACCCAGGTGCCCCATCTATTTTTTCTCTCTTATTATGCATCAAGTAAAATATGAAATAGTTTCTAGGAAATTATTTTTCATAGTGTTTAATGTGGAAGATGCTAATGTAACACACTGATGGTAAAGTCACCTTCATTAAACGAGCGATAACCATTTTGTTGTAGTATACTTGTGATTTCACATTCTGAAAGAACTATAAGACTCCCCTCTAATTGTCAAATCTTTTTGTATTTACTATAATATTTTTCATATTTTATCTAGCTTCAGTTTTGCCAGTTGGCAAAACAATGCATTAGGATTTTTTTTTTTTTTTTTTTTTTAATTTTTAACGTTTGTTTATTTTTGAAAGAGAGAGACAGATAGTAGGGGAGGGTCACAGAGAGAGGGAGACACAGAATCCAAGCAGGCTCCAGGCTCGGAGCTGTCAGCACAGAGCCCGACGCGGGGCTCGAACTCACGAACCACGGGATCATGACCCGAGCCGAAGTCAGACGCTTAACCGACTGAGCCACCCAGGCACCCCAGGATATTTTTTTTAAATAGTCAAGAGCTCATGGGGCAAATAAAGATTGTTTCTGAACAGGTTTGCATATATATCTCTGTAGCGTACATATGTATTAGAAATCAGAGTAAAGAAGTGAACATTTCTGCATTGAAACACAACCCAGCTCTCTTTTCTCTGTAAATATTACGTGTTTACAATCTTTCTAGATTGCTGATCATTATAACTGATGTGTTTTTTTATAAAAGCTCCAGAGCAGAAAAAGAGGAGTTGACAGTATACTAACTTCAGAAAAAGAATGACATCTTTTTTTTATCATTTCATTCATTCATTCATTCATTTTTAATTGACATCCAAGTTAGTTAGCATACAGTGCAATAATGATTTCAGGAGTAGATTCCAGTGATTCATCCCCTACGTATAATACCCAGTGCTCATCCCAACAAGTGTCTTCCTTAATGTCCCTTACCCATTTAGCCCATCCCCCCACCCACAGTCCCTCCAGGAACCCTCAGTTTGTTCTCCATATTTATGAGTCTCTTCTGTTTTGTCCCCCTCCCTGTTTGGATATGATTTTTGCTTCCCTTCCCTTATGTTCATCTGTTTTGTATCTTAAATTTCACATATGAGTGAGGTCACATGATACTTGTCTTCTGACTGACTTATCTCGCTTAGTATAATACCCTCTAGTTCCATCCATGTTGTTGCAAACGGCGAGATTTCATTCTTTTTCAATCAGAAAGGTTTAGAAGATTAAGATTTCATTCTTAATACAGTGAATAATTGTAAGAGAATAGCTTACAGTGTAGTGGTGAAGAACTTCGTCCTTATAGACAGAAGGCCTGGGTTTGAAGTTAAAGTAAGTCATCAGATTTTTCTGTGTCTCAGTTTTCTTATCTATTAAATGGAGATATTAACAGTAGTTACCGCAAAGGATTGTGGTGAGGATGAAAGAAAGGAATCCACAGAAAGCCCTTAAGCCCTGCGCTTGGCCTGTAGTAACTCAGTAACTCAGTCTCCATAACTCAGACTGGTAGATGGTAGCTGGTATTGTTATTCATGTTTCTGTGATTAGTATTACTGCATTCCTGAGAAGTACTAGTGATTTCCTCACTCTCACGGGTTTTGCTTGTGTGGAGTGCTCTCTCTTTAAAAGAGGCCTTTCGGTCCATTCTGGAGAGAACACTATTTTCACAATGTGAACTTTTCCTTCTTCACGTGCCTTTTGGCTGCTTATATGTTTCACCAGAATCTTGTAGTTGAAGAAATGTACAATTTGTAGAATACATTACCTGCCTTCCAGCTTTGTAGCAAGCGTTGATTTCCTTCTTGAACCTTTCGGTAATAAAAATAACTTTGTCTTACTGGGTGCTTTTTGTTTGTTTACAAATGACATCAGTAATGTCAGTGTAACGCTGGGAATAAGTCTTATTAATGCAGGAACACTGAAGAGAAACTTTGACCTGCTTTAAATTTTTTACTAATAAAGTTAGTGTTCCTTTCTTCTTCGGGGAACACGATACTTTTCTTTAGAAAAACCTGTTCTCTGCAGCCTTCCTACTTGACTTTAATACAATCAGCAAGAACCTTTGGGAATCACCAGAATTTTGTAGCTGGGACGAAATTTGGAAATCCCCTTCTGTAGCAAAAGGAGCATTGATTGCATCCTGCTAGGATCTTTAGAATCTTTAGTTTTCGCTATATTTTTCCATCATACTTTTTTTTTTTTCCTTTAAAAACCCTGAGCTTTGATCTTGGAGGCACTTCAGTGGGTTAAGAATCAGTGAGCTCAGGGTGCCTGGATGGCTTAGTTGGTTAAGTGTCAGACTCTTGGTTTTGGCTCAGGTCATGATCTCACGGTTTTGGGAGTTCGAGCCCGCGTCGGGCTCTATGCTGGCAGTGTGGAGCTTGCTTGGAATTCTCCCTCTCTCTCTCTCTCTCTCTGCCCCTCCCCCACTCGCACTGCTTCTGTCTCTCTCAAAAATTAAAAAATTTAAAATATCAGTGAGCTCTTTATAGGCTAAATGGGTGATGGGCATTAAGGAGGGCGCTTATTGGGATGAGCACTGGGTGTCAAATGTAGGTGATGAATCACTGGGTTCTACTCCCGAAACCAAAACTATACTGTATGTTAACGAACTTGAATTTAAATAAATACATTTTTTTTAAAAAAAAGAAAGAAAGGAAAAAAAAGAATCAGTGAGCTCCACGTAACTCTTTGAAGGCATGCCCAAGGTTAAATTTAGAACTCCTGTGTGAAAGACTCTTGGATTAAAGTTTCAAGCCTAAAATTACACTAGCATTCTCCCTTATTTTAAAACTCAGAATCAGTAGAATTTATTAGACATCTCTTTGAATCTTTTCAGACTCCCTGGACAGTGCCTTTTTAGCTAAAGTTATTAAATCCTGGGGCACCTGGGTGGCTCAGTTGGTGAAGCGTCCAACTTCGGCTCAGGTCGTGATCTCACAGTCCGTGAGTTCGAGCCCGGCATCAGGCTCTGTGCTGACAGTTCAGAGCCTGGAGCCTGCTTCAGATTCTGTGTGTCTCTCTCTCTCTCTATTCCTCCCCTGCTCGCTCTCTCTCTCTCTCTCTCTCTCTCTCTCTCTCAAAAATAAAGATTAAAAAAATTTTTTTAAAGAAAAAAGAGTTCCTATGCTCTCAATACTGTTTTAAAAATAAACAATGAGGGGCGCCTGGGTGGCTTAGTTAAGTTTAAGTGTCTGACTTCAGCTCAGGTCATGATCTTCCGGTTCATGGGTTCAAGCCCTACGTCAGGCTTTGTGCTGACCATGCACAGCCTGTTTGGGATTATCTCTCCCCCCCTCCTCCCCTCCCCCATTTGCGCGCGCGCGCGCTCGCTCTCTCTCTCTCTCTCTCTCTCTCTCTCTCAGAGTGAATAAATAAACTCAAGAAATTGAATAAATAAAGTGAAAGCCCTCTATGCCTCAGGGTTATGTGTATACCTCGGCTGTCATGGAGGTGGGAGGTACTGATAGGGACAGAGTTACATTGGTGACAATGGTCCAGACTCCAGTCGTTAGCTGAGCCAGAGCAATTAATTTGTTCATTCATTCATTCATTCAGCTAATTTATTTAGTGTCTACCTTGTGTCTGTAGGTGTCGGGGGAAAAAGTAATAAAAAGACAAATGAACAGCCTGTCCTTATAGAACTCATTGCCTACTGAGGGAGAAACTTTAATAATAAATGCACGCATATATACTTATTCATTGTAACGAGTTTTTATCGAGGAAGTATAGGATGATATGAGAGCACCTAACGAGAAGCCTAATGTAGATCAGGTCAGGGAAGGCTGAGGTTGGAGACTAGATGGCCCAGTTGTAATGCTCAAAGTGAAAACTTGACTCCTCCTGTATGCCTCTAAGTGTATGCTTCTTTGTATGTGTGAGGTTTGGGTTTTAAATGTGCTTTCAAAGTGTCTTGATAATCTGACCCCTATGAGTCATTATTAGGGTTTTTCAAGTTTCCTTTCTAATCATACTCTTTTTATTTTTACTCCCATACAGTATACACTTTGGAACTTCCTCCCAAAGAATCTGTTTGAACAGTTTAGAAGAATTGCAAATTTCTATTTTCTCATCATTTTCCTTGTACAGGTAAGAACTCCTCTCTTAGAAACTTAATCACTTCAAACAGATTCTCAGTCCATTTGTAATTTTCAAATGTCCTGTGACCAAAAGATGTTTCAGGGCTTGTTTTAATAAGATATTTTAGGGGCTCCTGGGTGGCTCCGTCTGTTAAGGATCTGACTCTTGATGTCAGTGCAGGTCATGGGATCGAGCCCCACGTCAGGTGTTGTGCCTGCTTGGGATTCTTTCTCTCTGCCTCTCTCTCTCTGCCCCTCCCCCACTCACGCTCTCTGACTCTCAAATAAATAAATAAATTTAAAACTAAGACTTTTTAAAATATTAACGTTACATTTCAAGATTTATATGATTTTACATATTTCTAAAGTAGCATTTTTACTTAGAAAACCTGTTAAAAAAAAAAAAGAAAGAAAACCTGTTGAGAATTTGTTACTTTCTTTAAAAGCTTTCATTGATTTCCTATCTTTGTTCATCCTAGAAGGACATATATTGTGTGCCGTTAATTTCAGTGCCATACACCAAAATCAAAAATGTTCAAATTAATAGTTTTACTTTGTTGAGCACCAGCTTCAGCTTAATTGAAAGTTTATCCTTTTTTCTTTGTGATTATCAGGTTTGCTCTTCCTCATTCATTTACTTTTAAGTATGAAAGCCTGGCAGACTTGATCTTCTCTGTGTTCCTGCTAATGTTTTATGTTTAACATTTTAGACCTCTTAAGGTTGCATTCTCCATCTTTAAGTCTATGAGCTATCAAAAGTTTTCCCTCACCAAGATTACCCCCAGGAAATTTTATTACAGTAAGGGAATTTTTTTTTCCTCATTTCATTTTTCAAACGAAGCAGAAACATCCCAACGAAATCGCTCAAATGCCTTGTTAATGGAAAATGCTTCTGTTTATCCACTTTGAGGCTTTGAGTAAATGGTACTGTAATTTAATTTAGCTCTGCTACTTAAAACTAATCTGGGTTATGCTATGGGAAAGAGCCCATTTCAGCCTTAAATGATGGGGCATTTGAAAAGGAGCTCCTTTAGATCCACAGTAAGATATCTTACAGGACAGCATGAAATCGACGGCAGAAAAGCTTGAAGAATCCTTCCACGTGGTACACAGCACAGTTCTGTTGGATTCGGTGGATGCGTACGAAGCACCTACCGTGCGCCTCGCAGCGATTCTAGCAAATAGATGCAAATCAAGATAGGACTTTTCTATCCTTAAGGAATTTTTGGTACAGCCAAGAAGACAGTCCTGTATTCCTCTAATTTAATGCAGTACAAGTCATAAAAGTAGCCTGGGCAACATCTTACAGGGATACGGTGGAAGTTAATATGTCTTTCTGACCAAAAGGAGCTTAAGAAGGCTTCAATGCGTGGATGATATCTGAACTGAGCCTTGAAAGACCAGAGCGAGTTTACCTGGTGAAGAATGCCAGACTGGTATCTCAGGGTGGGCCTGAGGGCACAGAGCCACATGAAAGCCTATGGCTCTGACTCAGGGTATGTGGCAGAGACAAGCCCGTGGTGGGGATCAGAGATGAGATTGGGGGGCAGATTAGGGATGGTGGGGGGCAGAATGAACTCCTGGTCCTCTGTCCCTCAGATCTAGTTGGCTTTCAGTATTCCTTTGTTTCGGTGAATGACGACAGCATCTACCCAGCCATGTTAACCAGAAACTTGGAAGATCTCTTTAATCGCCCCTGACAAGAAATTCCTCGTTAACCCCTAAATATCTCTGGAGGTTCATTCCAGGTGGACCTTCGGCCACCCTTATCCAAGCCAAAATCTTTTACTTGGATTATGGCAGCAGCCTGCTAAGTGCATTCCCTGCCTTCTCTCCTGTTCCCTTCCATTCCGCTTGCCTCAAATGAGGGAGAATGATCTCTCCAAACTGTAGTTCTGTTCATGGGACCTCTCCTTGCCTAAAAGCTTCCGTTATTTCCCAGCGTGGGGTAAAGCATGAACTCTAGCCTAGAGGGCCCCGCTTGGTCTTGCCTCTGTCTCCCTCTGCAGCGGCCATCTCACACCACACTCTTGCCGCTGGCTTCCTTACACTCCCTCCAACCACGGAGACTTTGCATATGCTGTTCACTGTGCCTGAAAGCCCGTCCTTCATCTAGTTCATTTCCGCTTACTCTTTAGGTCTCAGCGTCTCGCTTGTTTCGACGTCTGGTTTTCCTGTCAGCTGCCACCTTTAGGAGGGCAGGGACTGTTCTCTATCTTATTAAAAGCGACATCTCTAGAGCATAGCCCCTTAGAGCCCAGGGGCTGAAAGAAGGGTGCTCAGCAAATGGATGGTGAATGATTGGTTGTATTTCATTGAAGGAGTTAATCCAAGCTGGACTGAAAGCGAAGCCTGAATTTAGAACTGTTATCTTCAACTAACTGCTGTGCGGATTGCTTTTGTTTTGATGAGCATTAATACTCACCCTGCTGCCGGAATGTGTCTTGTCTGTACTTTTTGCCTGAAATGGATGCAGCAGGTACGTCCTGCGTGCACGCAAATGGCCTGTTTTCATTTCACGTCCAACTGAATTTCTTTCCCTAGGTCACGGTAGACACACCAACGAGCCCCGTTACCAGTGGACTTCCGCTTTTCTTTGTTATAACTGTTACAGCCATCAAGCAGGTAAATTTCTCATTCACAATTATGCGTGCATTTCACTCCTGTCTGGTGTGCATTTTCTTGTCAAAGTTCCTTTTTCATATTTATATGGAGTGGGCAGTATCCTTGATGGATTCAGTTTATATTCGGCCCCTGTCGAAACCATGAAAATGACTGGAAGGTACGTCTTTAATTTCGTTTGCCCATTTGCTCCTGAGTATTCGTGTGGGGGGTTGTAACCCGAAAAGAAAGTCGGGAGAAGGTACAGCTCAGTCAGGAAATGAGAGGCGAATTTTTCCAGTGTGGTATATCTTTATCCGAAAAATTCCCATTCTAGTGAATTTTTTGCTGTCGTCGCCTAAAGCAGAGAACTCGATAACACAAATGTTTTATATGTGTTATGTTCCCTGATGCTGCCGAAGTGGGTGGTGGGAGAGGAGACTTTTATTCTTGTTTTGTCATCAAAGCCGACAATTGCCATGGTTTCTGATGCTGATGTCTTTGAAGTATTTTGAGCATTTTGTACGATTGTCCCTTTGAAAACTTCCACATGAAATTGAAAGTGGAAATGGGAAACTGGAGGTGAAGAGTGGGGTGGCAGTGTTTATCAGGCCCTGGGACAGTCCGTAGGACCTGGCTAATTGCAAACATACTTTTAGATAGTACTTATCAAAGAGCTCTAAAACTTACCCTAAAGAACTTCAGAAATGAAGGTCTGCTTAATGGTATTTGGAACAAGGTTACGGGTCCTCTTAGGGGTTATCTGGTCTTCTATCTTCCCTACCAGGAACTGCAAGAATATTTTATCAAGTGTTTGGTTGCTAAATAAAGACATTTGGAATGTTCTTTCCCTTAGGCTGTTAGGATTATTTTCTTTAACATCACAGAATTGCCAGTTCCAAGAATAGCTTGCATGGTTTACAAAAGCTCTTACTGATTCATTTTACTCCCTATACTAGTTCATGTTAGGGCCTTTCTTTCCTCACTGACATCACAGAAGGTACCATCGGAAGTGATAGCCTAGCATTGTCATAAAGAGGGACAGAACAGGAATGAATATAGCGCTGGGAAAAAAAGGGAAGGCGATCAAGAGATTTTTTTTTTTTTCAAACAGTTATATTTGAAAAGGTACAGACATTATTATAAAGAAAAAAAGGAGAAGAGGTCATGCTCAGACAAATGCACATCCTCTTTCCTTAGTTCCTTTGGCTTAAATTTACTTCATACAAAAACCCAACGAAAAATGAGCCATTAGACCTTTCCCTGATTACTTTTAACTCTAAAAGATGAACACCAATTTATAGTTTCCTTTACCACCAAGTCCGTGGAGAAGTTTAACTGTTGAAGTCCAAACCTTATCATAGATTCTCTGCCAAAATAATCCAATCTTGCCTTTTCTGTTCTCTATCCCTGGGAAAGAATTCTATTTCCTCAGAGATGGTCGCTCCCAACAGTCTACTGTAGAGGAATATATTTAAGTGATTAGGTCTGTAAGAAAATAAAACCCAGGGGGAAAAAATTGTCAAATTAAAAAGTGAGGAAATTGGGGCACCTGGGTGGCTCAGTCGGTCAAGTGTCCAGTTTTGGCTCAGGTCATGATCTCACAGTCGTGAGATCGAGCCCCGTGTCAGGCTCCAATATGAGCGTGGAGCTGGCTTGGGATTCTCTCTCTCCCTCCCTCTCTGTCCGCCCCCCCCCCCCCCACCAAATAAATAAACATTTTTTAGAAAAGGTAGAGAAATTAGCACTAACTTGAATAAGAGTAGAATCAGAAGAATAAGTCATAGTCCTTCACATATTACGGTTCTGATGCCTGTGTTTTCATTGATACTCATCTATGGAATGGTGAAACCTTTTAACACAGTAAAGCTATTTACCGAAGGGGTGTTTTGAAAGCGTATCTTAGTTTTGCTGTAAAAATATACAGTGTTGTCTCTTTAGGAGAGATTAGCAGAGATCTGAGTTGAGATTAATATTATAATCTTAACTGGTGACTCGGGGAGGGGGGTTATAGAAATTTATTAAGAATTTCTATGAGGGGCGCCTGGGTGGCTCAGTCAATTAAGCATCTGACTTCGGCTCAGGTCATGATCACACACTCTGTGAGTTCGAGCCCCGCGTCGGGCTCTGTGCTGATAGCTCAGAGCCTGGAGCCTGCTTCAGATTCTGTGTCCCCCTCTCTCTGACCCTCCCCCGTTCATGCTCTGTCTCTCTCTGTGTTAAAAATAAATAAACATTAAAAAAAAATTAAAAAAAAAAAAAGAATTTCTATGTGAGCTTGACTATAGTTATTTTTATCCCCTTAGGGATATGAGGATTGGCTGAGACACAGAGCTGACAATGAAGTCAACAAAAGCACTGTTTACATTATTGAAAATGCAAAGCGAGTGAGAAAAGAGAGTGAAAAAATCAAGGTACGTTTGTAGTTAATTCTTTTTTTTTTTTTTAATCATGGTAAAAACACAGCATTTTAAAATGTACAATTTAGCAACATGTAGTACATTCATACCGTTGTGCAGCCGTCCACACTATCTAGTTCCACAACGTTTTCATCGCCCTAAAAGGTCGCCTCCATCGGCAATGCGTAGTTATGCCACATGTCCTCCCTCTCCCAGGCCCTGGCCACCACTAATCTTCTTTCTGTCTCTATGGATGTATCTGTATCCATGGATGGATGGATGGATATGGATGTATTTACATTTCCTATAAATGGAATCATATGCCGTGTGGCCTTTTGTGTCTGGCTTCTCTCACTTCATGTAATGTTCTCGAGCTCTATTCTTGTTGTAGCATATATTAGTAATTCTCATTTTTATGGCTAATATTCCATCACACGGCTCTACCATTTTTTCTTTACCCGTTCGCCAGTTGATGGACCCGTTCGCTATTCTGAACACGGCCGGTGTGAGCATTCGCGGACAAGTTTTTGTTTGAACACCTGTTGTCAATTCTCTGGGGTATATACCTAGGAGTAGAATTGCTAGGTGAGAGGGTAGGTCCGTGTTCAACTTTTTCATGAAGCACCAAGCTGTTTTCCACAGCAGCTGTACCGTTTTACATCCCGCCAGCGATGTACGAGAGTTCCATGGGATTATTTTTATCACCTAATGAGACCCCTGTCAGGAAGATTTTAGACTCCCCCACATCGAAGAGTATTTTTTGTTCCCAGCAGATTTTATTTCAGTTAATAATAAACATTACTTTTGAGTGTTTTAGGTTCACAGCAAAATCGGGCGGGAAGCACAGAGTTCACATACACGCCGTTTTCCCACACACGCGCCACGTCCCTCGCCATCAGTACTCCATAGCGGCATACGTGTTGCAATCCATGAACTTACACCGGCACATCATTATCACCCGAAGCCCACAGTTTATGTTAGTGTCCGCTCTTGTTAGACATTGTGTGACCTCAGACGAATGTCTGATGACAAGTACCCACCGTCGTGATATCATACAGAATCGTTTCACTGCCCTCAACATCCTTTGTGCTTTGCCTCTTTATCCCTTCATCCCTCCCATGCCAGGTCTCCACTAGCCTTTTTACTCTCTCCGTAGTTTTGCCTTTTCCATAATATTAACACTGTTAGAATCACACACAGCATGTGTAGCCTTGTCAGATTGGCTTCCTTTACTTAACAAGACGCGTTTAAGTTCATGCCCTGTCTTTTCGTGTCTTGATACGTCCTTCCTTGTTAGCACTGAATGATACCCCATTGTCTGGAGGTGCCAGTTTCCCAACCATTCACCTTCTGAACGACGCCCTCATTGCTTCCGAGTCATGGCAATTACGAATCAGGCTGCTGTAAACATTCATGTGCAGGTTTTTGCATGGACCTGAGATTTTCATTTATTTGGGTAAATATCAAGGAGCGTGCCTACTGGATTTTATGGTAAAAGCATGTTTTGTAAGAAACTGCCAAGCTGTCCCCAAAGACGCTGTGCATGTTGCGTTCCCATCGGCAGTGAACGAGAGGTCCTGCTTGTCCACATCCTGGCCAACGTTTGTCGTCAGTGTTTTGGATTTTGGCAGTTCTAATAGGTGTCTAGTGGCATCTCGTTTTTGTTTGAATTTGCATTTCCCAAATGATGTATAGTGTTCAACATGTCCTAATGTGTCCACGCCCTCTCGATACCTTCTTTCGTGAGGTTGTCTACACAGGTCTTTTGTCCACTGTTTTATGGAGTGATCATTTTCTTATTGTTGAGTTTTAAGGTTTTTAAAAAAATATTTTGGGGCTGTCTCGGTGGCCCAGGTGGTTAAGTGCTGACTCTTGGTTTCGGCTCAGGTCATGGTTTGTGAGTTCGAGCCTCGTGTTGGGCTCCACGCTGACAGTGTAGAGCCTGCTTGGGATTCTCCCTCTCTCCCTCTCTCTCTGCCCCTCCCCTGCTCGTGCTCTCTCTCTCTCTCTCTCTCTCTCTCTCTCTCTCTCCATAAATAAACTTCAAAAAAGAAAAAGAATACTCTATAGAAAAGTAAATAAAATAAAATACCCTGGATAATAGTCTTTTATCAGATATGTCTTTTACAAATATTTTATCCCAATCTCAAAGTATTATTTATTTTTTATTTCATTCTGTTATTGTGATTTAAAAAGCACATAACATTAAGTTGACCTTCTTAAGCATTTTTTTAAAGTGTAATCTCCATTTTATTTTTTTTCCAGAGAACAGTTTTTCTTCAGTCCTCAAAGACTCAGCTCCTTACATGGGCTTTGGTGGAGGTCGTGGGGCAGCACCCACAGGTCTAGATAGGGGTGGGGGTGTTTGGGCCTTCGGAGCCTCACGAGAGCGATCCTGGACTACCTTGCCGTGAATGGCAGAGCTCACACAGTAATGTAGTTGGACGTAAAGCTTGAGAAGCACATAGGCCTTAAAGACCCTTGCTTCAGAAATGTCCCTGACGGCAGCGGCCTCTACTGTGTTACACATAACGAACTTCGTAATGGCCTTGTCCTTGGGCACGCAATGAGTGCAGTGGCTTGTGGCCCTTTGCAGCATTACCGTAATTTCCTTCCTTTCTTGGTCATCTTGGAAGCAAGGACCCAAGAGAGCCATCCTAACCATTTTCTTTTTTAAGATTTTATTTTTTTAAATAATCTCTACACCCAGTGTGGGGCTTGAACACAACAGCTCCAAGATCAAGAATCACATGTTCCCTTGACTGAGCCAGCCGGGCACCCATGCCGTCTTAACCATTTTTAAGTGCACACTTGCAATAGTGTTAAGTATATTCACGTTGTTGTACAACAAATCTCTAGACTCTTTTCACCTTGTAACACTAAAACTTTATAACCACCAAACACTACCCCCTGCCTCCACCCCTTGCTAAACACCTTTCTACTTTCTGTTTCTATGACTTCGACTGCTTTAGAGAAAGACTTCCCATGACTGAGTTCATACAGTATTTGTCCTTTTGGGACTGGCTTATTTGACTGGCATTATGTCTTCAAGGTTCATCCATGTTGGAGCATATGACAGAAATCCCCCCCCCCTGCTTTTTTAAAATAACTGATAATCAGTTTATTAAAAAGGTTGATTTAAGCATCTGCAATGGTGACTTGCACCTCAACTCCTGGTTCAATACTAAGACTACATAATATTCCATTTTGTGCATGTATTATATTTTCTTCTTTTTTTTTTTTTAAATATTTATTTGTTTTTGAGAGAGAAAGAGAGAGAGACAGAGACAGAGACAGAGATGTGGGGAAGTGGCCAGAGAGAGAGAAAGAGAGAATCCCAAGCAGGGAGCCCATCGTGGGGCTCCGTCCCATGAACTGTGAGATCATGACCTGAGCTGAAATCAAGAGCCAGACCCTTAACCAACTGAGCCACCCAGGCGCCCCTGCATTTTCTTCCACCTCTTAGCTATGTGAATAATGCTAGGACAAACACAAGTGTACAAATACACTTGAGATCCTGCTTTGAATTATGTTCGATATATACCCGGAGCAAAATACCCAGAAGCAAAATGTCTTAATCATGTGGTAATTCTAGTTTTAATTTTTTGAGGAACCTGCGTTCTGTTTTCCATAACGGATGTATCATTTGACCTTTGCACTTAGAGCGTACAAGAGTTTCAGCGTCTCTGCCTCTCCGGCACTTGTTAATTTCTGTTCTTTTGATAGTGGCCATCCTAACGTGTGTGAAATCTCTCATTGTGGTTTCCATTTGTACTTCCCAAATGATTAGAGATGTGGAACACTCTTCATGTGCTTTTTGGCCTCTTGTGTATCTTTTTTGGAGAAAGTCTATTCAAATCCTTTGCCCATTTTTTAACCAGGGTATTTGCATATTTGTTGTTGAGTTGTAGAAGTCCCTTATATTTTCTGGATATTATCTCTTTATCAGATATATGACTGGCAGGTGTTTTCTCCCATTCCATAGGTTACCTTTTCCTTGTGTGATTGTTTCCTTTGGGTGCAGTTTTTAAGTTTGATGTATTCCCATTTCTAACGTTGTATGTCCAAGAAATCATTGCCAAACCCAGTGTCCTGAAGCTTTTTCCTGATGTTCTTGTAGGAGTCAAAGAAGTTTAGGTCTTAACATTTAGGTCTGTGATTCATTTTGAATAATTGTTGTATATGGTGTGAGGTAAGAGTCGAACCTCATTGTTTTGCATGCAGAAACAGCATTTATTGGAGAGACTGTCCTTCCCTCGCATAGTCTTGGCACCCTCGTTGAAAATCACTTGGCCGTATGTGCAAAGGTTTATTTGTGGGCTCTCTCTTCATTGGTCCATGTATTTGTCTTTACACCAGTACCATACTGTCTTAATTATTGTTGCTTTGTAGTATGCTTTGAAATCTGGGATTGTGAAGGACTCCCCAAGTTTGTTTTTCCTTTTCAACAGTGTTTTGCCTACTTGGGGTCCTTTGAGATTCCATATGATTTTAGGATTTTTTTTTCCATGTCTGCAAAAAAATGTCTTGGCATATTGATACGAATTCCATTGAGCCTGTCATTGCTTGAATAATGCAAGCATTTGAACAAGCTTAAATCTTCTAATTCATGAACATGAAATGTCTTTCCACTTATTTTTATTATCTCTGATTTCTTTTAGCAATGCTTTGTAGCTTTCCGTGTGCAAGCCTTTAACTCTTTGGTTAAACTTATTTCTGAATATCTTATCTTTTTTTCTTAAATTTTTATTTAAATTCCAGTTAGTTAACATACAGTGACTATTTTATCTTTTTTGATGCTATTGAAAATGAGATTGCTTTCTTAATTTCCTTTTTGGATTGGTCATTGTTGGTGTATAGAAGTACAACTGATTTTGAGTGTTGGTTTTATTGCCTGCAACTTTGCTGAATTCACTTACTAATTCTAACAGGTTTTTGTGTGTGGAATCTAGGGTTTTTTACGTATAATATTATGCCATCTGCAAACCAGGATAATTTTACTGCTTTTCCAATTTTTATGCCTTTTATTTCTCTCTCTCTCTTCCCTTCCCCTCCCTTTTTTTTTCCGTCTAATTGCTCTGGCTGGAACTTCCAGTACAATATAGAATCGTCATACTGAGAGTGGACATCCTTGCTTTGTTCCTGATATGAGAGGAAAAGCTTTCACTCTTTCTTTCCTCACTGACTATGATGTTAGCTGTGGGCTTTTCATACATGGATTTTATTATGTCGAGGTCATTTTTTTCTCTTCTGTTTATTGAGTGTTTTCATCATGAAAGAATGTTGAATTGTGCCAAATACTTCTTCTGCATTGATCGAAATGACCATATAGCTTTCGTCTGTTGTTGCTCTTGTATGTTACATTACACTGATTGACTTTTGTATGTATCCTTTCATTCCCAAGGATAAACCCCATTTGGTCATGGTGTACGATCATTTTAACGTGCTGTTGGATTTGGTTTGGTAGAATTTTGTTCAGGATTTTGTCATCAGTATTCATTGAGGATATTGGTGTGTAGTTTTTTTCTCTTCTCTGTCTTTTCCTGATAAAACGGTATCAGTAATTCTGGCCTTATAGAGTAAGTTTGGGAGTGTTCCCTCTTTGATTCTTCAGAAGAATTTGAGAAGAATTATTTTTATTACTTGTTTCAGTGTGTGACATAGAAAGGCCCCCCATCTTCCTCCTTTTGTTCCTCGGGCTTCTTTCTTTGCCTGGAGGCCGATCTCAGCCAGGTATAATCTTAATTAAATCAGTTTATGCTATTGTGTGAAATGCTATTTGATTCGGCCCTTTCTGGAATATTTGTGTGTGGCAAGAAATGCTTATAAACCAAAAGTATCTAAATGTTTGATTGCTTGCCTGGGAGTGGGTAGACTATTGTTGAGTAAGAGAGTAACTTGGTGTGTACCCTCAGCGCAGTGGGAATGTTTTGAAGGGTTTTAAAGCCAGGAGTCACTTGCAAAAGAGGATAAGAGCCTATATCAGGATGATACTAGTAGAGATAACGATAATAAAAATAGTAGTTAACATTTATATATAACGTAAATATGCCAGGTATTCCCTGTCACGTTATATTAACTGATTTAATGCTTACTTTAGGGGCACCTGGGAGGCTTAGTCAGTTGAGTGTCCAGCTCTTGATTTCAGCCCAGGCCAACGATCTCACGATTCGTGTGATCAAGCCCTGCGTTAGGCTCTGCGCTGACAGAATGGAGCCTGCTTGCGATTCTCTCTCCCTCTCTGCCCCTCCCCTGCTCGCATGCTCTTGCTTGCTCTCTATTTAGAGATAAATAAACATTAAAAAAAAAGTCCTTAACTTTATAACAGTCCTATGAAGTAGGTACTTGTACTGTTCCCTTTTACAAATGATTAAAACTGAGGCTCAGGGAGGTTAAGAAACTTGTCCATGATTAGTCAGTGGAAAGCCTGGGATTTGAAACAAGTTTGGGTGTAGAGTCCCTGCTTATAACCACAACTTTGTACCACCTGCCTTGTGATTAGGATAAATGGATCTATTTGGAATATATTTTGGAGGTAGAATCATCAGGATTTAGTGATGTATTGGATGCAGGGAGGGAGAAAAAGAGCAAAAAAGAATAAAGGTAGCCTTCTTGGTTTTGGCTTGAGGAGATGGGTGAATTAAATTGAGCTATTTAAACCAAATGCCAGTGCCATTAAATCAGATGGAGATTCGGGGAGAAGAATGGGTTTTGTGACAGATGTGGGAGTAAAGGGGAAATCAAGAATTCCATTTTAGCCGTGTTAATTTTGAGATACCTATTAGACATCCAGATGGAATTGTCAAGGCTGGAACTGAGACCTATTTGAGCTGTCAGTTGAAATTTGGATTTCATCAACGTGTAGATGGTACATGAAGCCATGGGCCTAGATGGAATCTTAGAAGACAGAGATGAGAGCCTACAGACAGGACTTGAGGATTCCCAAGGTGAAAGGAGCTCACGGTTCTCTGTAAGGAAGAGTATGGGTGTTGGTGTTGGAAATACAGAAGCGTTTCTTCAGGTTCCCTGATTATTTCCCTTTTTGCATCCAGTCTGCTGACTGAGCCACCCAGGTGCCCCTTAATCATAGTTATTTTTATTTTTACATGCCTGTCTTGTAATCCAACATCTCAACGTTTCGGGAACTGGTCCTGTTGATTCCTTTCTCTCTTCGTGGTAGGTCATCTTTGTCTTGTGTTTTATGTGTCTTGTATTTTTGTATTGAATTTTGGACCTCGTATGTAAACCAAAGCTAGAGACCCAGGTCAGTCGTATTTATGTTCTGAAGTGGGCACACCTCTTCCGTCTGCCCATCGGTGTGAAGGGTAAGCGAGTCCAGTCGAGACTTGAGCCGGCTTTGGTTTTTGCTGTATAGCTCTTGCTACTTTCATTCAGTACCTCGCTGGAAATTCCAGCTCCGGGAGTGCTGGATTGCCATTGCCCTGTGCTTTGTGTGGGGCCCGGGGTACCAGAGGGCCTTCGTCAGTGTTCCTGTTCCACCCTCCGCTTGCGGCAGGTCCTTATGGCCCTGACACCCCGAGTGCCCGTCTGTGCCTTTTCTCCTCCCCCCGCGATAGATTGCTATTTCTTACTGTTACTCGTTGCGGCTCCTGGTGACAACAGAACGATTTCTTCTTGGTTCTCCTGCTCCCGTATTCAGCAGGGCTTGGGCACCTTCGCCTCGGTACTGAATGCCTTGTCGCCATCCTTCCACCCTTCCTCCAATGGCGGTTGAACTCTGACTTTTATTAGCGCTAGGACCCCGGTATCAGCGGCTTTTCTGCCCCATCCCCAGCAGCAACTGGTGTCTGCTTCTACCTCTCCTCTAGCAGCGGTCACGTTTCCTGAGACTGTGCCAGGGAAGGCTTCTTGCCTGTCCCCTAGACCTAGATGGCTTCTGCCTCCCGTGAGAGCAGGGTCCACGATTCTGGATGCTGGCATATTTTGCACCTGTCTCCGCACAGCCATCAGTCACACCCTGTATGCCTGTACCAGTGAGGGAAGGCTCTTTTCGGCCTCCTGCCCTGGTGTTTTCTCAGGGGCACCCGATGGATGCCTGTAAAGAAGAAATGATGGGTGGTTATGATCCCGTCTTCTCTGTCAGGTTCGCAGAGATTTGAAACTGTCACGTTAGCTCCCATCAAGCCTTGAAGAATTGCTACAGAATCTGGTTGTTTTCTTCTGCTGCCCTTTTATGGCTGTCATCTCGTGCTCCTGTGCCTTGTGAATTGTGAAACAGTTCGTTTCTCCTGTCTCTCCTCACCAGGACTTTTCACCCTTTGAAATTCAGTTTACGTGGTTGCCTCGCAACCTCAGCTCTCTGATGAACTAAAAAAAAAAAAAAAATCATACTTTTGCAGATGATCTGGCTTTTTCTGATATTTATCAGAAGGGATAGTGATGTTCTCTTCATGCTTTTAACTAATGCTAAATGGAAGTAGAACCTGAGTTGAATGCTTCAGGGGACCGTGTTGTTCCTTTTCCTTAAAAGCCCCTTCCTCCTTCCCCCTTGCCTTCAGGGTAAGGCCTAGCCTCTGCCCAGCCCTCTGAGATCTGGCCTCTGACCATCTCACCAGCTTCAGCTTGCACTCTAGGTACAGGGACCTTTATAGTTCACATCTAAGCAAATCGTAAATGGCGTTAGGGGCGCCTGGGTGGCTCAGTCGGTTAAGCGTCCGACTTCCGCTCAGGTCATGATCTTCGGTTCGAGAGTTCGAGCCCCGCATCAGGCTCTGGGCTGACAGCTCGGAGCCTGGAGCCTGCTTCGGATACTGTGTCCTCCTCTCTCACCGCTCCACCTCTGCTTGTGCTCTGTCTCTGTGTTTCAAAAATGAATAAACGTTAAAAAAAAATTTTTTTTTTTAATCATAAATGGCGTAGAAGAAATTGTGTATTTGTGGCGCGTCTTTATCGGTGCCTAAGAATCCTCTTCCATCCTTTAATACGTGTTTCCTTCTTCTCAGATGATTGAGGATTTTGTTTGTTGTTTCTCATCTGTGTATTTAATCATAGATTGTAGTTTTATGTAAGCAACATAAGTGTTTATGTAAGTGAGGAAGAAAAGAGCCAACAAAATATTATTTACAAATTAGTTCAGTTATTGATGCTGTTTCTCTTGGCTACTGATTAAGATTGGCAAGAAAATAAAATGGTTCCTGAATAGGTCTCGAAATCCTCATCTCTGTCTGCCAAATCGTGTAGCAAATAGACGACAGGTGTGTCATTTATTGGGCATTTCACAACCAGTGTGTCCGGGTTGGTGCGCTAGATACTGACACACACACGCGCCAAAGTGGGTTGTGTTCTGCCACAAGCAGCTTCCTCCATTTACCCGAGGGGCTGTACCAAACTGACGCCTAACATTTTCTCTCTGTGCCACGGTACGGAAAAGGTTGGGAAGCACCAAACTTTCCACTCCTTCCATCCTTCTCCAACATCTTACGACTGTCCATAGGCTGGAGGTCAGGTAGTTGCAGGGTGTTCGCAAGAATCATCGGATGGTGAATATGTGCCAGGTACTTCGCTAACCGCTTGACCTGTGTCCTCACGTCACGCTCAGACCGGTCCTGTGACGTGGTCGCAACCGTCTAAGGCCCTTGCCCAAGCTCATAGGGAAGTGGCAGAGCCGAGCTGTAAAGTCAGGTTCAAAAGTCCTGCCTTTTAGGGGCGCCTGGGGGGCTCGGTCAGTCAAGCGCCCGACTCTTGGTTTCGGCTCAGGTCATGATGTCGCAGTTTGCGAGTTTGAGCCCCACATCGGGTTCAGCACTAACAGTGTGGGACCTGCTTGGGATTCTCTCTCTCTCTCTCTCTCTCTCTCTCTCTCCCTCTTTCTCTGCCCCTCCCCTGCTCGTGTTCTTTCTCTCTCTCAAAATAAATAAACTGTAAAAAAAAAAAGTCCTACCTTTCAGCCATATGATTTATTCCCTACATTATTAAATTCTCTGCCATAGAAATAGTTCATGATTTCTTCTCTCCTGTTTTTCCTACACTTGAGCTTTGGGGACTTGCTGATAGGAAATGGTTTCTCATGGCTGTATTAATGGATTGTTCTGGTAGCAGATGAATTATTGGAAAGCGACCTATTTGAAAATTATGTTTTTGTCCCAACGTTTTTTCATGGGAAAAATAGATGCCTCTCTGATTAAGTTTTTCCGAGCACTGAAGAGGGAACTGGTGCCCTACGGTAACAGCTGTGAGCGCACGGAAGGCAAAAGCGTATTGAAATATGCACGATGCCCAGTGTCCGGGAAGCGCTCAAGTTGAGACATTTAGATTTTCTAGATTCCTTCATGAAGTGATGATACTCGGCGTCTTATTGAACAGCAGTGCCCAAAACATCAGAGGGCAAATGGGTCCCTGGGTACCAAAATTGTTTCTTTGACGTTCAAGTTCAACAGTAAGGACATCTGACTGCATCCTTAAGTCCTTGTGACCTTAAGGGGGATTCTGAATGTTGAACAGTGATACTCTCTCATTATCTTTCACGTGGCATAGGACACAGACACTCTTCTAAGAGCGGGACAGGTCTCTTGGCTACTGTTTTGGCTTTAGTTTGAGATCTAATGAATGCTTTGTTTGGAATTAAGAACATTTCTTTTTCTCCGTGTACTAGGTCGGTGATGTAGTAGAAGTACAGGCAGATGAAACCTTCCCCTGTGATCTTATTCTTCTGTCGTCCTGTACCAGTGATGGGACCTGCTACGTTACTACGGCCAGTCTTGACGGGGAATCCAATTGCAAGGTAATGGAAAGGAAACCTTGCCTAGACGGAGCTCGGGACAGTTCATCATCTAGCACTCCTTCCCGCTGCCCTCCCCCCGCCCCCCCATCTTTTCTTTTTTCCTGTTTGTGTAAGTTTTGTATTCAAAGACCGCTTTTATGGAATCGTCTTTGAATTTCTAAGCAAATACACAGCTTGAGGGAAAAGGGTGGAGTTCAGTGAGGAAAATACACGCCCCAGATAAAAGCCACTACCTTTTTTGTAGCACTGCTTGCATTTAATATTGACATCTCCCATTCAGTGTTTTATTTGGGCTTTTTAAAATGAATGTCTTCAGAGGCTTAAACTATGTAACTACAAAAATAACTTCATATACTCTAACCTTGGATCTATTTTTATTTTTAAAAGGAATGAATCTTTTCTTTAAACAATGCTTACTCATGGCTTATAGAAACTCTAACTTGCAGTAATTTGATTGCTTTCTTTAAAAAAATACCTTAGGGTTTTGTTTGGCGAATGTCTGTTTTATTGCAACTAGGAAGGATTATAAATGTGTTAAAATAAGTTTGCTCAAACTGGAAGATCACTTACTTCCGTGGTACTTTCTGGCAGTCAGTTCTTGGCCGTTGTCCAGAGCTCCACAGGGCACGAAGATGCATCCTCTATATGCTGCCTTTACAGAAGGGCACTGATGTGCTCACCTCTGTGTGTACCCTTGAGGCCTCTCTCTGCTTGCTTATTCCATCTGGAGTCAAGAACCAGGGCTCAGTATGTGAAACAGGAACTGAAACGCCTGTTAGATGATGAATTCCGTACTTCAAGGGCACGGTGATGAACTCATCCATTGAAACTGTTCAAAAACAGAGTTGAATTTGAGGGAGGGAATGTCCAGATAAAGATCAAGAAATGTACCTAAAGATTCCCTAATAGGGGACAAAGTTGCCTCGAGACAGAAAACTTTCTAGGGCTTTCTTTTTTCCGTTAAGTTGATCTGATCAAATCAGCTCAAAGTACACAGGTTTCAAAATCAGGTGACAGTTTTAAATAGAGCTCTAGCACTTCTGTCATATTCCCAGAAGACTGTGCGACAGCTTTCCCTTGTGCATAAGTGGTTGCAGTCTTTCGGTCTGTGTTAGCCCTCCTTTGATGATTTATAGATGGGCTTATTGGAGCCTGCCTGGAGTTCTGGGTAAATCAAGTGCATAGTATACACTAGTAGAATATTCTGTCTGGCTAAAGCAAGACGCATCATATCCCTGCCCCTCGTATAAAATGTAGCTTCTTTGAACATTTTCTTTCTTTTTTTTTTTTTATGTTTATTTATTTTTGAGAGAGAGAGACAGTGAGAGCCAGGGAGGGGCAGAGAGCGGGGCAGGGGCACAGAATCCACGCTCCAGGCTCTGAGCTGTCAGCACACAGCCTGATGGCGGGGCTCGAACTCACGAACCGTGAGATCATGACCTGAGCTGAAGTCGGACGCTTCACCGACTGAGCCACCCAGGCACCCCTGAACGTTTTCAAGATCATTAATTATGCTATTTGTGTAATGTATCTATTAATGAATTTTTTCTTTCTTATTGGCAAAATGTCAGCCTTCTTATGACCAAAAGGGTTATTGATGTTCAACTCATATGTATATATTTATATCACTGTACTCTATGGTGAGCAAAGTAATAGATCTCAGGTCTATAACTAGGAGAAAAAAACCAAACGGATTGCTTTTCTTCATTGGGTTTTCAGTAAGGATATACATGCTACCCATGGAATTCTCCCTGCTGTCACTATGAGGAAAAGCTTTTCGTCTTTATTATCTTTTAAATCCCTTTGCAGCAGGGTTATCTCTCTAATTGTTTGTAACGTATTTGGAGAATAATACCATCAAATTTAGTTAGTGGGAAAGGTGCATCAGTCTTTGTATTATCCTGGCAAAGCCTCTTACGAAAACATCCCGTGTTCCTGGAATAAGGTGGGTATACGGTTCTGAAAAGAAGCACTTGTTTGTTTGTGCTTTTTCTTCTGCTTTCATCTAGACACATTATGCAGTGCGTGATACCATTGCGCTGTGTACAGCCGAATCCATTGATACCCTCCGAGCAGCAATTGAATGTGAACAGCCTCAACCTGACCTCTACAAGTAAGGATCACCTGGTTTCACTTTACGGCTGTCGGCCGACGCTGCTTCCCTTTGCTGCCGGTGTTGCAAAGAAAACACCCGCCCCTTAACCAGCCTTCCTTCATTTATGTTTTCATGAGCCTTTCTTCCCTTCTGGCGGGGAAATGAATCAAACGCTACCGGCCTAAGATACATCACTGTGGGCCCAGAGACCTTCCTTGGGATTTTTCTTTTATTTCTGGTACTTGTAAACATGACCATCTATCACATTTTAAGATTATGTTATCCCAGAAAGCTGATCTGTCAGATTCGTGCATTAATCAGAGTTAAGTAAAACAAAAACAGAACCCCGTTATGTGTCATTCAACATTACAGAGAGGAAGGGGACGTGGAGCCATGCGCTCTATCCATTTTCGTGACGATCACGATGAACTGAGTATTGCAGACAGGGCTGTTTCTTGTCCCCAGTAAACAGCTAAGTTGCATCGTTTCCTCTCTTTTGCTCTGCTTAGGCCTTCTGGAGCAGAGTTGCTGATTAACAGTCATTGTCCTAATGGGGGGACCAAATGGTTGGATGTGGCTTAACACCAATGCACAGTAGTGGAAAAACAAAGTATTCATCCTACTACAAGAACAGTGTCCTTCCCATCATTCCTTCTTTCTTCTTTCTCTTCTTCTGTATCCACCTTGATAGTAGGAACCGGGACCACAGAACAAACCAGCTGTTCCCTGCCTTCAAGGAGCTCACAGTTTGCAAGGCAGATAAAATATTGAAGCTAAGCGTACAGTACAGTGACGTAATAGAAGGGAGGAGAAGGTCCATGGAATCACAGGAAATGAAGTGACAACTTCTGCCTGTGTTAGAGAATAATACACATTTTTGCGTGTTTATATGGCAACTCCTAAATTTTTCACTTACCCTAAATAGGAAGGAGAGTTTTAGGGCAGGGAAGATTTCTCTAGACCAGATCGAATTCCTTTGCTGTGTGACTTCAGAATGCCTGCCTTGGTACCACCCTAGTGGTCACCATTTCCATCGTAATTGCCTGTTTACTTGTTTCTCTTTTGTGCAAGGAACACGTCCTTCTTATTAGTGTCTCTCCAGCACCCGCCACGGCACTGGCACAAGTAACATGTGGCGAATGAATGAGCAGACCATCGTACTTTACATATATAGAATAATAGTTCAGCGTTTCTGAAAAAAATTATAACGCCAGTTACCAAATACTCGTAACTCTCTCGTGAAGGAGAGTTCGGCCTTTTTACCCCATTGTTGAGAAACGCAGATTACCAGGCAGCCGTATTAAGTGATCAGATCGGGCTCAGTATTGGTCAGCCGAGAGACACAGGTTGGAAATTTCCAAGACGGTAACCAAATGTTTGCTGTCTGAGACTAACGCAAGTGCTTCTCAAAGGGTGATCTTGGGCCAGCAGCGGCCGCACCTGGGAACTTGTGGGAAGTGCAGATTCTCACCTGAATCATAAGCTTGGGGATGGGGCCCAGAAATCTACGGTTTAGTAAGCATTTCAGTGATTGTGATGTGTGCACAAGGAAACAGCTCCCGAACTGATGGTTTTCAAAGTTGCATTTTAGCACCGGAAACCTTGCTTCACATAAACCTAAAATAGAGATCAATTATTTATATAACGTGTAAATGAGCAGAGGTGTCATGTGCATGCACAATGCCAAGTAGATTGTGAAAATCGATTTAGAATCTTGGTTTGCATTCTTCTAATCCGTAATACTATTTTTAAAATTAGATGACAGTGTTATACACCTTGTTGGTTCCACATAACTTTTTTATGGTTATATAATGGGTTTTTGTAGTTCATGCAGTCTTACCTCGTTTGTATTATTTGCATCTCGATCCCTTCCCGTTTTTGTGACGTATAGATTTTCATGTTGACATAGAAGATACATTTGCCATTATGTTCTTTTCGCAGGTTTGTTGGGCGGATCAATATCTATAGTAATAGTCTTGAGGCGGTCGCCAGGTTAGTTTGTCGTTCCTTTGATCGGTCCTTTTTGGGTGGTGGTGGGTATATTTCTCTTGAAAGCCCATTAAAATAGCCAAATCCTTTTCTTTATAGAAAGGGACGTAAAGGTGACTAAAGCTGGATCAACTAGCCAGTGTCCCGGTAGTAGGTCTTAAAGTAACGGGATTGGTAGGGTTGTGGTGGCGGGAGCTCTCCCAGTGTGTGTGGAAGGGGTGGTGTTGGAAGTGACCCTGAGGGCGTCCAAAATCTCAGAGCTCCAGGCACTTGGACTCAGCTCCCCAAATCTGTTCGGGGCTCTGTACGTTTTGTTCTTGGCTGTGCAGAACCGTGCTTAAGGGAGAGTAATTGAGGGATGAGGGGGACAGTTCAAAAGCTGAGAGAATTACCCGGACTGAAATAAAACGGAAGGCTAATCATTTATAATGAAGCAATCTATATAAAAAGGGAGGTTTTCTTCCCCCTTCTGTCCTCCACACCGCAACGTTCCCGCTTGGTCTTTATAGCCACGCCCACAAGGAATTTCCACGCCAGGCGCCCCGCGATGGCCCCAGAGGCGCGTTGGCTCTTTTATAAATATGTCCGTGTGTCTTTCCCACCTTGCCAGCTACTTTCCCGGTCTTTTCATTTGTCACCTTTTCCTTCTCCCTCTTGCTGTGTCTGCCTCCTCATCCCTTTCTCTCTCTCTGCGTCTCTCCACCTCTGTGTGTTGCTGGCTACATCTGTGCCGTGCTTCCGTCTGCGGGGGGCCGTCCCCTCGACGAGCTTCACACGGAAGGATCTTGCAGCTCATCCCGGGGAGGAAGCATAAGACATAAGCGCAAAGACACACTCTCAACCCCTTGGAGATAGATGTGCGTTAGGGCCGATCACGTCCCCAGGGTTGATGCTGATGGGTGTATCGGGCTGTTTGGATAAGCTGTGTTCATTTTTCATTTAGGTCTTTGGGACCAGAAAATCTCTTGTTGAAAGGAGCTACCCTAAAAAACACCAAGAAGATATATGGTGAGCAATTTTTTAAGATCTGCTTATCAGAAATATGCTTTGTCAAGCCCATGCCTAAATGGTGCCTGTTAAAAATGAAATGTTGCGGATAACTGCCACTCAACCTACGCCTGTTTTTAGGGGTTGGGAACTTATAAGATGGTAAACTAACTTGAAGTATGAGAAATAAAGCGTGTAGAGTTAAAATTATATTATAAACGCTATGTCAGCTGGTGACTAGACTAAGGCTTAGAATCCTTCCTTTTATAGATGGAAAAAAATTGATAGCTCCCACTTGGTGGGGAGTTGGTTGGCAGTCGCACTGGCAACCTAGTTTTCATTATATTCTTTTATTCCTTAGGAGTTGCTGTTTACACTGGGATGGAAACCAAAATGGCTTTGAACTACCAAGGGAAATCTCAGAAACGTTCTGCTGTTGAAAAGTTAGTGCACACCGCAATTTCTTTGTAGTGATTGAACTGTGATACTTCTCAGTAATTCCAAACACCAACCATAACAAAAAAACAACATCAATTATAATAGCAGCTACCATACCGAGCGTACTGACTTGTGCTCAGTGATTTGTATGTCTGATTGAGTCTAATCCTCTGAGCAGCTCTACGGAGCAATTCCTATCAGCCTGTCTGCTTTGCGGATGAAGAAATGGTCTCCGAGATGATAAGTGACTTACCTAAGCTCGTGTAGCTATTCAAGGGCAACGTTGAGTTGAAATATAGATGTATTCCGTTTTGCTGCTAGACAATTGGCTTGGGTTCCTCTACTGGCTGTACATGGGGAAGTTCAGCAACATAGAGAACGGTGTCCTGGCGACTACTGACGTGGTACTTGCTAGATCTTCAAGCCAGTTGCTACAGCATTGGACCTCACTGTGTCGTTGCCATGGATACCCAGTACATCAGTGGCACCCTCTCCATAGCTCTACTTCCAGATTAAAAGAATCCGTCCTCGGTTTGAGGATTTCACATTTGCTCCCCCGCTCTCTACTGCCAACCCTTAGGATTTAGGGAAACGGAAACGACCTAGTCTTTCTATAAGGGTTGAGCAGGTGACGTGCATGCGTGTGTGTCTCCTATCGCTATTGGATCCTGATCATAGGTGTGTTAAGCTAGTTAGCCACTGTATTTTGGGGGAGCAGTGGTGACCAACGAACAGGTCGGGGCTGGCCTTTCCACGTTACCACCTGGGAATAACGCTTCCGCGGTGATAACCGAGGTTTGTACATACCGGCTTGCGCTATGGTTACCCACTGCACACGGGAGGAGCTTTAGGAAACGGAACAGTTACACTTACATGTGGTTGATATCGTCAAGAACGCTGTGGTTTCTAAATCCATCATATCTTATTTTTTTCAGATCCATTAACGCCTTCCTGATTGTGTATTTATTCATCTTACTGGCCAAAGCTGCAGTGTGCACGACTCTAAAGTATGTTTGGCAAAGTACCCCATATAACGACGAACCTTGGTATAACCAAAAGACTCAGAAAGAGCGGGAGACTTTGAAGGTAACCTGTGTTATGCCACAACTTTTAACTCTTGCTAGAATTTTAACCCTAGCACTTTCTGACCAGGCCGCCATTTATTGAAATGTTGCTCGGATAATGATACCTTTTGTTAGCTTCTGAGTTTTCTCCTCGTCGTCTGGCAGCCCTAAGTTATTAGATATTGAAGAAGTTTTATAGTTGTTTTTTTAACTTTAGACATCTGTGCTTGTTTCTGGCCCTTTAGTTTAGAGTTTTACACAGCTGAACAAGAAATCCCTGGCTTGTGATAATGGTAGGAACATAATCGACACATACATAGAAACTTTGATCCTACATTCTTATTGGGGGGAGGGCAGAGAATTTAAGGAAGTGAAAAAACATGAAGTCAAAAGGTGCATTTACTGAAAAATAATGATAAAATTGAGGGTGTTTTCAAATTTTTATTTAAGTTTATTGATTTATTTATTTTGAGAGAGACAACGAGCATGGGAGGGGCAGAGAGAATGGGAGAGAGAGGATCCCAAGCAGGCTCCACACTGTCAGCACAGAGAGCCCAACGTGGGGCTCGAACTCCCGAACCATGAGACCATGACCCGAGCTGAAACCAAGAGTCAGACGCTTAACCGAGTGAGCCACCCAGGCGCCCCAGAATTGGGGGTATTCTTAAATGTTGATTTTACATGCTGTGATAAGAATTTTGGCCACTGACCTAGTATTGGTAGGAAGGTTTTTTTTTTATAGCAAGAGCAGTGCTTTCAGCATTGAAATAAAAAGAAAGCTGGTTGTCTCGTACTTGTCTGATGGAACCGTGTGTCTAATCAGCATGAACTATTTCCTTTGTTTTAGGTTTTGAAAATGTTCACTGACTTCCTGTCATTCATGGTTCTATTCAACTTCATCATTCCTGTCTCCATGTATGTCACAGTAGAAATGCAGAAATTCTTGGGCTCTTTCTTCATTTCATGGGATAAGGATTTCTATGATGAAGAAATTAATGAAGGAGCCCTGGTCAACACATCAGACCTTAATGAAGAACTTGGGCAGGTTAGAACGTGTTTGTACTTACAAGAAGTTAACATATTGAAAATATGTTTTCTTAAACCCTCGATCACCAATCACCAATGTACGTGACCCTTTCACATTTGGAAATGTGATTCAAATATTCCTTTATACGGGCATATCATGAAGGCAAGCACTGTTTTCGTGGCTATAACGTTATTTTGTTGGCATTTTTGAGGAGTATCCCGGTTTATATGTTAAATTTGAATGTTAGAGAAATTTGCCTGTCACTTCTCCTGGTGATGTGGTTAGAGTATGGGTTATTGCTTTGGAACAGACAGTAGTCCCCGGCTGTTGTCATTTGGGGATAGACTCTAGGGTAGTAAACAAAGCTATTTTGCAAATGCATTTCGTTCCGTAAACAGAATTGACCAGTGTTGTCCTGCTGACATTTGCTCGATGTGTTTCTGATCAGACGAATACATTCCTAGCAAGCAGGCTTGTTTATTCCAGTGCAAGAATTTAAATGGAGGCAAAATGTGAGGGCACACACTCCTCAAAATGCTTTTTGCTTCATATACCAGTGCAGCCCAGGCCGTGGCCTCATTCGTTCTCCAAGCTGGTGCAGGCTAGCTGTCATTCTTCAAAGGATGACTCCTTAGGTGCTTCTCTTATCAATATTGAGAAAGTTTTTCCCTTTGTCTGAATTTACCGTGTGCCATGTAATGATCTTCACAAGCTGTGGGAATTTTTTTGGCTTTCATTTCATTCTCATGATATTTAGAATGTCAAGGCTGCGGAAATGTCATTTCTATGACTGCGTGATGCAAATTCAGTGCGTGGAGCCACGCGGCTGGAACAGGGCCTCACTCTGGTTTTAAATGGTGCCGACTTACATCTGCACCTCAAAACTCTCTTCCTGAATTTAGTCCCCCCTCTGCCTCTGCCCTTTCTGTTCTTTATCCAGCCTCTGCCTAAACCCCAGGACGGTCTTAACAGCTACAGTCCCAAGGGTGAAAGGACACTCCAGATAACATCTTGTTGAGACCTGACTGCACGGCTCCAGAACCCCCGACTGTGGGACGTGCATCCCACAGAGATACTGAGTCACCAAGGAGAGAACCAGAAACGAATGAACAAATGCTTTTCCCTTAGATATTGTTCCCGAAAGACTCTTTTGAAGGTGACTTCAGCTGCCACGGCTGACCTTACTTAACCTTTTTAAACCAGAAGTTTTCATCCCGGGAACAGAGCTGTCTGAATAGAACTACTTTAGTCCCAATAAAAAGCATCACTCTATGGCAGCATTGCATGCAAAAAAAAAAAAATTGAGTGATAAGCCACCTCTGGTGAACTTGCCTGGACAGGTGCTTTAGTTGAGCAGATCTGCCTATTCCAGATCCAGGACCTGGACCTGGGGATTGACCTCCCTAAGGATGAACGTGGCGACGGCCCCAGGGTACTGCAAACAGAACAGCCACCATTCTGCGTGTGACTCCCCGAGCGCGCCAGGGACAGGCAGGGTGTCCAGGCCAGGTCCGCCAAATGGGACTCTTCCTCTTTCTTTCAGATCTCCACCTCAGCAGATCCACATTGCCTATGGGAATGTAATCTTGTTCCTATCATTCAGGCCGTAGTCACGCTGCAGAGAGTCAAGTAGAGGCTTTGGGTAACGATCTGGTAAATTTGATCAGTGAAAAGAAACCACAGTTTTCATTTCGGCCACCATGTTGTTCCCCCACCCAAACCTGCCTTTCCCGGTGTGATGGTCCTTGAGTCAAATCACTAAGTTAATAGCCAGATCACTACTTCCATTTATACGGTGTAACAACAACTTGCCTTCATTACCAGCCTAGCTGTGTGGAAACGACCTGAATGAAAATGCAAAGAAGTCTTGAAATCGTTTCCCAGGCCATTTAGCATTCAGTGGCCCAGTACGCACAAAATTAAGTGTAACCCGTTTCCTCTTTGGTGAGTCATAATTTCAGATCCGTAGGACTTAATGTTACAAAAAAGCAGTGCCCGTTAGTTCCCATCGATACCATTGCAGACCCTTGCTTCACACTCTTTAAAAATGACCCACGTTGATGTTTTACAAATAGCCCCTTCAGGTCTTCCAGCTGTGCCGAATGGCGTGTCTGAGTAGACACTCTGATTCCGGAAATTCCGCCCAGTTGTTAGCTGTTGAACGTCCACTGCATATCAAGAATATGTTGCTGGTACTGAGGTTGCTATCACAGAGTAAACAAGGAACCCTCAAGTTGTTCACCATCTAGTTAGGGAAACACACGTATCGTACTTAACTACAGCGATGTGATAAGTGATCAGAACAACAAGGCCTCCGGGATGATGGAAAGAGTCAGGTGCTGTGTGATTTGGGTCAGGTCAGCAGCAGCGACGATCAGCATCTTCATGACACCTTACAGTTTATAAGCATTTACTATCGTACTTTATTTTCCAGTCTTTTTTTTTTTTTTTTTTTTTTTTTAAGTTCATTTATTTTGAGAGAGCGAGCCCGAGCACAGGAGGGGCAGAGAGAGAGGGGGGAGCGAATCCCAAGCAGGCTTTGCGCTGTGGGCGCAGAGCCCGACGCGGGGCTCGATCCCACAAAGCAGGAGATCGTGACCTGAGCTGAAATCAACAGTGGGACACTTGACCAACTGAGCCACCCAGCCGCCCCTATTTTCTTAAGTTTACAGGCTTGTGCAGCAGGCTGGGTTATTTAAGGTTAATATTTAAACCTCACAGGGATGAAGGGTTTTTTCCAGGGTCACGAAGTTCGTAGGTGGTGGAGCCATTAGGTTGAACGATAATGAAAATTTGTTTACCTACAAAATAGATGTTTCAACGTGTTCACGAACCTTTAGCTCAGGGCCTTTTCTACCCCACAAGAGCTGTCTCACTTCAGGCTTCGCATCCGTAAAATGGTGGGTTGGACTAGAAAGGAGGAGACTGTTGAAGTCGGGCAAGCGGTAGGCTCTCTGGCTCATGAAACGTGATAATACTTTTGGGGCGCCCGGGTGGCTCAATCGGTTGAGCGTCCGACTTCGGCCCAGGTCACGATCTCGCGGTCCGCGGGTTCGAGCCCCGCGTCGGGCTCTGAGCTGACGGCTCGGAGCCTGGAGCCTGCTTCGTATTCTGTGGCTCCCTCTCTCTCTGCCCCTCCCCAACTTGTTCTCTCTCTCTCAAAAATAAATACATAAACATTAAAAAAACTAGATAATGAATTGTGAGAATATTAGTAACAGCTGATCCTGTCCTCCCCCCTTTTCCTGAGTGTAGGGTACGTAATAAGTAGAGCAGTGGTTCTCAAAGCAGAGTCCCTGGACCATCAGCATCACCTAGGAACTTACTAGAAATGCGCATTACCGGGGGCACCTGGGTGGCTCAGTGTGTTAAGCATCCAGACTTGATTTTGGCTCAGGCGACGATCTCACGGTTTGTGAGTTCGAGCCCCGCATAGGGCTTTGTGCTGGCGATACCGAACCTCCTTGGGATTTTCTCTCCCTCTCTCTCCCTTTTTCTCAAAATAAAGAAATAAACTTAAAAAAAAAAAAAAAAAAAAAAAAGAATTCATATTACCTAGCCTTGCCTCAGAACTGCTGAATCAGAAACCGGGGAATAGAGGCCAACACTCCGAGTTTTAACAAGCCCTGTAAGTGAGTGTCATAGGTGGTACTATTTGATAATTATTATATTAGGGTATTGTTCGTTGGCCTGTACCTGTGAGATTAATTGTATACAGATCCGTGCTGCACAAAATGTTATATTGTAGGGAAACAATTACATTCTCTCTCTATATATTCTTTTAAGTTTATTTATTGATTTTGAGAGAGGGAGAAACAGAGCATACGAACAAGGAAGGGGCAGAGAGAGAGAATCCCAAGCAGGCTCTGCGCTGTCAGCCCAGAACCTGTTGTGGGGCTCAAACCCATGAACAGTGAGATGACCTGAGCCCAAGTCAGACACTTAACCAACTGAGCCACCCAGGTTCCCCTGCACTGCAGTTTGTTTGTTGTTGTTTTTTAACATTTTCTGCACTATAGATTTTTCTAAAGGTTTTTTTTTTTTTTTTAAGTCTATTTATTCATTCTGAGAGAGAGAGAGAGAGAGAGAGAGAGAGAGCGAGCGAGCAGGACAGGGGCAAAAAGAGAGGGAGACAGAGAATCCCAGGCAGACTCCAAGCCATCAGCACAGAGCCCGATGTGGGGTTCGAACCCAGGAGCGGTGAGACCACAACCCGAGCCAAAGTCTGACGCTTAACTGCCTGAGCCACCCAGGCACCCCTGCACTATATATTTTTAAAACCACCACCTCTGACACTCTTAAAAGATTTCTAAATGGGTTAATGCCCATCCACGTGCAATCACCCAGGACAACCTTCAGGGGAATACGAAGGTAAATAATTCGGATCAGGAAAAAAGCCCCAAGGAATTTTCTTTTAACTGGAAAAATCTAGATGATACAGGAATAATACCACTTGGATTAATTTAAAGAGAGAATTCAAACTTGGCTGGCTAACAGAGCAAAAAAAAAAAAAAAAAAAAGGAAGATTGGAATGCTATATTTGTGCCAGTGCTGCTGCCGTGAAAGGCTTTGAAAAATAATTAGAAAGCAACTACTGCTGAAGTTCGTCTCTTTCTCCCTTACATAATGAAAACCTTAATCTTGTGCTTACGCTTGGTCCTGTCAGCCCATCATTTTAACTATTTAAGCATCAATTGCCAAAAAGGAGGATAAAATTGTGGGTTTCCAAAAAGCCAGATGTTATAAATAGAAGAGATAAAAATTGAGATAAAATGCAAGTGCTCAAAACGGTTTATTTTGCCCGGAAAGTTTATTTCCTGGCTTATTTTTTTCCCCATTATTTATGAAAGTATGCTAATACTTTTTTTGCTTATATTCTACTTTAACCTAGTATTATAAACTCCACTGTTTTTTTTTTAACTTAGAAAATGTGTTCAGTAGTATCTAAAAATATTCACGGTGTGTGGAAAGAAATTTCATTTATGCTTTTGAACATTATAGACTTACTATGTCTCCTCATTAACTCTTAACATTATTATTTTCCCTGACCATCTATATTGTCTGGCTCAATATGCATTGTATAACAGTGCATTTTACTTCAATCCAGTATATTCATAGTAAATTTTCCTTCTCAAGGAAAAGTTTTGTTACATCCCTATTAATTTAGGTTCCTCCCAAGTATTGTGTGTGCGCGCACGTGTGTGTGTGTGTGTGTGTGTGTGTGTGTGTGTAATAAGTGGTCAGTATATTCTTATTTCTACCTTGGACATGTGATACTGTTTCAGTGTCTTTAAAAGTACTTGTTCATTTCCCACTCTTTCCGTACTGCCGCTTTGTAAATTACCTGACATTTGACCAGAAGTCTTACAAAACGTGCTTTGCTATGGGTATGAAAACAGGCCTGCCTGAGAGCTTCACTCAAAACTAATCCCACTGAAGAAGGTAAAACTGCCTATGTGTGTGTCCTTGCCTTTAGGTGGATTATATATTTACAGACAAGACTGGAACGCTCACGGAAAATAGCATGGAATTCATCGAGTGCTGCATAGACGGCCACAAGTATAAAGGCGTAGCTCCGGAGACTGATGGACTCTCTCAAACTGACGGGCCCTTAACGTATTTTGACAAAGCGGATAAGGTGGCGTTCTCTGCGTTGTCACTTTAGCGTGCAAAGTCAATCTAAGTGTTGTTTTGTTGTTTTGACTGCAACTTTCTTGTTTAACTAACGCTCCCGGAAGTTGCAAGCCAGGAGCATTTATAAACAGAATTGTGGAAAATGGCAGTTGGGGAGAAGTTTCCCTTGTCCGTCTGTCCAGGCAGAATCCTTTGTGCTTTGTCTTTAAAAATATGAGCTGCTCCAAGGATAATGTCTCGTCAAATCGTTCAAGTCCCAGGAGCGTCGAGACATTAAATGAACCCAAGTCTCCCTGCACCTGAGCTGTTGCCAGATTGTGAATTCGATGCCGAATGAGCTCTTTGAGACCATAAAGAATCTGCCGATTTAGCATTAGGTGGCACGGTGGTAGCCTGAAGGAGTTAACGCAGCCCCTGGGGTATTTTCCTTGAGAACCGGGGATGCTGTTAGGTACAAGGGAGGACAGCCAGCTCATTTGAGTATTAGAGATTTAGAGCTTTCCGTTTGCTGGAGGTGGTAACATTTTCTCACATCGGTACCTTTTCTCTGTTCACCGACTACCAAGTGATCCAAGGGAAGATCATAGAGTCGTTTTTCTGTTCCTGATCCACAGAACCGAGAAGAGCTCTTTCTGCGTGCCTTGTGTTTATGTCATACTGTAGAAGTTAAAACAAGTGATGCTGTGGATGGGCCTCCCGAATCAGCGGAATTGACGTATATGTCCTCTTCGCCAGATGAAATCGCTTTGGTGAAAGGAGCGAAAAAGTAAGCGTTTCTGTTACGCTAGACCTAGACCAGTAAGTTCTAGAGATCGAGAGATCTGCTGCCCAGCACTGTACGTGTGGCTGGCGACACAGTTCTCCGCACTTCAGAATCTGTTAAGAGGGGAGGTCCGCTAAGTGTCGTGGACCACAGACAACACAACACCAGTGGGTCACAAGGCGATTTTGAGACGTGTCGGATATGCCTCTTAGCCTGCTTGTGGCGATGATACTGCGGCTATTTTCGTGCGTTCGGACTTCTCGGGTTGCACGCGTTAAGTACGTATTGTGCTTTGCGTATCGGTCAGACCTCCATAAAGCTGGTTTAAAAACCCCGAGATAAGTTGTAGAGAGATACATTAGCATTTTTGAAGACCAAAAAAAAAAAGAGTAAGCACTTCTTGTACTGCTCCGGAGAAAGTGAAATCACAGGAGGACCGGAGTGGTTTTTCCTCTGTTTGCTTCAATCACCTTATCTTATAAATATTCTTTACCAAAAACCCGAACTGCTTTATCTGAACGTGTGTGAAAAATTCCCCAAACCTAGCCAATTAAGACCAGAAAGGAAATAGCGATGCCTAGCTGTAACTTCCATGACTATTTATGCATGCCGGCCAGAAGTCCAAATGTTCATATTATATTCTGCGAATTACATAACAGTGGCCACTTTCTATACCACACATGTTATTTCTGAAGTGTTCGCAGCAATTTTGACGTCACTCTGTAACTGACAGCCCCGTTTGACCCTTGAGGCCTGAGATCATTAAGTGGTTAAAAGGTCACCCGATGTGTTAGCTACAGAATTGGAATTACAAATTGCCTCTTCCTTTGGTTATAATTCATGACTGGGCTTTGACTTCCTCGGCGTTTTCATCTCAGCTGGTACAGAGAGGTATGGTTATGGACTGAGATTTTTCACATGAAAGAGAAGAAAATACTAAACAAGAATGAGTAACCCCAGCGCAAGGGACAATTAATCGCTCTTTAGAGATACACAGAGGTCTCTTTGTGTGTTTTGACAGGTACGGGTTCACGTTTGTAGGAATTCGGAATGGCCATATGAGAGTAGAGAACCAAAGAAAAGAAATAGAAGTGTAAGTAGCCCTGCGTGTTCGATGTTTATCACTTCTCAACCCCACGGTCCCCCGTGCGACAAAGGAATCTTACTCGATGAAGGCATAAGATGCCGCTGTCCCAGCTCGGAGTTTTATGTAAGTGTAGTTGGAAAGAAGACATTTCTCATAGGATGCTAGAAACTGGGACTTGAGGTGGAAATTCTCCCCATTTGGCTCACATATGGGTCCAGTAGCCTGAATGAGAGTCTGCCTGGACTTTGTTTCTGAAATTTAGATGCCAATTTTAGGCCTCCAACACATGGTGTAAGAAAAATCCATGAACATGTAGGAAACCTGCTTTCCGGAACCCAGCCATTCTGGGGTGGCAGGCCAGCCAGTCGTGGCAGCTTTGATGTCAAAAACTTTGTCTCCTTCTAGGCGCTCAAGTGTGAGCCCCGGGGCGGGTACCCCGAGGCAGCAGTGTTGCTTTGTTTCTTCTCCTCTACAGAGATCCCAGTGAACAAAACCACCTTGGCTTAATAGCAGATTTTAATTAGGCTCTGTGATTAATCTGAATTCCTTCTTCTGAATTTGAAATGTAATTAGCTTACATGATTTCCATTCTGGCCCCTAGCATCTCGTGAGACCCATCTCGGAAACCTGTAGTATGTACGGATGTGTTTGGGGAATGTGCCCCGTGGGGAAGTGATGCGTAGAAGCCAGAGGAAGGTGCTTTGGCCTGACTGCCAGGAGCCCGGAGTCATTATTAGAGTCCAGATTCTATTAGAGTCCAGTCATTATTAGAGTCAGAGAGGGAGCCAGTTCAGAGCAGTGCCCCTATCTGGTCCACACCGAATAATACGCTACGTGTAGGTATCCCGTTCATACACCCCATCCCAGAACCAGTGACCCGCTCGCTCCCATCAGGAAACAGCCTTCATAGTAACTATTGGTAGGTGAAATACTTGCATCCAAGTTGTTTCTCTTCAAAAAACATTTCCCCATGTTTTTGCAGGTAAGTCTTATTTTTACTTTTCTGCATTCTCTCATCTCATTAATAGCACAGATCTGATCGTGTCATTCTACTGTTTTAAACCCTTCAGTGGATTCCTGGCGCTCTTAGGATCAAATTCCAAATCTCTGAAATGGCCCACAGTGTTCTCATTTCCCATACCTTGCTCACCCCTCTTTCTGTTCCCCTATCGACTAGATTTCAAGCTTTAGTGAACTCCTTCATGTCCCCCTACCCCTTTGCACATGCCCTTTCCTCTACTCCGAGTGCCATGACACCCTACCTTCATCATGTCACTCCTGCAGAGCACAGCCCAGGCACTGCCTCTTCCAGGAAGCCTTCCTGCAGATGTCTTCCTTCTGTGCTTTCCCATCTCCCCTGTGACTCCCTTCACTACATCATATGGCAGGTGGAGAGGTAATCATCTCATGACCCTCTGCTTCCTTTCTCATACGGTGAGCCTCTCGAGGGAAGAGACTCAGGCAGATTCTTGTCTGTTTTCCAGTCCCTCACATTGTGCTCGACACACAGGAGGCACCCATAGATGATTAAGATAATTGGCAGAGCGGGACTGTTCCTAGACCCCTCCAGAAATGGCTTGGTCGGGCAACTCTTTGCGCCCCATTCCTACATGGTCGCTCGCTCCTTACCATTGTAAGTCACGTAACGAGAGGATACAGGTATCCCTTAACTAACACCTGTAGCCTCTGACCCCATGTTCTAAGCGCAGAAAAATTTCAAAGACAAAATGGAAAACACCAGCTGTGCGCCCAACCAGCAGCCCTTACCAAAAGGGGAAAGTCTATTCAAGACGTTCCTGTTGTGTTTTATTTTCCCCATGTGATCTAGGTGTTTTCTTTTTCTCATTTGTCTTCTCATAAAGGTACGAACTCCTTCATACCTTAAACTTCGATTCTGTCCGCCGTCGTATGAGTGTAATTGTGAAAACTCAAGCAGGTACACATTTTAAAGACTTGGCTTTTTCTCTTTTGCCGTTTGTAGCGTTGTATGTTGAATGAGGTGTTTTAAGAAAGGAAAACATTTTACGTAGTATGTGATTGCCTAAACTCCTGCAAAGCAGGAATTTCTGTATATGCCTTAATGTATTTATTTTTATAACATTTATTTTTGGGAGAGAGACAGAGCTCGAGTGGGGGGGAGGGGGAGGCAGAGAGAGGGAGGGAGACCCAGAATCCGAAGCAGGCTCCAGGCTCTGAGCTGGCAGCACAGGGCCAGACCCGGGGCTCGAACCCGTGAACCGCGAGATCATGACCTGAGCCGAAGTCGGACGCTTAACTGACTGAGCCATCCAGGCGCCCCATTAGCAGTAGAATTCTTGAGTATAGAGAGTTGTTGGCTCTCCCTGCCTGATCTTCCTCATTTCCCACTGCTTCATACTTCCTGGGAACAGGCAGGCTAGGGATGACCCAGGTCCAGACTGCTGGGAAAGGGTCTTGTGGCTTCACTGTAGCTCGCTGGGCTCTCTGACAGAGTGCGGAGGCTTGCCCTTTTTGCTTTGGAACCGGTACCATCATCCCAGGAGTCCCCATGTCTTCTGCAGGAGCCATGGTGGCCGAGATCCCTTCTGCTCCGGTTGAACGAGAGCCATGGAGGAGCACTCCTGCCTCATTTGCGGGCCCTCAGATGCGTGCGTGCGAGAGAGAGAGAGAGAGAGAGAGAGAGAGAGAGAGACTGTGTCTGTCTGTCTCTGGGTAGTTTTTCAAATTTCCCTTGATTCTATCCTAGTAATTTACTTTTCGGTGTTAAATCTGCCCCACATCCCTTGGTGGGAGAATGGGAAGGTAGAGACAGACCCTTGAGGGAACATTTCCCACTTTATTCATACTTTGTGGTGTGACTGCCAGGTCATGAAATCGATTTCATTATGCGAGTGCAGGATCTGCTCTGTGACTTTTAAACCCACTGTGGATGTGCGAGGGGAAATGTTTTTATTTTATTTATTTATTTTTTATTTTTTTTTATTTTAATTTTTTTTTCAACGTTTATTTATTTTTGGGACAGAGAGAGACAGAGCATGAACGGGGGAGGGGCAGAGAGAGAGGGAGACACAGAATCGGAAACAGGCTCCAGGCTCCGAGCCATCCGCCCAGAGCCTGACGCGGGGCTCGAACTCACGGACCGCGAGATCGTGACCTGGCTGAAGTCGGACGCTTAACCGACTGCGCCACCCAGGCGCCCTGGGGAAATGTTTTTAAAAGCCGCTGAACGTTTGAAATACTTGGTATCCTTACCGGTAATATATACGTGCACGCATGCGTTCTACCGCAGATGGCGTGGTGGCCGGGGGGAGTGGTCTGCCAAGGGTCTAGACCTCAGAGCTGCACTTCTTTTGAACTTGTTGAACTCAGCACTTTGCCTTATAAGGGTGAAGTGTCTTTCTTAATGCTCACCCTTGCCTACCTTGCCGGATGCATGGGTGATCTCAAGCCGCACTTGTACTCGCACTCTACAGGGCTGTTTTCCAGTTTCCATTAAAAAAGGTCAAGCCACCGTTTTTAATTTTTTTTAACGTTTATTTATTTTTGAGAGAGAGAAGGGGGGGGTGGGCAGAGAGAGAGAGACAGAATCCGAAACCGGATCCAGGCTCCGAGCTGTCAGCACAGAGCCCGACGCGGGGCTGAAACCCACGAACCGCGAGATCATGACCTGAGCCGAAGTCGGACGCTCAACCCACTGAGCCACCCAGGCGCCCCCAGCCACCGTTTTTAAATCAACCTCTAGTGTATTCAAAGAGATTTTATCTTATTTGCACTTGGATTTAGCCCTTGACACCTGTAGAGGCCGTCCGTGTGTGCACTTTAGACCAGGCTTGACCACATTGTCAAAGAGAATTCAGAAGCAGCTTCTTGACACGAGCACGCTCTTCCATGATTCACTGAAAGGAAGTATATTTTAACAGAGCTGCTTGCGTACTCGGAGTTATTATTTGTGTACGTATTAGTCTTAAGAGGTAGTGGGCATTGTCCTGAGAGGTTAGAGGTCAAGATGTCTCATTCCATTGGGGTGAGCCTTGCTGGGCAGACCCGGGGTCCACCGTAGCTGGGTGGGAGGAGCCGCCATGAAGGTATCTGTTCTTCAAATCCCAGTACCAACCAGTCTGACCATTCTAAGTTGAGTATTTTGGTGTTTTATTTTAGGAGACATACTTCTCTTTTGTAAAGGAGCAGACTCTGCGGTTTTCCCCAGGGTGCAAAATCATGAAATTGAGTTAACTAAAGCCCATGTGGAACGTAATGCTATGGTGAGCCTACACTCCCCCACAAGTGCTAGTGATGGCTATTTTGTGGGATTGCTGCTTACATGTGTAAATGAATTTTAGCATGTTTATGGTCTATTTTTACATTTGGGGATTTAGTAATACTATTTTCCTTATTTTAATGGAAAACATTAGCCTGGAGCAAGTATCCGTTCAGAATATGTAGACTTGAAGTCTTCTCAAGAATTTTTGGTTTGTGTTCTGCGCCCCCCCCCCCTTTTTTTTTTTTAACCCCAAGAGCTATTGTTTTGTTGTTCTGAACCTAATTTGAACGTTACCATTCTAGTTGCAATCTGTTAGTGTATGTGTTTTGCTAAAAATATATCAAAATTTCTCTTCTGTACAGTGAAGCAAGAGTATTTAAAGAGGGTGTGGGGGGTTTTCCAATTATTTGGAAATAATTTGGGAAATAACTTCGCTTCTAGGACGGGTATCGGACACTTTGTGTAGCCTTCAAAGAAATCTCCCCAGATGATTATGAAAGAATTAACAGACAGCTCATTGAGGCGAAGATGGCCTTACAAGACAGAGAAGAAAAAATGGAAAAGGTTTTTGATGATATTGAGACAAATATGAATTTAATTGGAGCCACTGCAGTGGAAGACAAGTAACTACACAGTGATATTCCTGTTATTTTAATGACCGGTCATTTAGGGTGGTATCTGTCCACATTGGTAATTTATTCTCAAATTTTGAAATGTTTTATTCAGGTCTGTTGATATACCAGATTTTGAATTGTTTGTGGGAATAGGTTTGTTTGGAGAGGGAGGGAAGAAGGGGGGGAGAAAGAGAGAGAGAAAGAGAGACAGAGAACATGAGTGGGGGATGCGCGGCCGGTGGGGGGCGGGACGGCAGAGGATACGAAGCGAAGCAGACCCTGCGCTGACAGCAGAGAGCTTGATCCAGACACGGGGCTCAAACTCACAAACCGTGAGATCATGGCCTGAGCCGAAGTCGACGCTAAATTGGCTGAGCCACCCAGGCATGCTGGTGATGATTTTTGTTAAGTATTTATGGCTTAGAAGAATGAATCCGTCATCTCTAAGATCTTTTGAATCTTTGCAAAGCCATCCATTTATTTATGCAAATATTTATGAAATAATCTTGAGATGTCTAGAGAGCTTTGTGCTCGAGGCATCATTTGAGCTCGTGCCTGATAGAATTGGTAAGACTCTGACAGACAGAAATGAGCAGAAAGGAAATTCAAGTTAGAGCAAACAACATAGGAGCTCAGTCGAACCTGGTTTAACAGGCTAGAGCGTGTTTTTGCATACTTTCAAATAATTTGCTTTAACTCTACAGGCTGAGCTCCACTAGACATGATTGTAGGGCTCCAGCATTGATCTGTCTGAAAGAGTAAGTTTTAGACTCTTAATGTTTTAGGAGTTCTTCAGAAATTATAAATGCAAATTATGAGACTGAACCAAACAAAAATTTACACATGCATATGCAGGTTTCAGCCACATTGGAAGATACTGAAATTTTAATGGGATTCATTTAGTCTAATTTCTTTGTTATTCTCTGGCCAAAGGCAACTCAAAGAAAGTACTCTTCTGTCCTTACCTTCCAGATTTATGCTTAAATTGTCTTTCTGGATGGTCGGCTTTGCTATTCTTAGAGCTCCTCAGCAATGGGGATTGGTTAACTTGCTTCAATCTCTCGTTAGAATGTGTTTGGCCTTTTCTGTTTTAAACCATGTTAACTATTTATTTTGGTGAGACATGGAATACGTGAAAGTGGCAGTGACTAAGAATGTTTGGTGAGTTTATGAACATTTTAGCTAAGAGTGATGATTCTCAATTCTGCCATCGGATACCAGCTCCCTAAAGAGATGTCGTGAACTCTTTCAAACCTCACTGTTGGAAATTCGTTTCAGTAAGTAAAACTATGCCAGATATATCAGAAAGAGCAGAAGCTATATAAGAAAACCAACCGACAACATGTCAGGACTCCAGAATTGCTGTGAATTGTAAAGAGATTCTCTTTAGCAAGGCTTCTTGCAGAATCTGTGTCCAGTATTTTTGAGGATAACAAGGTTGCCTTTGTATTCCCAGGCTACAAGATCAAGCAGCCGAGACCATTGAAGCTCTGCATGCAGCAGGTCTGAAAGTCTGGGTGCTTACCGGGGACAAGATGGAGACGGCCAAATCCACCTGCTATGCGTGCCGCCTTTTCCAAACCAGCACCGAGCTCTTGGAACTGACTACAAAAACCATCGAAGAAAGTGAAAGGAAGGAGGATCGATTACATGAATTGTTGATAGAATATCGGAAGAAGTTGCTGCATGATTTTCCTAAAAGTACTAGAAGCCTTAAAAAGTAAGGAACTGCGTCAGTTTCTTATATTTAGGCGTTAGCGTAAGTGTAAGGCACAGCCGTTTGTGCAGAAGGCTCCATTTTCTATGATTTATCATTCTTTGTTTGCAGGTGTTTTATCCTTATATGTTAAAACCTTCCCTGAGGACTTGGCTAATGGCCCATTTGAGATCACGGCGCCTTCTGCCTCTCTTTTAATTTAATAGAAAATCCTGTATTTCTCAAGCTTTAGGAAAGTGGTTCAGTTTCTTAATGTTTAGGGTCTGGGTAGTTAGCCCTCAGCACTCATAAGAAAAAATACTCCTTCTCATGGTCTCTTAAATTAGATGCAATGAAACCAGCCTCTAGAACATTTTCTATGCAATTTGAGGTCCTAGAGCCATTTTCTGTGTGGATTTTCGTGCCCCAGAACTCCGAAGGAAGCCAGATACCTGCTAATAACATGGCCACTTCACCTCTGCTTTCAACTAGCTGCTTAGGAAGAACTTGTAGAACTTAAGGGTCTCCAGGAAAGCCACTGATGCATAGTAATTCAGTGCCCAGAGGGACGCCTGGGTGACTCAGTCGGGTAAGCGTCCGACTCTTGATTTGGCTCGGATCATGATTTTACGGTTTGTGAGTTCGAGCCCCGCATTGGGCTCTGCGCTGACGGTGTGGAACCTGCTTGGGATTCGTTCTCTCTTCCTGTCTGTCTCTGCCTCTCTCTGTCTCTCTTTCAAAATAAATAAATAAACTTTTACAAAGGTAATAATTCGTGAGGTGCCTGGGTGGCTCAGTCAGTTAAGCATCCGACTTCAGCTCAGGTCATGATCTCCTGGTCCGTGAGTTCGAGCCCTGCGTCAGGCTCTTTTGCTGACAGCTCAGAGGCTGGAGCCTGCTTCGGATTCTGTGTCTCCCTCTCTCTCTTTGCCCCTCCCCGCTTGCCCTTTCTCCTTCTCTCTCTCTCTCTCTCTCTCTCAAAATAAAGAAAACATTTACAGAGAGAGGCTCAGAGAGATGCGGTAACTTACTCAAGATCACATAGCCAACACGGGGTGGAGCAAGTCTAGCCAAAGAGCCTAGGCTGTTTTAACAACTGTGCTGTGTCTGGATCCCCATCTCTAGCGTTTAAACAAGCTTTCAAAATGATCTCTCCGTATTCGTGAGTCTGTGGCCAATTCTAAGCCAGCTGTTGTTCTTCTGGTACTTGGGCATCAGTGAGAGTAAACGTGTTTTTATTAATTGCCTGTCATAAATGTTTCCTTCCTTTAGCCAAGTGGTACTTATAAAGGCAGTCCAAATTACATTTTCCTTGTCCATTTGTCTTAGTCTGCTCCGGCTAACGTAACAGAATAGCATAGACCAGGTAGCTTAAACAGTAGAAACTGATTTCTCCTATTTCTGGTGTCTAGAAGCGTGAGGTCAGGGTGCCGGCATGGCCGAGTTCTGGTGAGGTCCCTCTCTGGCGACCTTCCGCGGTATCCTTAACACGCCACAGAAGGAAGAAGTGCTGATGTCTCTTCTTACGAGGGCGCCGATCTCCTCATAAGGGCTTCACCGTCATGACTTCATCAAAGCTAGTCACCTCCCAAAGGTCCCAGTTCCAAATGCCGTCACATCGGGGGTTAGAGCTTCAACATAGGACTTGCCGTGTGGCGGTTGGGGGCGTGGGGCGTAATTCAGTCCGTAGCACCATTCCGCGGCTCTGGGGCACTTTTGGCAAAGCCAGGGCTTATGAAACATCTCAGAACATTCCCACTTGCGGTTCATGTTCTCGGAGCTGGGCACAGACCTCCCTCGAGTTACAGAAGCATCGGACCCAGGATCACTTTCGCCAGCTTCTGCCTCTGTCGTTGTCCCCTTCCGCTTCAGATCAGCCACCAAGCCTCATTCGGGTTTCCATTCTCACTGTGAGTGCTGCACATCAAATTCCTAGCGACCCATGCCTGGAAGCCCTTAAGTCCCTCTGCCAGACGAGTGGTTCTCCGTTACCCGCAGAATGAGGTCGCAGCAGAGGCCTCAAGTGACCTTTTCAACTCGCTTTCCTAATGCACCCCAGCACGCATTTTCTCCCCTCACCTCATTCTGCCCCGTCTTTCTACGACGCTGTTCTTTCCTGTCATTTATTGTCCCAGCCTCTGGATTAGTGGCCTTTCAGTGTCGTTTGCGTCTATTCCATCACGTAGACTTTTGTCCCCTTAAGGAGGTTTTTCTCTTCTCCAAGGAAAGATGGGTTAATAATTCTCTCCATTCTTCTTATATGTCCTGCTTGCAGTTGATGTTTACAAATATTGCTTGATGGATTACCGAGCCACTGTTTCTTGCACATTAAGTCAGCTCTGTGAGTAGGGAAGCGAAGGCGAACACATGATTGATATCTCTTTAATTAGTGAATAAAACACACTTCTAAAATTACGAAGCAGAACGTGGACAAGTACAAAATACACTGTAGTATTGCGAGAAATACAGAATCTCCTGGCCCACCCCTACCCTAGTGAGTCAGAACGTAGCCTTTAAGAAAACTCCCAGGAATTTTACCAAGAGTCCCTTAAACGGTAACCTTCCGGATGCGTACAATTCGACAAACGAATCCATAGCGATGAGATCCTGCAGTACTTCCCAAATGGCATCCAAGGTTCCCTTGATTCATCACTGGTTTTTTTTTCTTGATTACAAAAAAATGAAATGTTAATTGGGAGAATTTTCACAGTTGTAAGTGTCCCCCCATATGGTTTTCTTAAGTACTTGACACCTGTTCCATTTGTCTTTCCTGGCACCTAATATCTCTTAGTCGTCCCGGCTGTGCATGAGAATCACCTACAGAGCTTTCTGGAATATCTACCTTTGAATAACCAAGCACTGCCCAAGACTTGCATTTGTCTGGGAATAGACCTCAGGCATGGGCAATTTTTTAAAGCTGACCAGATGATTCCAACGGGAAGGCTGTGGTTAAGAACCACTAATCCAGTATAAAATGATACTTCTTTAAGGAACGTCTGTCATTACATCAATACATTATCATGGTATTTTTTTATGAACACTGTGTCTTTTAGGTTCTCTGTCATTTTTGAGAAGCCAGGTCCGTCGACGAGGCTTTGTCATTCAGGAAGAGAGGTCTTCTGTGGTTTCTGTGCCCAAAGCCATTTTGTCTTTTCCCTGTATTACTAACAAGTTTTCAGATTGACGATTTGTCTTCCTGTCAGAGCTTGACTGACTGATGTGTAATTTCCAAAATTCACCATGAGTTTCTAACACAGAGCCCGCCCGCTAAATGTCCATTATTTTTATACCTTTTACAACTTAATATCTATATGGGCATCTTGAGTCTCCAAAGATGTCACGGAGAACCTCTGTTGTGCCATTATGAGAGACATTTGCCTCTTTACGGGTCCAGGAACCTGATCGGTGGGGACTCTTATGTGGGGCCCTCCCCTTTGTGGTTCTTTAAAAACTCCGGTTCCTGAATAGAAATGCATAAAAGATTCACTTACAGCCTTTTTTTTTTCTTTTCCAGAGCATGGACAGAACATCAGGAATACGGATTAATCATCGATGGCTCCACATTGTCACTCATACTCAATTCCAGCCAGGACTCCAGCTCTAACAACTACAAAAGCATCTTCTTACAGATCTGTATGAAGTGTACCGCAGTGCTGTGTTGCCGGATGGCCCCGCTGCAGAAAGCCCAGGTACCTGGACACTAGTTCATGTTCCATTCTGGGGGTTTCTGTACACGTACGGGCAAACAGATGTTCGCTTGACTTCTAACTTCTTCCTTCGCAGAGCCCCCTTTCCTTTATCACACCTGCGCAGGCTGCTTCTTTGCGGTCAAATGCGGGAGTCCGCCCGCCAATTTGAATGAACCCGGGCTTCTGGTCCCCTCAAGCCGGCTGTCCAGTTCCTTGCCTTCGAACCTTCTCTAATGAGCGCTTGGCGCCCGCCGCCTCCATCCCGCCGCTCCCGGCTCCCCTGTCACGTTAGCCCCGTGTGTTCTCTTCTCATCCTATTCCACGGGATGGCCTAGGGGAGAGCGGTGACCTCCTCGCCAGATCCGTCCCGCGGTCTTCTGTGCGCCTCCTCGTTTCCCTGCCGCGGTTCGCACCCTCCGCCGTATCCCCCTTACGACTTCCCTCCCCTGGTTTCTGTCTGTGGTCCACAATCTTGACTTTTTTTTTTTTTTCCCCTACTTGGCAACCTAGTGTCTTTTTATTTTGTTCCATCTTCTCACTTCTCTCTAATTATCATTTTTCTCTGGGGCTAAGTCTTCCTTCTGCTTTCTACTTCCAGCCTGTCTCTCTAAACACACTAGTTGGCATGACTCTCGTGGATAGGCTCTGGCCCTGAGTTTTCCTTCACGTCAAATCTCCTATTTCTAGCTGCCTGCTTCACAGCTCCATGTGGAACCCACGCTGTCCTATTAAATGCTAGTGTCCAACACAGGTCTTCTGATTTCCTCCTGCAGGCCGGTTTGTTTTCTCCCTTGTCTTCGTTATTCTCGTTGCCGCTGCTCCCCTTCTCTCGCGCCCTAAGTCACCAAACACCTGTGGCCCTTCTGTTCTCCTTCCCTCCCTCCCTCACTCTATATATGGTCACCTTGATCCCACCTTTGGCCATAGCTCTCATTTGGGTACCATCTTGTTAAAACGAACCGCTTCTCCCGTCTCGTCTGCTCTGACTCAAGCACTTTCAGTAGGGATGAGGGGCAGGTGACTCTGTGGCACTCGGGTTCCCCCCTGTTGGCCCTTACTATGTCTGTACGTGCTCTGTGTCCACTGTCACTCCCGTGTCCAGCCCGAACCCTCTACTCCTGTTGGTCGTTCCTCCCGTTGTGTCCCTTCCCCATGCCGTGCTCATGCCAGCCTCGAAAGCTTTCCTCATCTGGGATTTTCTCTGAATTCCTCTCGGCCCTAACAGAAATCTTACTCCTAATTAAACCCAGTTCAAGGGCCATTCCCCGAACGGTGTTTTCTCCAGCCCCTCTAAGCCCACGTTGATCTGTTTGCCCTTGCTTTTTTGTACTTACTGGGTCCGAAGAACCTTAGAGTCTCAGTTACACACTTTGCCGCTTCTGTATACACTGTATTCTTTCATGTGTGTTAACTTTGCTTCTTCACTTTATGCTGCCGCTTGCTCTAGACCCAGGGGATGGCAGTGTCTTTCGCTCACCCTTTACACAAGCCCTCCTCCCTACTTCGCGCGCGCGCACACACACACACACACACGGCCCATCCTAATTGAGGGCATTGTCTCCTTCTACTTTCTTCTCGCTCTCAGTCCCCACCACCATCAGATGCTTTTCTTTTTGTCTTCCGCCTTCAGAGCCTCAGTCACCCCATGTGACGAAGTGGATCCTACCAGAGCCATATCCATAGAAATCTGTCCCTTTTGTCAGAGGCAGTATCTCTTTTTTTCCCCTACATTTACTGCCTTTTGTTCAAATCACTCACTAGGATCCTGCCTACTCCACTGCCCAGGAAGTGATGCTTCGGTAGAGTCACGTCTTCCAGGATATCACCTTCTCGTCTGTCATGTCCATATAGGTGACTTCCAGTCACTTCCCCAGTCCAGATACTCGGTTTCCACTTGATTTCTCCAGCTGCTTCCGGAACTCGTCTTCTTGGGTGTGTCCTTACCGTCTCATCCCAGCTTTAGAGCGGGCCATCTTCCTGGTCTTCCGCATCAGTGGCCGACCTCACTGTACTTCCAGGTTTCTGGATTCAAAACCTTGAAATCTCTGTTGACCTCCCCCGTGCTTTACCCTTCCGTGTGGTTTCAGTCACCAAATTCTTCCATTTTCTGGGACATTGTCCTATTCATCTATTCTTTGCTTTCCCGCCAGGTCCAGGCCTGGTAACAGCTTCCTGAACTCCTCTTGTCACTAGCCACCTAACTTCGCTCTGGGCCTGCAGTCTTGCTTTTTCTTCCCATTCCTCCTGCACCCTACTCCTACTTTCAGAATATTACCCCCTGTTGATCTGGACCCCGATATACCTGTCCGTGCCCCACCCCACCCCCCATGTGAAAACTCACTGATGTGGTCAAGCCAGTCGGTTTTCTGAGCATATATTATATACACCTGGCTATGCGCCTTAGCTCATTCCCACTCTCTGGAATACTCCTCCAAGCCCCTTTTCCCCATCCCCACAAATTTTTTTTAATCTTTATTTATTTCTGAGAGAGAGACAAGAGTGTGAGCCGGGGAGGAGCAGAGAGAGAGGGAGACACAGAATCCGAAGCAGGCTCCAGGCTCCGAGCTGTCAGTACGGAGCCCGACCCCGGGCTCAAACTCCCGAACCGTGAGATCAACCTGAGCCGAAGTCGGACACTCAACCGACGGAGCCACCCAGGCGCCCCTGTCCCCACAAATCTTTAACCGTCTTTCGTGATTTCGATACAAGGACTCTTCCTTCCGTAAAATCATTCCTCATTACTCCGGCATGTAGTGTCCTCTCCCTTCTCTGCCATCATAGGCCTTTTCGCGTGGCCGACTTAGCAGCCTTAGGTCTTCTCTTGCACAGATACTTCACATTGTTAGCATTCCTTGTTAATCTGATGATCTGATATTCTTGTATTCATTCTTTATCTCTGTACTTCCATTATCTGTTGCTTAAGGTGTGTGCCCAGCCTGATATATTGTGTACAGTTGTAGTTGATCGATAAATAGTTTTTAGTAGATTGATTTCTTTTTCATGAAGCTATCCGAGAGATTGAAGGCAAGTTCTTAATCCAGGTGACCCGGGGCACAGTAAAAAAACACCACGTTTATCTGTCTAAATCTTTCGTGATTTGATTGTCCATGGCTATATATCTTTTTATCGGTCCACAAGGACGACCCTTAATCTTCTTAATCTATTTTTATGCAGACGCTGTCACCCTTGATAATGTTATTGCTTTCCCTAGACCTTTCCTGGCTGCAGTTTTTCTTCCTTGAGGTGCTAATCATTACTGCACATCTGTCCCCGGTGCAGTTAGGTAACCAGTATTGTAGCCCATCGAAATCAAATTTAGGGGGCACCTGAGTGGCTCAGTCAGTTAAGTGTCCGACTTGGGCTCAGGTCACGGTCTCCCGGTTTGAGTTCGCGCCTCGCATCAACAACGCAGAGAGCCCGCTCCAGGTCCTGTCTCCCACTCTCTCTGCCCTTCTCCTGCTCGTGCGTGCTCTCTCTCTCTCAAAAATCAATAAGTAAATATTTAAAAAAAGAATACGTTGGACTTTACTAAGAAAAAACACAAACTTAGTTTGGGTTCTTTAATTTCATCTTTGACTTATTTACAGATTATTTCTCAGAGTCTTCTAAAACACTTTAAAGAGAACCAAGCTGATGGGCGGGAATAGGAGAAAGACGGCATTTCACGATAGCATTTTTGTGTTAAATGGAATCGGATGTGGGTTTTTGTACGCCATTTCGTACAACTGAAACCTGACTGAATTTTGTTTAAAGAAAAGACTGTGGGGCAGCTTAACCGTGTGTAAATTATTTTTAATGGCTTATGTCACAAATGGGTTTTATTTATGTTAACTGCTAAAAGCAATTCCGAGGACAGAATTTTTGCAAGGCATTAGTTAGCTACTTCATTATGTAAGCTTTTTAAAAGCTGCCAGATTCTGGGGGCTTGGGGGGGGGTGACACATAAAGCAGTCATTGTCTCAAACCCAGGGTGGGAGGGTAACTGCTTACCCGATATACTCCTACAAGTCATTCCACCGGGGCAAGATGACTTTTATTTGCTGCCCACCCTCAACACAGCAGTGAGTGGCCCTGCGTCATTGACACATCTTTTTTGTTTTTAATTTTTTTTTTATGTTTTCATTTATTTTTGAGACAGAGACAGAGCATGAGCAGGGGAGGGGCAGAGAGAGAGGGAGACACAGAATCGGAAGCAGGCTCCAGGCTGAGCCGTCAGCACAGAGCCCGACGCGGGACTCGAACTCAGGGACCGTGAGATCGTGACCTGAGCTGAAGTCGGATGCTTAACCGACTAAGCCACCCAGGCGCCCCGTCATTGACACATCTTGAAGAGACACTCAGGGAACAGGGACAGGCTTCATAAACATATCTCAGGGAACTTTCTGCAAATCGCAGCCATCTTGAAGCTGTCCCCATCTACAAATGCAGCTGCCTGTAGCAGAGATTAAGTCATACCGGGCACTGGGAGGTCTAGTGAAGTTTAGTTGGCCGCTGGATGGGTGTAAGAACTTACCATGAGGTAAGTCCCCGGCGATATGGGAATGCGCCGAAGGAAGTGGTTGTGTCCGCGGGGAGGAGAGATGGAGAGCTTCTAGAAGCGTTGTTCTCTCACTACCCACTCTTATTCCGGTAGCCCTGTGCGTGTTACCCAAAACCAGCTTTCTGGGTAACTCTGACTCTCACACTCAACACCTCATCTGAAAGGATGTGTGTGAAGCAGTGACAAAACAGGGACACGTTGGCCTCTCCTATAGGTAGGGGGCAAGGTTTTCTGACACCTAATGCGCGCACGGAACCTTTAGAACCAGGTGGACCCTGGTGTTACGGGGGGGAAGGCTGTGTTCTTTTGCCTCTGAGAATTGAAGCCTATTGTACGTCTATGCATCGACTCCCTTTCTGCTTGTTTCCAAGGCCTCCATTTACAGGTGTGAAGAAGGCATCTACCCCCAGTGTGGTATAGCCTCACGTTCTGCTCTGACCTTTTCTTTACCTCTTTCGCACTTAATGTCCAGATTGTCAGAATGGTGAAGAATTTGAAGGGCAGCCCGATAACACTGTCGATAGGCGACGGTGCCAACGATGTTAGTATGATCTTGGAATCCCACGTGGGAATAGGTAAGAAGCCCGTAACGAGATGGCATCCGTAAGGTCTCCGCAGCGCCCGCAGGTAGATGGTCTCACATTCTAGAGAGAACGTTTTGGTTGCCCGTCTTGGATTTTAACTTGGGAATGATAATCACCAATTGAATGAAGGTCCTCGCCTAAGCATGTCCACCCCAAAGCCCTACCCCCGGTGGGAACACAGCGGCGTAAAATTAGAGGACATCTTTATATCAGCCAAGTAGGCGGAATTTCCCCAACCCGCGGGCGGTACAGTCGATCCTTCAGCGCTCCCTTTGACGGCATGCTTGAAAGTTGAGTGATTCTCCGCCCCTGGCCACATCGCGTGCTTATGTTGCTGCACTGTATCTTCCGAGATTCTTAACCGGTTGGGACTAAGAGATGCTCATTGGTTGGCCGCTTTTCCACGCGGCAGTATTTACGGGCACTTTGGGCCATAGCGTTGAATTTATTTGTTGGCACGCAGCAACAGCTTTTTCTCCTGCCCGCACCGTTGTTCTCCATGCCAGGCTGCCGACAGGCAGCAATCCTCATAGGCCGGCAGGTTTTGGGGGCAGGGGGTTAAGAGAAGAAATCATCGAATCAAGTATCTTGGCGATTATAGTCACCGCAGTTTGCCCTCCCAATCGCTTCCCATTTGGAAGGCACCCTTTCCGGAGCCACTCTGTTTTACTCGTTGGTTATTCAGTGTGGACATGGCCTAAAGCTGCTTGAGCTCGATACTCCGTACTCGAGAGTTTCATTCAGCGAGAGGACTCCAGCGTCCCGCTGGAGCTCTTCAGTTCCGAGCTCCTAGACCACAAAGCCCAGGGCTCTCGTTGGTTCGCTACAGCCCCTTATCTAGTGGCACGGCCATTTAAGCACTTCCTAAGTGCCTCTCAAATCATTTTCAGATTTAATTTTCTCCTCAGGATAATCTTTGCCCAGTAATGATTACAGCAGCGATTCGGGTTCGTTGTTTTATATTGTGGTATAGTTAGGTGCTTACCAATTAAACTTCATTTTACTTTGTATTGATCAGTCTCACTGTTACAGCTCCGTTTGGTTAAAAAAAAAACAAAGCTAAACGATACAAGTGAGCTAGGTCATGTTAACAAGTTAAAAGTGTGCAGATAACAAAGTAGGGGGCTGCCTATTTTATAAAATATTCATGCCATGGAGATTTTTCTTGTGTGTTTTGTTTTGTTTTTTAGGTATTAAAGGCAAAGAAGGTCGCCAAGCAGCCAGGAATAGCGATTATGCCGTTCCGAAGTTTAAACATTTAAAGAAATTGCTACTGGCTCACGGACATCTATATTACGTGAGAATAGCACACCTTGTACAGTATTTCTTCTACAAGGTATGTATTAAAGTATTTCCAATTTGACGTATCACCGTTTAGCCCGGCACCGTCTTAGGGTTTTCCTCCATTTTACACATTTCTTCTGCTGTCCTAGCACTGCGATTTGTGGCCTACAAAACATACGTGATCTAATGAACCAGCAACTACGAGTTCCTTTGCATGCAAGAGTTTGGGGATGAAATGTTTAAGTCCGCCTTCTCGAAGTATAGTTTAACTACCACAAAATGTACCCAGTAAGAGCTTCCAGTTCCGTTTTGACAGATGTTTACAACCCCATAGCCACCACCCCAGGAAGTTCCCCTGTGCTCCGTCCCGGTCAGTCTGCTCCACCGTGCACCAGTTACTCATCTGATTTATATTGCTGTACGGTATATAATGATGCTTACAAGCTGTATAAATTTAGAGATCACTTCTGCGGTTCTGCACGTGAGATTTGCCTGTTTTAGAAGAACTTCCTGTGAATAAAATCACACCTGCTCGTTCATGCCTGTTCCGCTTAGCGTAGCGTTTTTGAGGTTCACCCATGTGTCCCGTATCAATGGTTGGTTCCCCTTTTATCCTCAACGGTATTCTGAACTGCTGTCGTTAGTAGCAGAGCCCTCTTTTCAGGTGAGATTGTACAGGCAAAGCAGACGGAAGCCGGATTGCACTCACTGAAGGATGCCGGGGCCGGGGCCGCGGCCTCGCGCCACCTCCTTGTCTTGCACAGAGATTTCCTCAGAGCGCAATTTGGAGCGCATGAGTATAGCTCAAGCCACTGGTTGTATGCGTAATGAACTTGGCATGCATGAAGGTGAAGTAACGTCTAAAGTATGAAAATCCTCGTCAGCGGACATGGGCCGGAACTTGATCTCTTGTCCTGTGTTCTGTTCGGTATAGCTTTTAAGGGTTTTTGTTTTTTCACTTCCCACCTTGAAATAATTTCAGACTTTCCGAAAGTTGCAGAGTTACTGTTAACGCCTTGGATAACACACGACATAGTTTTGAAGATCCATAGTTATCACACCTCCGTAGTCTTCTTTAGTCTGGAGTATGTCCTGTCTTCTTTGTCTTCACGATCTCAGCATACTCGAAGAGCCCTGGCTGCTTTGTGGAATGCCCCTCAATTTGGGTTTCTCTAATGTTTGCTTATCATTAGATTCGGGTTACGTTTTGTTGGCACCGGTCCCCCGGAAGCAGTTTCTAACCTGCTCAGTGCATCATATCATGATGGAGGCACATGTTGTCCGTATGTCTCACTCATGACCATGTTCACTTTGACAGCTTAATTCAGATGGCGGTTTGGGAGTCTAAAGACCCTTCGACATCGGTCTGTGTAATTTCCTTGGAAAAGAGCATTCAGCCACTAAAACAGATACTTTGTTTTGTGAATGCAAAATCCATGACTGTGGTTCTTTATTCTGTTACTTAGATTGTCACAGATGTAGCCTGTGTCCTTTCCACGTGTCCCCATCGTTTTTCGTTTGTATTTGATTGGGATAAGAATGCTTAGCATGAGCAACTCCCCATTCCCTTCTCTGCCCCACCCCCAACCTTCTTCGAAGACCTACTTCCTGGTCCGCATGATATTCTAGGCGCATCTTACTTTTTTTCTTTTAATTTTTTTTAACATTTATTATTAAGAGACAGAGAGACACAAAGCGTGAGCAGGAGAGGGGTAGAGAGAGGGGGAGACACAGAATCCGAAGCAGGCTCCAGGCTCCGAGCTGTCAGCACAGAGCCCCACGCAGGGCACGAACTCACAAACTGCGAGATGGTGACCTGAGCCGAAGTTGGTCACTTAACCACAGGCGCCCCTCTGAGGTGCATCTTACATTTTTCGTGCTCCAGTCCTGGATTCAGACATTCTCCAAGGAACACTGGTTCCTTTTATTCGAAAATGGCATTTAGGGGGCACCTGGGTGGCTCGTTCGGTTAAGTGTCCGACTCTCGATTTTTGGCTCGGGTCATGATCTCAGTTCGCAGGATCAAGCCCCGCATCGTCGGGCTCTGCGCTCACAGCATGGAGCCCGCTTGGGCTTCTTTCTCTCCCTCACTCTCTCTCTGCCCCTCCCCCACTCACACGTGTGCTCTCTCTCCCTCTCAAAATAGATAAATAAACTTTAAAAAAAAAAAAAGATGGCATTTAGAAATCAAGATCTGTGTGCTAATTATGCTCATCGCTGCTGCTGCAGTTGGTTCTGGACCTTCTCGGTGGCCAGAGCTAGGACGTGTGTGCACACGTACCCGCAGGTCTGTATCTGCGTAGAGATGCGTGTGTACATACACACAACTAGGTCGGGCTGGAACCCAGAATGTGAACTCAGTCTCTCCTAACCCTTGGATCGCAGCCAACACCACGAGGTTTCCTTCTGCCCTTCCCCTTTCCTTGTCTAGGGCCTCCTTTCTCCAGTGGTGAGAACCCCACTTCTCCTGATGCTCAGTCCGTCCACTGATTTGCTCAGTCCTACGACACTCCTAAAGTCGTTTCAGAATTGCTATGTCCTACCCCCGTGAGCAACCAAACTTAACTAACTTGAGTGATATATTTGTATGTACCTGTTTTTGTCTTTAGCCTTGGAGTATATAGTCAAAATGCTGTTTCCAGAGTTCCTTTTTTTCCTTTTCCACCATTTCAGCGTGGTTATATTATTTATTTGTAATAGCGTGATGTTACATTTTTACTTGCATGCCATTTTGGTCCTTCCTCTCTAATCTTGATTGATTTTAATTATTTTTTGAGTATGTAAAACATTGGCGTCATTCTCAGGACAGGGTTCTCTGAGAATGTTGCTTACTGAATTAATTCTCTAACCAAAAGGAGAATTCCGCAATGGGGACTTTTCTCAAATCCCTCATATATAGCTCTTTTTCCAAAATGAAGCTTTTGAAGTCACCTGTAAGGATAATCATAGGCACAGAGAGAACCAATGGTAACATGTTATGTGACTTATTCTCTTGTCTGTGTAAATTATTGTGTGTCTGTATTGTTCTTGGTGTTTTGTTATGTTTTGTTGTTCTTTTTTTTTTTTTTTTTCAAGTAAGCTCTACACCCAACCTGGGACGAGAACTCAGGACCCTGAGACCAAGGGTCAGACGCTGCACAAACTGAGCCAGCCAGGCGCCCCTATATTGTTTTTATACACTACTGGGTTTTGTTTTGTTATGTTTTTTTAAGTTTATTTATTTATTTTGAGAGAGAGAGAAACAGAGACGTGGGAGGGGCGGGGGTGGGGAGAGAGAGAGAATCCCAAGCAGGCTCCATGCTGTCAGTGCAGAGCCTGATGTGGGGCTCGAACTCCCGAACTGTGAGATATGACCTGAGCCAAAACCAAGAGTTGGACTCTTAACTGACTGAGCCACCCAGGTGCCCCTAATTCCAGAACACTTTTAAGCCATTCATTCATTCATTTTTTTTTTTTATTTTAGAGAGAGAGAGAGCATGTGAGTGGAGGAGAAGGGCAGAGGGAGACAGGAAGAGAGAATCTTTTTTTTTTTTGTTTAATGTTAATTATTTTTGAGAGAGACCATGCGAGCAGGAGAGGGGCAGAGAGGGGGTGGGACAGAGCATCCTAAGCAGGCTCCACGCTGACAGTAGAGAGCCCAGGGCGGGGCTCAATGTCATGATTTCACAATCAGGAGATCATGACCTGAGCCAAAATCCAGAGTCGGTCGCTGACCCCTCTGAGCCACCCAGGTGCCCCTTTTTGCCTTAAGTTTGTTTATTTATTTATTTTAATTGTCTCTACAGCCAATGTGGGGCTCAAACTCACAAGCCTGAAAGCAAGAGTCTTGTGCTTTTCCAACTGAGCCAGCCAAGCATCCCTAGTTCTAGAACATTTCCATCACCCCAATAAAAGCCCCCTACCTGCTAGCAGTCAGTCCCAAAACATACTGTTTTGTGCTTTGCCCTTTTCACTTCGTATGTTGTGAACAATTTTCTCACCCAGTTAAAATATTCACCTAAAATACGATCATGGTGCAGGATCCTAGACCCCCGTGATTGGACACTGAGGTCATTTCCCCAACAATACTCTGGGTTTTCTTTTATCACCAAGCATTAGAGTTCATCTTAGACCGAGCCTGCCCACCCATTTCTGTCTACCAGGGGAAAGAATTTACCAAAGTTCTTTTGTTTTTTTAAGTTTATTTATTTTGAGAGAGGGAGAGCACACGAGTGAGGGAGGGGGAGAGAGAGAGAATCCTAGGGAGGCTCCGCACCACAGCACAGAGCCCAACACAGGGCTCTAACCCACAAACTGGGGTGTGGCGCCCCACCAGAATTCTTAATCAGATTCTGGTTTATAGGTATATTACCAAGTTCATGTGCAAGTTAATGACTCAAACCATTACGGTGTTTGGATTTCATGCGCTGTTTTTCGCAGAAGGGAAAGCATAGCAACTGCTTTCGTGTGTTGGTTTTTGGTGAGAAATCCCAGGTCGTACTAGCTTTGTGTTTTCTCAAAGATACACATAACTGTGAGGGGCGCCTGGCTGGCTCAGTTAGTACAGCGTGTGACTCTTGATCTCAGGGTTGTGAGTTCAAGGCACGGTGCCTTCTTAAAAAAAAATTGTAAAAGAAATACATCAATGTGAACCCAGGTTTACAGATTTGCTAAGGCCGTGCCATCCAGTGTCAGCTGGTGTCCAGGCCAAACAGATGATGGTGATAGTGATGATTAAACCAATACATGTAAGGTACTTTGCTGATTGACAAAAGCCCTTTATTTTCTTAGTCTTCACGAATTTCCTGTGAGCAATTAGTATTATTTGTTTGTTTTTTTTTTTTTAACATTTATTTACTTTTGAGAGAGCACAAGCGGGGGAGGGGCAGAGAGAGAGGGAGACACAGAATCCGAAGCGGGCTCCAGCACAGAGCCCGACACGGGGCTCGAACTCACGAACCGTGAAATCAGGACCTGAGCCGAAGTCAGACGCTTAACCGACTGAGCCGCCCAGGCGCCCCTCAATTAGTATTCTTTCTATTTAAAATACGTGCAGGGGCGCCTGGATGCCTCAGTCGGCTCAGGTCATGATCTCACAGTTCGTGAGCTCGAGCCCCACGCTGGGCTCTGCCCTGCTTGGGATTCTTCTCTCCCTTTCCCTCTGCCCCTCCAGCCTGCTCGTGCGCTTACACGCACACGCGCTCTCTCAAAATACATAAACGTTTAAAACATAAAATAAAATATATGGAAAGCAGGGCCCAGAGTTTACATAACTTGCCTTTCGCTCCCCAGCTCAGAAGTGACAGAGCTAGATTTCCACAATAGGTTTATTTACTCTCAGTCCAGGACTATTTGTACATCACGCTCCGGGACGGGTGGTCATTCTCTGTCACTTTCGCCTAGTAGGAGAGCCCATGAAGATTTGCCGTTCGCATCTGCCTGGCCTTCTCCCATTCCTGGGGCTTGGTTTGCGTCTTTAAGATTTTGGCCTGCAATTCGAGCACCTGCCACCAGATGGAAGGAATGGTCTGTTAAGGAAGACAGAGCAGGCATTAAAATGGCTGTTTGTGGGGGTGCCTGGGTGGCTCAGTCGGTTGAGCGTCCGACTTGGTCTCAGGTCATGATCTCACAGTTTGCGAGTTCGAGCCCCGCGTCGGGCTCTGTGCTGACAGCTCGGAGCCTGGAGCCTGCTTCACATTCTGTGTCTTCCTGTCTCTCGACCCCTCCCCTGCTCATGCTCTCTCTCTGTCTCTCAATAATAAATAAACGTTAAAAAAAAAAAATTTAAATGGCTGTTTGTGGTCAGTCATTAACTTATCCCTGTTCCCAGTTTAGGGGATTATTTGTATAGATAATGCCCTCTGTCTTCATTCGGATCTCTGCCCCCATTATCTTAGTGACTGACTTAGCAGGATTTCTTTTTTACTGCTGCCTTTTGTCCCAAGACGATTTGTCATACCTTCGGCCCTCTTTGGCTGAGCTGAAAAGCCTTCGTTCCTCTCACCTTGCCCTCGCATCTTCAAATAATTGCCCCTCTCCTGGAGTGCCTCGGGGACGGGTGTTCCTGCCTTCTGTTCCTCTGTTCAATCCACCCTGCATAATTCAGCCAAATTAATGTTTGGGAAATGCCACTTTTTAACTTGTCCTCCAGAAATTTCCCTCTCCATTATCTAAGGATTCGTCTGGGGTTAAGGCGCGCCACATTCTGACCCTGTCTTATCTTCTGTGCTTAAAATACATACACCTTGCCTTGGTTCCTGCTGTCGGTGTATCCTATCCATCTTCAACACCTCCTTCAAATTCTAATTTCTTTATTCATTGCGTCAACAGATGTGTTTGGATGTGTTACCACGTGTCAAGCACTGTTTTAGGACCTAAGGATTCATAGTGGAATAAGGCAGGCAAAGTCTCTGTTCTCGTGGGACTTAGATTCTAGAGGGAGAGTCAGGCGTCCCCTTCCCGCAAAGCAGCCCCCTAATCCTCCACCCCCCAGTACTCCCTTCTTCAATCTCAGAACACTTTTTTTTTTTTTAATTTTAAAGTATGATATCGCATTCTACCCAAACTGATGCATACATGTGAGCGTTGCTGTCCCGCGAGGTGCCTTTGGGAGCTATGACGCTCTGATGCCATAGGACTTGTTCAGTACACGTAGAGCACTTTTCTTTAGGAACACCATCCAGAGCCTGCAGTATATTCACCTAAATATCCTCAGCTGTGGCAGATGCTCACCCTTTGAGGATGCATTGGAGTTTTCAAAACAGCCTCGCGTCTCCTGGCCGGGTAAATTAGCTAAGTGACGGTGTGTGACACAGGGAAGGAGACTGGTTTTCTGACAGCTCAAAACTGGGCTCTTGAAGGAGCTACCTAAAGAGGAATCCAGAAACATCAGAAGAAGTGACAGCAGCCCTGAAGTAAGGTCACATCCTACCTTGAAGGATAGCGCTCATTTGAAAATACCAGTTCTGGTCATTTTGCCGGAAGACATTAATTGCAGTATCTATAGTCCTGCCTGGTGGCGTTTACCGCCTGATGAATTCGCAGCTTGCATTTTTGCTTGTTTGTTTTTCCTCTTCTCCCAATTAAACGATACGTCCCTTAGGAGTAAGAAGTTTGGTTCTGTTTTTCGTATCCCCCACAATACGATCTTTGCACATAATCGGTGATCGGTAATAATATGTTGATTGATGAGACAGAAATACAGGTAGTAAAGCATTAGTTGATATTGTTAGTGTCAGTATCCACTGTAACAATATCCTGGCTGTTTACGATTTTGCAAATCAAGTTCACGTGTGGGGGGGGGGGTAGTACCATTCGGTGTTTTTATTGTATGCGAGAGGGTCTCCTAAAGTGAGATCCTCTTTCTGCTTGTAAAGCTAACATTGGTATTAATGTAAATGAAATCGTTTGCCTTTGATTTGTTTGCTTAAACCTCTAATGGAGATTGATTGTGTTACGATATTAGAAGGACTTAGGACTGGCTCTAGACTATTTGGAGTACAGTATCCTGTGTTAGTTTAGAAAGTTCGGGAGGTGAAAACATTAACCCTTGTTTCCATTTCTTTCCAGAACCTTTGTTTCATTTTGCCACAATTTTTGTACCAGTTCTTCTGTGGATTCTCACAACAGGTTTGTTTCCCTAGTTGTTATAATGTAGTTGACATTGGCTATTAATAAATTACCTTTTTATGTATTGGACTGTAGAGAGGTATGTTCAAAGTCAAATGATTTTTTTAATTTTTTTTCTTCTTTGATTCAACAGTTGATCTTCTTGGCCCGGCTTTTGACAATAGCAAACGTTTATATCTTTGCTTTAGTGATGTTCTTATTATTAACTATCTTTTTGAAAGTTATTTGGTATGTCCTGTTGGAGTTGAGATAACCTTGAGAGTTTTCCTTTTATTTTATTTTTTTTAAGATTTTATTTGTAAGTCATCTCTATACCCCATGTGTGGCTCGAACTCACAACCCCAAGATGAAGAGTCACATGCTTTTCTAACCGAGCCAGCCAAGCGCCCCGAGAGTATTTCTTTTAATCAGTATAAACCATGTTTTCCAATAATCCTAAAATAGTAGAGTTTAATACTTTATCGAACAAAACCTCACCCCTTTGTAGCCTCTCAGATTGATTTTCTAGAAAAACGATCCTTAAACTGGCCAAGAAGCTGTGATCCCTGGATAAAGCCTTGGATTGCTTGAGCGTCTCTACATTTTTTGCCCTTTGTTCTTTGCCGAACGTCTGTTACATAAAGACTATGCTCTGTGTTATTTTGACCCGTAAGCGGCAGGATGGGCATGCACATTTGTAGTTTTAACCACCAAAATGGATTTTGTGTTGCTTCTCGTGGAAGTATAGCCAAACACAGGAGCTGTAATACTCACTGAGAAATTTTGTGGTTAATCTATAAGCAATTCCATGATTTGGCCAAGTTGAGATGCTCCTAACATCACCACAGGTATTAGAGGACCAAGTTTCTAAATTTCAAGGCATGCTTCATTCCTCCTGGTAGGAAGCAATGTGGTTTTGGTTTGGGTTTTTTTTTTTTAATTTCTTGGCGGTATTTTTAATTTTTTTTAATGCTTATTTTATTTTTGGGAGAGAGACAGAGCGTGAGCAGGGGAGGGGCAGAGAGAGAGAGGGAGACACAGAATCCGAAACAGACTCCGGACTCCGAGCCGTCAGCACAGAGCCCGACGTGGGGCTCGAACTCACGGACCGTGACCTGAGCCGAAGTCGGATGCTTAACTGACCTTGCCACCCAGGCACCGGGGCAGTATTTTTAAAACAGTGTATCCTTCTGAATAGGAAGTGACCGCTCTCTTTCCCTAGAACTTGCCTCCTCTTCGTTAGGTGACCTGTCTCTTGCATCAGCCTTCTTGTATCCAAGACTAACAGTATTAGTTACAGTTTTCTAAATTTCTGATGAAGCTGCTTTGTCTGAACATTCAGATCACTGCTGACCACATGTTTCTAATCCCTCGCGTCCTTGGATGAACGCAAGTGTTAAAAAGACATTTCAGATTTTGTAGCAAAGCCCTAAAGGGAAATTGGCTTAACCTGGTTAAAACGCTGTTGTTAATTTTTCAAACTCAAAGGGTGTTGCTTTGCCGTCCTTTGTTATCTCATGTACAAGTTGTGTGAAGGAAGGACTTCTTCCTTCCAAAGCCAGCTGAGATTCGGACCCTGGTCTGTCCAGGGTCTGCTTAGGTGACCTTAGCTCTTCAGCTCTCCACGGGAGGTGGCGTTTGGTTTTCTCAGTTGCTCAGATGGTAGGTTCGTTCGCTTGACGAATATCTCTTGAGTGTCTCCTGTGTGCCAGGCTGAGTGCTGGCGATATAACAGTGATCAAAACCAAGTCTTACACCCCAGCAGAGCCTGCAGTATAGCATTAGGGGAGAGACTAAAGTCATCCAAGTATGTCAGGTACTGATAAAGACCCTGAAGGAAAAAGTAAAGCATTATGAATGGGCAGAGGATGACTGCAGAAGTCTGCTATTTCAGAGAAGATGATCTGGAAAGTTCTCTCTGAGGTGACATTTGGGTGGAGAGCTGAAGGAGCGGAGGGAGGGAGCTAGCAGACGTTTTAGAGAAAAAGTGGATCGGGTCAAAAGATCTCTCCAAGGCGGCGGCCTGTTTGCAATATCTTTATTTTTTACTTTGACCTTGTGCTAGTGCTGGATGTAGCAACCGTTTTTGCAAATGTGGTTGTTGTTTTTTTGGTTTTAAGTTTGTTTGTTTGTTTGTTTGTTTGTTTAGAGAGAAATAGAACTAGCAGGGAAGGCAGAGGGAGGGTGGGGGGGACAGAGGATCCAAGGCCAGTTCTGGATCACAGAGCCAGCACAGAGCCCGAGGCGGGGCTTGAACTCACACACTGTGAGGTCATGACCTGGGCCAAAACCAGGAGTCAGAAGCTTAACCAACTGTGCTGCCCAGACGCCCTAATCGTACTTAGGTTTGGAGTGCCTACAGGTAGTAAGCCTTTTCCAACTCGGGTCCACATCCCATGTTCTCCACGACCCTAGAACTTGGAGAGCAGGATTATAGAGAATGTAGAAATGGGACCAGGATTCAGATTCTTCAAGCAAAAAGCAACCCTTTCTTTTTTCTTAGCGTTTGTTTATTTTTGAGAGAGAGAAAGCACGTGCATGAAAGCAAAGGAGAGGCGGAGAGGGAGAGAGAGAATCCCAAGCAGGCTCTGCACTGACGGCAGAGAGCCGGATGTGGGGCTCCAACTCAGGAACCACAAGATCGTGACCTGAGCCAAAGTCCGACACTTAACCGACCGAGCCACCCACGCGCCCCAAAAAGCAGCTCTTTTCTTTAGCAAAGATAATACTGGTCTTTTTCCTTTGTGAAAAGAAAACATTTATAAGAGGTTTAATAAGAAAGTATTATCAACTAAACCTGTTGGGTTTTTTGAGGGCATTCTGTCTCCTAATTATCCATCTAAGAATTACCGTTATCTCTCAGGTAACATGGAAGTATCGTAGTGGAACAAAAAGAGATTGATGCTTCTTTTGTTTGAGTGAAATTCAAGACCAAATTGCATACCAGGCCATCTTCCTGTTTGTTTGTTATCGTTGTTTTAGTTTTCTCATTAGTGAAAATGGGGTGGTTTCCGATGAAAACATGGTATTGTGTCCCAACAAACTAATCCTCTCCCTTGAGAATTAAAAGGAACAAAACACCTATTTGGAGGTACTTTTTAATTCGTTAGATAATTTTTGCTGTGTGGAAACCTTCGTGTATTCTGTGTAGGAGCCGTATTTTTAATGTCGTTGAGAACGTTGCATGCGTTTTCTTGCATGGTCTCTACTGCGGGCCAGAGTTCAGGTCCCTTCCCCTGGGCTCCCTTAGTTCCTTGCACACTCACCACTCTGCCTCCCCCTCTAGAACTTGAGCTCCTTGGCAGGGAAGGCATGACTCTTCTCTATCCTCAGTACTTGTCACTTAGTAAGCACTCAGCAAGTGTTTTTGAAGTCAACTAATAAACGAACTAACGTTCTAGTCAAGTTGTTCCCAACCCTTTTGAATCAGCCGCCCCTATTGTGACAGTAATTGTATCTTTAGTAGCCGTTGATTGAAAAATGCCTAATTCTGTTCATTTGTGTCACTAACATTTAAATGCATTTTATTAATCACAAAACATTTATATGTGGGAACATACATATGAATATAGGATCTCCCTTATTCGGGCCACATGGTTATATGACAACATTTAGTACTTTGTAGAAACCTGTGGAACTCAATATAGTAAAGCGAGGGTCATAGCATACCTTAATTTTCTTTCCATTAAAAAAAAAGATCCACGGTGTCAGATCAGTCCTTTATATATGTGTGTGTTATAACTTCCAATCTCTCCTGCTTCGTTCATTTAATATTTATTGAATGTTTTCTGTACGCCAAGTTCTGTTCTAGGGGCTCAGTATTGTCAAGACCACCAGCCAAAGACCACCAGGAACACCCCTGTAGTTGATCATATTAGGTTTACTACTCCATGCCGAAGGAAGAGTGTGCACCGTGAAGAATGGTGGGGCCTCTCAGGAAGAGAATATTAGAAAAGGCTTAGAAGATTGGGGTTGGCGCACCCGGCTGGCTCAGTAGAGCACGTGCCTCTTGATCTTGAGGTCATGAGTTCGAGCCCCATGCTGGTTGCAGAGATTACTTAAAATCTTAAAAGGGGGGGGGGGGTTGGGTTTGAATTAGGTCATTGGGGAAGGGTGTGGGTGGGGAGGCTTGCTCTAGATTGGGTGCTGTCACTAAGTGGGGGTAATTTTGTGACTAAGCATTTTAGTAAATCTTACCCAGGAGGTTAACTTTGTCATTTGGACAATATTCATATTCTGTGCTCAGTGTGACTACGGAGAGGTCGTGTTCTTGTCTTGAGCCATCGTGGTCTCAGAATAGCGAAATGCTGAGTCACAGAATTACCCCCACACTAGAATTTAAGCTCTATGTGGGCAGGGATTTTTATGTTTTTTTATTATTTTTTTTTTTTAATTTTTTTTTTCAATGTTCATTTATTTTTGGGACAGAGAGAGACAGAGCATGAACGGGGGAGGGGCAGAGAGAGAGGGAGACACAGAATCGGAAACAGGCTCCAGGCTCCGAGCCATCAGCCCAGAGCCCGACGCGGGGCTCGAACTCACGGGCCGCGCGAGATCGTGACCTGGCTGAAGTCGGACGCCCAACCGACTGCGCCACCCAGGCGCCCCGCAGGGATTTTTATTTACTTTATTGTCAGCTATAGCCTGAGAAAAGCCGGGCAGCCTCGTCTGGTGCTGCTGTTCTGTGAAGTTATTCATGCTCCTGGCACTATTCTGCGACCTGGCAGAATAACCTTGTCTGGTGGTGGTGGTGGTGGTGTTGTTGTTGTTGTTCCCGTGTTGTTGTTGTCCTGGCACTCGAGCTTCTGGATGGCAGGGGGCTGCCTAGTGTGATGACAGAGACAATAAAACTAACAAATTTATAACATTGGATAAAAGGCGATTAGTGCTATAGGAAAATAAAAAACAGGATAAAGGGGGAAATGCGTCCATGAGGGAGGGAATGGCAAGGTAAGTCCAGATCGGCCTCTCTGAGAAAGTGACATTTGAGCTGATCTTTGTGAGTGAGGGAGTCATCCGGGAGGCTGTCGAAAGGAAAAGTGTTCCGGGCAGGTGCAACAGTTCAAAGGAAGTCCAAAGTCGGGAGTGTGTCTGACATGTTGGAGGTAGAGTGACGGAGGCATTATTGGTGGAGTGGAGTGAGCAAGAACTGGGAGAAACACGACACGCAGCCAGACAGGTAGAAGAAGCCAGAACAAGTGGGGACTGTATAGCCACCCCTTCGCAGGAACCCTTCCCCCCCCCCCTTTTTTTTTTTAAACTTTCAGAGATCAAGGAATCCACTGGAGAGTCTGAACAAAACAATGACTTGATTTGACTTATTTTCTAACAGAACTACTCAGGCCATTGTGTTGAGAATAGACGGTAGGTTAAAGGCAAAGCAGGGAGCCATTTAGGAAGCTTGCAGGGTGGTAACTGTGGAGGTGCTGAGACGTGATCTGGTTCTGAACGTATTTAAAGGCAGAGCCAGCAAACACTTCTTAGTTGATTCGATGTGGGCTGTGAAAAAGAGAAGAGTCGAGGATGAATCCGAGATTCTGGTTGTGATTAATACCCCAGGTTTAGTTGCCCTTTGCTGACATGAGGGAGACTTCAAGAGGGGCAGGTTTGAGGTGAGGGCAGGTCAGGAGTTGAGTTCAGGAGGTGTCAAGTGGGCAGCTGGATACACGGGGGCTTGTCTGGGCCAAACATAAATATTCGGGAATGTTCAGCGAATGGATGGTATTAAAACCACAGGGCTGATGGGATCACCTAGAGAGTGAGTAGGAGGTTCCAAACAGTGAGTGCTGGAACACTCCCAACAGAGGGCTCGGGAAGACTAGGAGACAGAAAAAATGGCGGGGGTGCCTGGGTGGCTCCGTCGGTTAAGTGTCCGACTTCGGCTTAGGTCATGATCTCACGGTTCGTGTGTTTGAGCCCCGCATCGGGCTCTGTGCTGACAGCTCAGAGCCTGGAGCCTGCTTCGGATTCTGGGTCTCCCTCTCTCTCTCTGCCCCTCCCTAACTCGTGCTCTGTCTCTGTCGCGTGCATTCTCAAAAATGAATAAACATTAAAAAGAAGAAGAAGTGGCTATGGAGGTAGGAGAATCACTGATTTCAAAATATTTCTTGAGCACCTAGGCGGATACTAGGGTTGCAGACATTATGGGGGCTCCTCACTGAGGTAGAGAACATAAGAGAAAGCAGATTTAAGGGGAAAGTTAATGAGTTTGGTTTTAGACATTATGAGTTGCAGGTGCCTATGGACAGCCAGCACAAAGTTGGAAATTTTGGTCTGGAGCCTGGGAAAGTCATGCCTGTATACGCATATTTAGCTTTGTTTTTGCAAATACATTTAGAATCCATAGTAAATGGCCACATTCACTGTCATAAATATAGCCTGGAGAAGGTGATAGCGATCTTTGAAACCATGTAAAAATGGGTGCCTGGGTGGCTCAGTCAGTTAAGCATCTGACTTCGGCTCAGGTCCTGATCTCGCGGTTCGTGAGTTCGAGCCCCGCATCGGGCTTGCTGCTGTCAGCGCAGGGCCTGCTTGGGATCCTTTGTCCTCCTCCCTCTCTCTGCCCCTCCCTCATTCGCATGCGTGCGCTCTCTCTCTCGAAAATAAATAAACATTCAAAAAATATATTTTTTCAAATAAAACCTTGTAAAATATTAATGACAGAACCACTGTGACACAGGCTGGCCACTGCCTATGCTTAGTTTCCTGAGGGGCTCCAGGCTTATACTTAATTGGCAACGACAAATCTCAAAATCTATTCGTAAATATCTGTTAGAAATAGAGCTGTTGGGGAGCCTGGGTGACTCAGTCGGTTAAGCGTCCAACTTCAGCTCAGGTCATGATCTCACGGTCTGTGAGTTCGAGCCCCACGTTGGGCTCTGTGCTGACAGCTCAGAGCCTGGAGCCTGCTTCAGATTCTTGGTCTCCCTCTCTCTGCCCCTCCCCTGCTCACGCTCTGTCTCTCTCTCCTTGAAAATAAACATTAAAAAAAACAAAAAGGGAGATAGAGCCGATAGCATGGAAACATCCTGAATAAGATCCTTTGTAAAGGGAGGGTATATGAATATGATCTAGCACAGCATGTTTCTTTTCTGTAGTTATCAGAGAGACCTTATTTATGAACTTCCTTTACTATCACAAAAAAGAAAACGTGAAAGGATCCTCTCTTGTTTTTGCTTGTGATTTTTTTTTTTTTCCCCAAACACCTACATTTCTTTTTCTTCTGTCGTTTGTCATTTCAGCCGCTGTACGATGCCGCTTACCTTACAATGTACAACATCTGCTTCACATCCTTGCCCATCCTGGCCTACAGCCTACTGGAACAGCACATCAACATTGACACCCTGGCCTCGGATCCCCGACTGTATATGTAAGTGGAACATAGAGTTAAAAACCACTTCAGGCCCTCAAAACCGTGGGTTTCCTTTCCTCTGCAGGTAGGAAGGACGCAGCGGCCCCCCTGGTACCATTCAGCCGGGAGATAGATGGCCTGTGTCCTGGGTGTAGGTACCATCCTGGGATGCGTGTGAACCACTCAGTTTCATCTTCGGTAAAATACGGGTGATGGCAGCGTTTTTTGCGAGGAGTAAAGGAGGGACTGCATGTAATAAGACATGTGCACACAGTGCCTGGCACACAGGAAGCTCTCAGGGGGATGGTAGCTATTAATCTGACTCTGACACCCTCCCCCACCATAGCTTCAGGCCTGTGCTGCGCGCTTTCATGCATTAAGAATGTTGAAAACCCGAAGGAAGCTGCTGAGTGAGTACAAACTATTTTCAGGGTTTCCGTGGAGTTTCAGTGAGGGAACTGCAGGAGTATAGCCCGGGAGTTACCGCGCGGTTTCCTGTAGAGGCTACACTTGCTCACATCCACGTGAATGGGCTCCGTGCGTACCTGTGGCCCAGCACAAAATGCCGCCCTCCCCCTCGCCTGCGGTCACAAGACCCCGACCTCAGCCTGTGACTGTCGGTGTGGATCGCTCCGATCCTTCCTTCGGAACCGCGCAGCACGTTCCAGGTTTCACCCTCGGGGATGTAGTGACTCGGGGCACTTCCCAAACGCCGTGACCTGAAACGAGACATAATGTGGCTAATTTCCGTGTGTTCAAGAGAAATTTAAATAGGAAACCGTAGGTCTGTAGAGGGAAGAGGGACAGTACATCGGCCGCCTCCCAGCATGGCAGGTGCTCAGGCCTGAGCTGCTGGGCGGCTGCTCCCCAAATCTCCATTCTCTCTCATGTTCTCGTGCTTGTCGGCGATCGTGTTGGGAGTTTCCAGCAGCCTCGTCGTTCATCTGAGTGCAGCTGGAAGGCCTCGCCTCTCCCCCAGCATACCATGATGCCCCTGCCCTTCTTCCCACGGGGCGTAATGTAACTCCGGGAGACAGTCTAGAAAGACAGGATCCGCTCAGTGACACTCGCAGAAGCCTCACTGGCTGGCACTTGCCGGGCACACGCTGCAGGCATCTTTAGGAAGGTGCCTTCCCTGTGGCTCCCAGTTGCCTTGAGAATGTGACTTATTGTCTGTGGCGAGAGCTTGTTTCTAAGAAGCAGCCCCCTCTGTCCTCCTGCAGTATTTCTAGGGCAAACAGCAACACGTTGCTCTATGCACCCCCCGAATTTCACATTCCTTCGTACACCTGGAAACGCTAGCAGGGAAAAGGTGCACGACCGCCGTGTTTTCGGGAAGCCCCACGGTGCTCAGTACCAAGCGGACAAGGATCAGTTGTGTTTCCATTATGAAGCTGTTCCTTATTCAAGACGGCCAGGTGACATTCTGGGTAGTATTGCAACAGGTGTGCCATTTGAGTGATTAGCTACCTTTTTGATAAATGTGAAGAGCAGTTTGAAATAGAAGCCGGAAGAATTCCATGCATAAACCCATCCTCTTTCTGCAGCTCTGCTCCATGAGAATTAGTAGCCGTATTTGACGTTCTGACGTGCACTGAGAAGATTGTGTTATTTTTTTTAATTTTTTTTTTTTTTTACATTTATTTATTTTTGAGAAACAAAGTGTGAGCGGCGGAGGGCAGAGAGAGAGGGAGACACAGAATCCGAAGCAGGCTCCAGGCTCCGAGCTGTCAGCACAGAGCCCAACGCGGGGTTCGAACCCACGAACCGCGAGATCATGACCCGAGCCAAAGTCGGACGCTCAACCTACTGAACCACCCAGGCGCCCCGAAGATTGTATTTTAACAGATTTTAAGGTTTTGATCCACCTGCTGTTTATGAAACCTTATGTGACTTGCGGCGCCTGGGTGGCTCAGTCGGTTAAGCGTCCGACTCTTGATTTCAGCTCGGGTCGTGATCTCATGGACGTCACATCGAGTCTGTATCTGGCCTCGCGCTGGGCCCAGAGCCGCCTTGAGATCCTCTCTTGCTCTTCCCCTCCCTGCCCCCCCCTTCAAAAAAAAAAAAAAACCAGAAAAACCTTATTTGACTCATTTGCAAAAAATATAAGGGACACACCAAGACCTAAAAAGTTTAAATTCCCAAGAGGAATGCTACTACACTAGTAGTTTTAAACTTTATTGACATTGGAGTCGCCTGGGGCGCTTTAAAATTATCCTAATGCCCAGGTTACACCTCATGCCAGTGAAGCCAGAACGAGGGTGGGAGTGAGGCATCAGTGTTTTTAAAGATCCCCACGTGATTCCAAGGTGCATCACCGTTGGGGAACCATTATGATACTCCTTTTGAGGCTCATCTGTGAATGAGACTGACAAAAATACCTATCCCGCGTGGTTTTTATGTGGATAAAGATGGACAATGTAGGGGCACTTGGGTAGCTCGGTTGAGTGTCTGACTTCAACCCAGGTCATGATCTCGCGGTTGGTGAGTTCGAGCCCCGTGCCGGGCTTTGTGCTGACAGCACAGAGTCTGTTTGGGTCTCCCTCTCCCGCTCCCACTCCCCTGCTCGTGCACGCATGCTCTCTCGCTCAAAGATCAATAAACATTTTTTAAAAATGGACAATGTATGTAAAACTCTTAACCCAGCTTCCTGACACGAAAGAAGTAGTCAGTGAACGGGAGCTAATTATTATTGGTGAGGTTGTTGTTGTCAGTGGCCAGAATTTTAACTTGGCACTCTGTTTACTCGCTGCCTTAGTCAGGAGGCGATTGCAGGGAGGTAGACCTGTGGCTCCGCATGGCCCTCCGGTCCTCCAGGGATAGCGCCCTGCATTACAACAGGGTCATCACACCTGTGTGCCTTTCGATGTGGCCTTGAAGAGACAGCCTCCGGAGGTTCATTACCCTGTGCCTTTTCCCATTTGCCAACAGGAAAATCTCTGACAATGCCATGCTCCAGTTGGGGCCCTTCTTATATTGGACGTTTCTGGCTGCATTTGAAGGGACAGTGTTCTTCTTTGGGACCTACTTTCTCTTTCAGACTTCATCCCTGGAAGAAAATGCAAAGGTAAAAAAAAATATATATGTTCCATCTGTTGGTATTGTAAGCATGGCTTATCTTTTGTCTATCGGCACTGGATTTCTCATACACGTAATCTAGCTCTAATCATTTTGCCAACTTTTTCTTAAGGTGTAGTCTTTAGTTCCCACAACTTTTTTAGAACGATAGAAGTGTTGAAGTAAGCCGCCTCCTGTGCGCATGGCTAACTAGAGACCTTGTGTACAAACCTTCTAGAAGCTTAACTTGGCTGTAATTTTTAATAGCTGAACAGAGTTTTTAGTACTTCAGCATTTGGACCCCTATACCTTTCCTGATGTTTTCTTTTTAAGGAAACTCAACCCCCAACGTGGGGCTCGAACTCAGGACCTCAAGATCAGGAGTCACATGGTCTACTGACTGAGCCAGCCAGAGGCCGCAAGACTTCGCAAAGCAGGGGCAAAGTCTGGCCCCACTCGGTTCTTGTTTATAGCGGCCTTTCGTGCTTAGAGTTGAAGGGGGTAGCCCCCGTATCTTTACAATATTCGCCCAATAGTTGAAGAGTGGGAATCCCTTTCTCTTCCTCCTTCCCTTCCACATGGGAGCACAGTGTTTTCCAGAAAGGCTACACTAATCCCACCAGTGCCTTCCTGGCAAGCGACTACATAAGTCAGCACCTGCGTGGGGGTGGTTTTTCCCTGGCTTGTGTTCTAGGAAAGAACTGCTGATGGGGTGAGGTCTTCTCACAGCCACACGGTGAATGTCGAGCCCAGCGCTTCACATGTGCTTTCGCTACGTTCGTTCGATTCCTGGGCTTCCTCTTCAATGGTCACTCATTCTTTATCATGTAGAGCGAAGCTAAGGTTCAAAATGAATTTACCGAGTACGGTGACTGTGTCCACAACCTGCACAGTCAGCATCTGTTAGGGAAGTAATGGGCTCAAGGAATTTGAATGATACTTTGAAGTTAGGTACTACATACACACAAAACCTTTCTAATTTGGACTAACAGAAGGCAGTTTAATAGGAGTCCCTTAAAATTATTAATCACTGGGAGCACCTGGTTGACTCAGTCAGTAGAGCATGGGACTCTTGGTCATGAGTTCGAGCCCCAGGTTGGACATAGAGATCGCTTTAGAAAAATGGTAAATCACCAAGTAACTGCTGGAGAAATAGAGATCTAGGACTTTAGAGTAGGCACACGTAGCCCTTGTCAAGGAGAGTACCTTCCTAAATCTCTGTAGGCCAATCCCTTGAGCTTTGCCCACCAGTACGAAGGGATCACATCACACGATTTCTCAGTTCGCCGTAGCTTTACGGCTGCTTCTGTGACGTTCACGTTGTATTTTAGTTTCATCTGGCACATAAATTCTAAAGAGCTGACTGTTTCTGAAAAAGAGTTGGCCGCAAAGTAGGTGGGTACTCTCCTGCGGTCCTGGTGCCACGTTTCATTTGCTCAGCAGACTTTGGGTGGAGCGCAGGGAGCTTTGGCCCAGCGTGTGTCCCATTCATCACCCATTTTGAGTTCATGAAGGCCAGATGGATTAGACTTTACTGCGCGTGTCGCCATCCTTCTAAATGTTTGCTGAAGTTACAGTAAGTGTAAGAACTGTTGTCAGCAATTAAACATGACACCACGTATGATTTGATCAAATCCTTTTTTTTTTTTTGCTTCTGTTAATCTTAATTTTTTACGATTTTTTTAAAAACGTTTTACATTTCATTTTCTGTTTTAATGCTATGCATTCAGATCTTGACAGCATTTGGTAAGCATATGTGCCATTCATTGCCGTAGTTATGGGTTTATACACGCTCTCTGCTTCTCTTCAATGTGCACCTGTTGACAGTTCTAATAGTTACAGCCAAAAACTTAGGCTTTATCTTTAAGATGTGAGTCCATGTGTCTAGAGATTGGTCCTCCTTGGAGAGCTTTACTTCTGTATTGCAGAGAAAGCCCATATCAGACTCTTCAGAGACACGAATCATCCAAATGCCCTGTTTTGATGAACATTACCGTTAGTGGGAATAGGGGTGGGTTTTTTGTTTCTCTGCCTTTATGACACCAGTGTGTTCCCTGTTCAGTACTACGTGAAGTAATGGAAATAAACCCCGTCAACCACAAGTGTGCTGTAGCTGTCCGAGGAAATGTAGGGTCACAGTAAGAGCCAACGTCTTGGCCTGATCTTTTGATCACATACTTCCCTAAACAGTTTCTACGGAAATCCTCAGCATTTACGCCGAAGATTAAAGTTGCCTTTTTATTTGCTTAAGTAGGCTCGTGTATTCATGGTGCGTGTAATTGTTAAATGTTTTTCAGGTATATGGAAACTGGACTTTTGGAACCATTGTTTTTACAGTCTTAGTATTCACTGTAACTCTGAAGGTTAGATTTTTTATTTATTCAAATATACTTAATACTGTTTTTGTAGTACTTTCTGATCTCCCACTGTCCTGTCTTTTTTGTCTTCTCTTTATTTTTATTGCAGGTTGTTCATTCAAGTGTGAATCTTTACCAAACTGTGTATGATATTAGATATTTAGACACTTGTATGCTATTTGTGAACCATTTTTCCAGTCTGTTAACGTGTTCTCTTTCATTTCATTCCGTAAAAATTCATACACATAGTTATGTTCAAAATCTGTATATAGACAGGCTGTGAGCGTGTGTGTGTGTGTGTGTGTGTGTGTGTGTGTGTGTTCATGTTAAAGAGTTGAATAGTTTTTAAAACTAGGTATCTGTTTACCAACACCAGGCCTCAAAGCGGTTTGGGTACTTACGACAATCGAATAGATGTCCATGAGCGAGAAATGTGTGCAAAAGAGCTCAGTAGTGACAAATTTTTATATAATATCTTTATCACTGACGTGTATCCATATTAGTGATGAAATGCATAAGAATGTACAGCAGGTAGCATACAGGAGTCATTGGCATTAACATGCAGCCATGTAGTATACTCTGAAGGCTTGCTGAATTCGACCCTTGAGACTTCCGATTTGGGACTCTCTTATCCTTGAAAGCATAATCAAATTCTTTTGATGATCGTTCCAGTAATGAACACCTCACGTGGGGTCCAAGAATGAGCATCTTTAAATGAATTCCAGTGGTCCACACTAGAATTCTAGAAGAATGATTGACAAAGGACCTCTGATCATCTCCCCTCTAAGTTTTTATTCCTGATTCATTTCTCATACCCAACAGAGCCAACATGCGTTTGCATTTTTCATCGACTATTTCAGTAATATTTTAGGGCTGCAAAAGAAAATGCTACAATTTTGTCTCAGTTTAGCCACTTACTAGCTGGTATTCTTGGGCAAGTGACTCCATTTCTCAGTACCTTCATTTCTTCTATAAAATGGAGATAAGCGTTATCGCTTAGGATTTTTGGTGGGATGTCTCTCAGTGAAGACACACAGAGCATTTAGAACGGTGTCTGGCGCATAGAATGTGGTCAGAACGATAGATGCTAGTTGTTGCTATTTATTACGATGATTCACAGGATCATGATTTGAAACGAAGGCCTCCCCACCTTTTTTTCACCTGCTCTTGCCTATGGCCCCAGGGCTTCCAAGTGCCCTTCGATGTCAGAGGTGGCCTTACCGTGCTGTCTTTCATGGGTCCCTCGAAAGACGTGCACTCTCTCATCTTTGGATGGGCATCATTGTGACCTTTTCCCGAGCAGCCCACAGGTTTATGGATGAGAAACTATAACAGAGAGTGGAGGACCGGGGTGTCACAGCAAGTAACAAAATGGAGACACCACCTCCTCTTTAAAAAGTTCAAAAACATCCCCAGATGTTAGTCCACGTGGCCCAGCGATTTTAAACAGGCAGAACAGACCATACTTTTTATTTTTAGATTGCACTTGAAAACCTCAGGTGCCACAATCCGAAGAGACAGTCGGCCCTGGCAGAAGCGTGGAGGGATTAACACCTAAGGCAACTGAAAGTGTTACTCGTGTAACGGACTAGACCTGGCTTTCACAATTGAAAGGCGCACTACCTGGTCAGGCCCAGGATTCATTGCTACATGGCGCCAGGCGTGTAGACCTAGTTCCCTTGGCATTTAATAATCCCCGGCTGTTGTGTTGGAGCTACCTCCCTGTAGTTCGTCTCCTCTTCCTAACTGACCCTTCCATCTCCTGCTGCTTTTCTGTGTCCATCTAGTGCCAGCTCGGCCTTGTCCGTTTGTCGTCAGCTTCTTGGCCGCCACTCCCCGAGGACTTGGGGCTCCAGCCTCCTGGATATTCCCGTGGCCTCGAAGCCTGCCTCTCCTTCAGGAGTGCGGCATCTCCAGCCCCACACCCACCTGCTACTTGCTTGACACGCCCCCCCCCCCCCCCCCCCCGCCCCCAAGCCTATACTGTAGGGTCTAGGGGCCTTGGGACAGAGCTAAACCCCTTTCTTGCCCTGGCTCTGTGAAAAGTCTGGATTCTGTTCTTCTTTTAGTTTCCCTCTCTTCTAGTTGCCTGGCCCAAGCTAGATCCTCCCGTAGGTATCCTAAGGTATTCAAGTTCTCGAGTGGCAGAGTGGACTTACTGCCCAGTGCAGTTTGTACCCATCACGACATCTCTTGTGTTGTGTCTTTTCAGCTCGCCTTGGATACTCGTTTCTGGACGTGGATAAATCACTTTGTGATTTGGGGTTCTTTAGCCTTTTATGTATTTTTCTCATTCTTCTGGGGAGGAATTATTTGGTAAGCAGCTGTACACGTGTGAGTAATGTGTAAATAACAAAGTAGATATGTGTCTATGTACATTGTCTATGCAAACGTTAATTACACTTTCGAAGCGCCGATCAGGTAAGATGGCAGGTCTTCAACATTCATGGATGGGGAGTCACTTCAGCTACGAGTGCTGCTCATTTCAGGTAAGATTTCGCAGGCAAGTAAATGGACTACACGAGTCACTCAGAAGTCCTCCCTTCTAATAGCCCCCGTCCACATCTTTCACCTTGAACGTGTGTAAGCATCTCTCTGTGAAGTGAAACCGCAAGTTCTAGCAGGGACCTTCCATGTGATTTACAGTGGAAATACTCATCCTGTGACGTTTCTACGTGCCACAGTGGCCAACAGATCCGTTATTACCCATTTGGACTCCCTTGTCTCTTTCTGGGCTGTTACTGTCAGTCTTGTCCCTACAGGTGTGCTCAGGGTGTGGAATACATACCACTCAGTATCCAGAGGGTTGTGTCTTAACCTCACCATCTCGCTGGCGGGGGCGGGGGGGGGGGGTAGAGGCAGACTGGACAGCGTGGCCTTCGAGTTCACTGAGTTCATCTTGGTTCGGTAGACGTTCATTTGGGATCCCTTTTGTGTGAAGCACTCTGGGGGAAACGGAAAGGAGATCAGAATCTAGCGAGAGGGGCGTATAAGCTGTGATCAGGAGAGTTAGAAGGAATGAAAATAAGTTAGATTGTCCTCTCCTTTTCTTACTCCCAGAGGCCTAAATGTTGTGTAGCCGCTTTCATTAACCAGTGGCTTCTCTTGACAAGGATGCAGAGAGCATGGCTAGAGGAAGCCATAGGGTGCAATTCTAGGAGGACATTCTTTGCACGGGTTCGGGCAAAATCATGCATACAAAACACTCCATGTTATCACGGAGATGTGAGGCTGTGTTTATCGTCCCTTGAGACTTCATTAGAAGAAACTCTTACTGCTTTTGAGAAGCTGTTAAAATGAAAGCCTTAAGAAATAAAAATATGAAAAGCCTAATCGCGTAAGGAACTACCAGTTCCAAAAAGTGTAATCATGGCATATGTTGGGCACCTCCAAGAGGTAATTTCTGCAGCAGTGAAGCTGACGGAAGTCCCTGTTGTCTTTAATAATCCACAAATTAATCAAAGTTGGTTAATCAAATGTAATATACAATTGTAATTCTGCCCAGAGCACCATAATTCTATCTATGAATCCGTGTAATCAGCTTCTGAACTACTGCAAAATTTCCACAAGAATGAAATGTTTCTAGCCAGCTAGTTTCTAACTCTGACCACAGACCGTCCCTTATTGATGAAAATAAATCCTTCAAAAGATTAAGACATTGTCACATCTGTTTTCATTCATTAGAGATACTTCCTGAAAATGTAATAGTGATAAATCTGTTTTTATTTTGTTGCCCGTAGTGCTGTCCTTCAGTAGAGCTGAGTTGAGCCACTACATGAATATAAAACTTACATTATAAAGCAACCAGCGAAATATGACCAGAAACTGTGAGAGACTTGAGCTGAATGCTGGTTCCAGCTACTATCTCTGGACACACTCAGCCCCGAGGCGTGGTGACACATCCCTCTGTGATGTGGGGATTGGCAGTGAGAACGATGATTTCTGAGCCCCAAACCCAATCCAGGAATAATACCTTTTGCTTTTTGCTGTTCCCCTGTAAAGCTCCATAGGTATCCTCAAGACAAAGAAAATTCTAGAGCGGTGAATGACAGAGTATTGTGGGTACTGTGTGGAATGCCCTGTGACTCCCTGTCACTTGTGTACTGGACGCTTATTAGGGTCCATTAACTGCCTAGAAAATGAGTCAGGGTGCCCTTCAGAGTTAGAGTGAGAGCTCTGCAGAATTCTTTCCTGGACGGTAGGGACCCTAGAAGACTTAGCCCAGACCTCCTGAATTTCTCCACCTCACTGTTCTGCTCACTTCCTCTGCCACACTCTAGTCCCCATGTACCTAGAGCCGCAAACTTGATTTTATTATGTTACATGAGAGGGAGGGCACAAACATCGATTTTTTTTTTTTTAATGAGGAACAAATTTATCTTCAGCGAGCCCTTTGCATCGTCTAATAAATGAGACAAGTGGTTATCCGCCCAGAGCTCCTAATCCAGGGAGAATCTGTTGTGTATCCCAACCCTGGACTCTTCCTCCTCCCCTGCTGCAAACAGCGTGTAGTCTGCTGAGGCTCTCCGTGCCTCGGCCTGGGGAAACTAGCTGTGCTTCTCTGTGGCCACCAAGCAGCTCAGTGAATGACTTCGAATGAAATCCAGCATCCGGATGAAGGGTCCTAGATATCTGGCCCCCAAGACTGCGTGTCCTGTTAGCAACATTCTCCTGTCCAGCCTGGTTGGCACACCCTGGGTACCCCGTCTGTATTCGGGGATGAGAACGGTGGAGAGAGAAGCTCGACCCTCCCTTGTATATTTACGTGGGGGGGGGGGGTGGGGGGAGGGCGGGCGGGGTGTAAAAACGTCTTTTACATTTCCGAATGTAGAGCACAGTCCATTCTCCTATGAACAAAACAGCTGAGGAAGTAAAATACCTTTTAGCATAAGAAGTAACCATTTCTTTTTGAGTATCTTGAAGCCCCAATATTTTCTAATGCAAATACATACTCTGCACTTGACGGTTTTAAAGTTGATTGCTTAGTTGTTTTCAGGTCACATGCACTTTATTGTCATTTTTGCCCTTTAGTTATCCTTTCTTTTTCCTCCCAACATTTAGTACATGAAATCTGTGTAGTACTTTGGGGATATTCTTAAAGAAAATTATTTTTATTAAGGTGTGTAATTTAGAAGAGTCCCTTTAACTACAAAAGATAATTTCGATGACACCTCTGTTTGATATGACAGGACCTGATTTCTTTTTCCATTCTGTGTTTTCTTTCCACCCTAGGCCTTTTCTCAAACAACAGAGAATGTATTTCGTATTTGCTCAAATGCTATCTTCTGTATCTACATGGTTGGCCATAGTTCTTCTAATATTTATCAGCCTTTTCCCTGAGATTCTCCTGATAGTCTTAAAGAATGTAAGAAGAAGAAGTGCCAGGGTAAGAACTAAATTTATGTTATCACTTGATTTTTGGAAGGGGCTTCAATATCTGCCATGAACTAAAAACCTTATTTAGAGAACTGCGTTAGTTACAGCATGTTAAACCCCTCCTTACAGGTGCATCACTTAATTTCCTCTTCTGCATAAAAAGTATAGTAAAAACTCCGTTATCCAATGCAGGTGGTAAGTAGACTCCTTAATAGTGTTCTATGTGACCTTTAGCAATCCATATGGAGCATCTCATATGCTCCATATGGAATTTTAAATGGAAAAAATGGTTGTTGTTTTTTTTTTGGTTTTTTTTTTTTTTTTTTTTAGCCTAGAATTTTCACACCAGGAATTTCCACACCAACATTCCAGCTTTAACCTTAGAAATTTCCCTGCGGGTTGTTTGCAGAGGTTTTTTTGTTTTGTTTTTTTGTTTCTTCAGTCGATACTCCCAATTTGCTTCTTTCAAACCTCTCCCCCTTCCTCTGATTATAGTGCTGCTTAATCTCTGTATCGCTTCTAGCCCTGTCTGTCCAGCAGTATATCTGAACCAAAGAGAACTCCCTGGATGTGATTTCTGCATCCTTACCTTCCTGAACACACTTGTAAAAATTCAGATTATTTTATGAGTGTGTTTTTAGTTTTGCTGCTTAAATCGCCAAATTCTTGCGGGAGCGACAAGTGACTACCCTCTGCCAGCCTAATTGCTTGGCCCTGCGTTGTCTGATAGCTTTCAAACATTTCTAAAAAGCCTTTCAAGTGAAAGGGGTAGATTAGCCTGGAAAATAAAACTGGCACATTCTGACCAACAGGTTAATTAAATATGTCCTCTTCCTGCCAACGCTAATTCATTTTGCCAAGCAAAACCCCGTTTGTCTCATTATTCACAGCACCTCCGTCTCACAGCCCCTCCAGTGCAATATTTTCAGGAAATGGTCTAACGTATATCTACCTGACCTATTGGATCAAATTTGCCAACCAGCTGAGCCACAAAACTGGCTTGTCTGATGGGGGTTTTGGCCCACTGATTTGATAGAATGCGGTGGTTGGCATCGTGCAGCTGTAGGAGCTGAAACGATCACGAGAAAACCTTTCGCGACTAGACGCGTTAAAGAGGACCTTTCGTGATCAACAGGTTGGCATCAGCTCCAGTCAAAAGCAGTCGACTGTCAGCGGCATGAACCACGTCGATTCTTGGTACACAAAGCCAGCCACTGTACAGTTAGGTGGTCGGAACTGGCCTTAACCCCCCTGCCTCCGCATGCCTTGCAGGCGGCACTGAACACGATACCATTACCCTGGTCCACTCTTTAATCCTTCCAGTAGACCTCTGACCGTCTCCCTCCAGCCTGGGATTTAGTCTTAGGATGCGAAAGAGGCATTTGCTTGTCTGAGTATGCCTCCGTATCAGTTGACCAGGGCTAAAAACAGGTCGATATAACACGTTTTTCCCAGAATGGCTCAAGCAGCAACTTCCATCAAGCCCGATAAAAAACGGTCACTGTAAGAAATGGTTTGGTGCCTTGTTATAATAGAGAATTTGTCTGGGAAAGATCTCTGAGGCGCCCTCCCATTCTCCTTACTTGGGAGTACACTTTGGGAATGCTCCTAAATGTATTTCTTAGTTGGGTCGGTGGAGCTCCTGCTAACTGATGGCTCACACCCAACTTCCCACTCTCAAGAGGATACAGACACCTCAGAAATCAAAACCTTCGAACACATCACCCCTGTCCTCTTCCTTAGACCCCTTCTTTTAAAATAAGTAAAATAAACATTTTAAAAAATAAAATAAATAAAAGGGGGCCACCCGGGTGGCTCAGTCGGTTAGGCGTCCGACTTCAGCTCGGGTCATGACCTCACGGTTCGTGGGCTCGAGCCCCGCGTCGGGCTCCTTGCTGACAACTCGGAGCCTGGAGCCTCCTCTGGATTCCGTGTCTCCCCCTCTCTGTCTGCCCCCTTCCCGCTCGTCCTCTGTCTCTCTCTCTCAAAAAGAAACATTAAAAAAATTTTGTTTTAAATTAAAAAATAAACTTAGACACAGGCTGGAGGTGACTTTTCTATAAATTCAGTGGCCATAAAATAGAGGGATGATACAAAGCAGTCCCACATAAAGACGTAAAACATTTTCTTTCCACACAAACGGTAGAATCCGAACTTCTGCCGAAAGCATGCGGTTCGGCATGCGATTTGTTTGCCATGGGTTATGTCCACGATACGAGGATTTATAGTGCCTGTGCTATAGCTTGGCATGCTGGTGTGCTAGAACAACCGGGAAAACTCCCATAATCACCTTCATTCATCCAATCACTCATTCATCGATCCCTGCCCTCATTGAACCAGAACATGTGTTGAACCGCCTACTGATGAACATCTCTCTTTACATCCAGTGTCTGAAAGGCTAAATGGTTTTTCAGACCCTGTGGGATTTTGAGAGTTGCAGATGAGACGCAAAGTTGCGGGCACTCAGCAGCACTGCCTCCCCCCCCCCCCCCACCTTGTGAGGAAACGCAAGAGCAAAGTAGCGCGTATGAATGCATAAAGGCCAGCTGAAACAGCCATGGCTGTCCTGATAAGTCACGTCTGTTTCCGTGAGGCCCTGTTCGGCCATTCAGAGAAGCAGAGGCCACTTGTAAGATGAAGGAGAAAGAGGATCTTCATCGCCAGCCAGTCTGGCATCCTGGGTGACTTCCCACTTTGCGTAACATCCCTTGCTAAGGCATTGGCTTCACTTTAAAGAGCGGCCAAAGATTCTCTTACGCTGGGTCAGCCTCCTGCCTGCCAGGCTCCCTAATGTGGTAAAGTGAGTGTCCCCGCCTAGACCTGGAAGACTCCCCCCGACTTCAGCCAGTAAGCGTGTTGGAGCCTTTGGACACATAGCCAGCGAGCGCCGTGCTCGTGTGGGTCTCGGCAGCTGTCTCCAGGAGGGAACGCGGCAGTGGGTGGTGAAAACGTCTCTGGCATTTGAAAAAGAAGCTAAGCCACGTACACGCAACAATTACAGAAGCGGCCTTCTGCTGGATTCCATTCAGTTCGACACACGTCGCGTGAGGGTCCGCTGTTAGCTAGCCACCGCACTAGGTGACGGTAATCCAGGGATGAGGCACGCGTGGCCCCAGCTCACGAGGAGCTGCCACCCCAGCGCAGTTCTAAAGAGGATTATTACGCAACCCTTGGGGAGGCCGGCACGGAGCAGAATAGTAGACTCCGGGATGTAGCGCGTTGTAACACATCCGAGCTATTCCAAGTCGCCACCTCCGGAAGCCGCCGGTAAAAAGGCTTGTGTGGCAGCCTCCAGCCCAGCCGGGTTCCGTCCTGACATCAGCACCGGAGAGGATCCCGCTGTCTTCGCAAACGGGTTCCCTCGGTCATTTAACTCACAGGTTAGTTTCAGCTACCTGTTCCTCAGCTGTCTTTTCAGCAGTGTGGTTAGCTTTTGAGGCCCAGGTCCCATCATGAAGGATCAGAAAGCTTTTCTTTAGCTCCTACCCTGCCAGAGCTGCATCCCCGTCACGACAGGACGTGACGAAAGCACCCGTGAGCGCAGGACAACGGAACTGCAAGACGACCCCTCAAAGGAAGTTTCCGGTGTAGGAACCCCGGTGGGTGCGTCGACAGGTCGTGTCTCCCCTAAGCACAGTTGCTGGGCTCCGTGGTAGTCAGTGAACTGACCCCTGCCCTTTCTGGCCAAGTGGTAGCTACCACTTGCCACTTCCGACGGAGGACTTGCCCGCGTACCTTTAAGTAAGTTTGCCCGCGTAACCCGCCACTGTCAAGAGGGAGGCTTGACTTGGCCTGCTAGACCCTGGACTGCTGTCCTCTGATGGCAGTGGCCCTAGCCACGTGGCCATGCCTAGCACGGGATGTCCGCACGAACAACAAGAAAGACTCGTAGGGAGCTCTGCCAGAGAAAGCGCCTTGCAAACTTTGGAGAATACGCTTTATCCTGTTAAAAACGGTGGTGCCGAGGCTGATTACTGTCGTGATTCTGACAGTGTCCCAGCCAACCTTGGCCTCTAAGGGTAACAGTCCTGTTGACCGGATCAGGCAAAACGTTGAATCCTCACATCGTGGCTGTTGAGACGGACCTTTATGCATTGGCCTCTTTGACGCAGGTGACTGCGGAGGAATGTGGGAATGTCATACTCTTCTAGCTCATTCTCTCCCTTCCTTCCACCTCCACCAGTCGCTGGCTATATCGGTTTTTGATTGCTTTAGATCTTCTTTCCATGCTCTCTCCTGCCTTCTCTACTTTCATATTCCCTTTCTCTTTCCTTTATAAAGCGGCCTAATCTATGAACCCCTAAAATTTCTGCTTCATAGAAATACTTTTATCTCTGACGGTTGGATATAAGGTTTTGAGTGTACCAAACTGCGCTTAGGGTTGCAGTCTTAAATAAATAGGGTTGAGTATTAAACGTGGGGGCGGGGGACTCGGTGTCGTGTTAATCTCACTATGAGAGTTTTGCCCGCAAAATGGAAGACAGGACAGTTTAAAATTTTTCTTCCCAGAAACAACATATTTATTTCTCTAGCCTTATCCATTGGGGATTTGCATGTTGCCAACATGTCACCAACTTTATTTAAGGAAAATACGAACAGGAAAACAAATACAGCTGTGTTCAAACATCTATGAATAAGTCAAAGTATTTGCCTGTAAGAGTTTTATTGTTTATTCGCTGCTATTGGATACATATGATACTTTAGCTGATATCTTTTTTTTAGACCTACTTTCCATTAGGCACTGAGTAGATAACATGGGTAATCTTGATTAGCAGAATTGCTCTCTCTAGGCATTTTAAAGGAGAAATTCCTAGCCCTTTAGCCTACCCTGCTGAAGAGGTCTCTGTAAGAAAAAAGAGAAAAACCGATCAAATGACATTAGGATAGGGGCGCCTGGCTGGCTCAGTCGGTAGAATGTGCTACTCCTGTTCTCGGGGTTGTGAGTTCGAGCCCCACGGCGGGTGTAGAGATTACTTAAAAATAAAATCTTTTTTGGAAAAGCTACGTTAGAATAAGGGAAGTTAAACACTGGTCCGGCAGTAAATGGGAGCGAAGTGTGGTTTCACCAAATGTCTTCCCATTGTGTTAGTTTTGTTAGGTTTGTAACATGCCACGGCCCGACAGCAGTCAGTCCCTTCGTGTTGAATCTGTGCAGCTGGATAGGGGAGATAGTTACTTCAGGATAGACTGGTGATGGACCCTGGACATAGCTCTCTGACCCATGGATTTCGAACCATGTAGGTTAGCGAGTTAACGATTAGAAACAAGCCATATTTTAGTGAGAAGCGTGTTTTAAAACGATTCAGAATAGTCCATCTTCCCATGAACAAAGCAACTTTAAATTGTTATACGGAGAAATAGTCATTTGCACATATAATGGACTGTTCCTAACTCTGACTCTACTATTACTTCAGAAAGTGATGCCTTCAAAACTAACATGTCATTTCGACTTCGAATTCTCCAGGTTTCTTTTTAAATGTCTTACATTTCAGAGAATATTTACTTTTTTTTTTTTTTTTTTTTTTTTTTTTTTTTTTTTGGTTTCTGCATTTCTCTTTTTTCTACTGCAATTTTCCACCCTTTGTGCAATTGTGAACAAGGTAACGAAACGCCTCCCTTCCTCAGGAACATCTACTATCTTCATGCTTTCTCAAACTTCCAGCAATCACAGTTTCTCTTGGAGTGAATAAGGTGATTTCCTTTCTTAATGTACCGACTTGCCTGCGTTCTCATTTGCTTGACACCATTTTTCTGACTCTTTATGAACGATGACTTCTCAGTGCTCATTTCTCTACCTTCTGTTGATACTTAAGAGTATTTTGTCATTTTCCTTTAATCATTTGTTCACCTTCTCAAATGGTCACACTGGAGAGGAGGTGATGTTCGAACACTTGGACCGTAACTCTCTAGCCCCATTGATTCCCGGTGCACAGTGGAAGCCACGGCGTGCTAGAGCTAGGGTGTTCACGAAGACAGGAATGTTTTGCACAAATCTCTCTTTGCTCGATACACTCACAGCACCGGCCCAACTCTCAGAGGTGTTCACCAAAAGGATGGTAAGGTTTACTAATCCAACCATATTGACTCATCTCCCGCATAACCTACCAGTGTCATTTCAAAACGCCCAGTTTGCCTTATACTACTAATATCTGTATACTTATACCGTGAAAACCGTTCAATTCGAGTTGGAGACTTCCTTAGGTCTTTAAGTGTATCCGTTGAAATGTGACACATCTGCTGTAGCTTAATCGTTTGTACTTTTGGCCAAAAGAGTAGTCTGTAGGAAATGATTCTTTTTCTTCTACGTTTTTATCACCAGGTAGGTTAACCAGTCTTCAAATGCTTTAAGTATCTTTACCTCACTATTACAGAGAAATCTGAGCTGTAAAAGGGCATCTGACTCATTATCCGCCAGACCTTCAGTCAGACCTCTTCTTTTACGAACATTCTCAGACGAATCTAATATATTGTAACAGGTACCTAGTGGTAAACGAGCGGGCTGGCTTTAAAGAAACAGATTAACAGCATTATAAAGACAAAAATGAAAATATCACTCTAAATTTTCTCTGCTGTTGGTGTGGTGAACTTTATACTTACTCTTTACAAAAATATAAAGATGCATTACTTGGAATATGGGGAAAATTGGTATTTTAAATTTGCTAAGCTCCCAAATGAAACTTCAGGCCGTTTGCAGAGCTGGAGGGTAAAAAAACATATTTAATTTGCGAGGGGCGACTTGCGGCAGAGCCGTCCCGTGAAAGTGCTCGTTAATACCGATTAGGAAATAACAGTCTCGACTGTAAAAGATCATTCGGAAAACTGAAAACAAATATTCCAAAATTGCATCTGTATAACGTCAAGTCAATTTAGCATTGCATGTTCTTTTGGGAATTAGGTGCAAATAATCCAGTGTGTTTGTATCTCCATGTGCTGTGTCTGTGTGTTTGCAGGTATACACTTAATGTACTCGTACATGTCTGACCCCCCAAATTAATGCCCCAACCTAATCACTTTTATTCATGTCAAGTTTTATTCAAGCTAGATGTTTCGACTTGTCAGAGGTAAAAGCTCAAATCTTTCCCAGCCATTCAGGGGGATGCTAACCTAATGACGTGGAACGCTTCTTCGCAGTTCGTTTTCCCCAAAACGAGTAAATCCGTTTTATGGCCTGTTGTCTCATTTACCCTCAGAGACGAGTGGGGGGGAATTGCCGTGGCACGGGAGGTGTCCTCTCCTCTGTGTGTTTTCTCCCTCCCACTCACTGCGGCGGCCTCCGTCGTCCCAGACCTTTAGAGGCCTCTTCTCCTCCACCCGTAGGAATTTAGAGTAATTCATGAATGAGGTTTCCGAGCCCATCAGCTTGGAAACAACTCCATACAGCTTAGGGCAGGGCCGTCTCTCCTGCGCACCGAAAAACTGACGGTCATCGGGAGCCTCTTGCCTTTGGAACTCCCGATCGGGAGTCCTCCCCGTGGGCCCGTTTTTCTCGTCGGCTGTCAACTCCCCCCACCCGCCAGCGAAGAACAAAAAGGAGAGTAATGGAGCGCGTGCTCTGGTTCTCCTGTGCCCTACGGTTTTTGCCAGTCTGCGTCCCCAGTGTTGCTTCGGACGCAGACTCCCTTGGCCCCGGCGCACCTCTTAGCCTTCCCCGTGGGGAGCGACTCACCTGCTTCGATCTTCCTTCCCTCGGGAACGAATCTGCCTCCCAGTGGCTTTCAGAGCCTTGGACCCTTTTGTCCCAGGTAGCCTTGTCCTAAGCTGTATGGTGCCTTTTAGCTCTCCTGTTCCCAGCTCATTTTGTATCCCCCTGGATCGCTTTCTTCAGCTCGGTCCGCGTTTGGGAGACCCGGGCTGGCTGAGACGCTGCTTGTGCTTTTGGCCTCTCCAGGGCCTTAAGTCCTACAACGCCCAACACAGAAGTGGGGAAGTTTTCTTGTGAGGAAACAGTCGTCTTGCCCTCAACGTAGTTATTGCCTCCAGGAATATATCTTCACGTGGCATTATTTCTCCTCCACGGAAAAAATTTGGCAATTGGCCTGGCCCCTGAGTTTGTCCCTCGATGAGGGAGCGGTGGGCGACTCCTTTTATAAGTTCTCGGCGTGAATGGCGACCTTATTTTTATTTTGGTTAGAGTCGGTCACCGTGACGCTGCCACCTGAAAAGAAACAGTTAGGAAAAAAAGGTTGGGTTGTAGAGTATAAATCAGGTATGTTGAGAGGCGCGAGTCTTAGGTCTTGGGAGGGGGCCTCCAACCCAACCTTTTAAAACCCAACTAGCAGGGGGCCGTCAGGTGTATCTTCTTCCCTGGGAGAGCACTGAATAAGGTTCAGGGGACAGAGAAGGATCCACAGATTTCTTAGGACAGTTTCTGTGGTGGCCTTTCCAAAAAACAGGATGAATAAGAGAAACAGAAGCTTCGGTTGACTTACAGAGACATGATCTCCCAAAAAGAAAATTCACTGCAGCATTATGGGCAAGAAACCGGTTTCTTTCAGTAATTGAAAGACAGTTTCACAGCAGTCTTTCGAAACGGAGCAGATAGATCTTCAGGCTTCCCCTGTCAAAATTTACACACCCTGGAAAACAGTAATCCGTTCATCGGTTCACCAGGGCCTGAGTATCCGCCGCATGCGGGACACGGCGCTAGGTGCCGGAGATAGACCAATGAAACGTCCCTATTTTCAGCTCCCAGGCTAGAGGGAGGGACCCTGCTGAGCTAAGCCGCGGCTGTGCTAGGCGGTCCTGGTGGAGAGCCCTGGAGCAATCCAAAAGCAAAAAGCAGGTCTGAATCTACTGGGCCAACAATTGAAGCAAGGATGAAAAACTGGGTATTGTGTCGCCCTTTTTTTTTCCCTGCATGTGAATAAAACTTGGCACTTGAAGATAGCTCCTTTACTCTCATAACAAAATTTACTACTTGATTTATTTTGGAAAATGCTAAACAGATGGCTTCGCGCGATTGTTAAAATAAACCTTTTAACTCTGTATGTTTTAAATTTTTCAGAATCCGAATCTTGAACTGCCTATGTTATTGTCCTACAAGCATATTGACAGTGGTTACAGCTAAAAAAGAAAGCACGAAGACACAACTACGAAAAGTTGTCATCTCAGGATACGTAATATGCAACAAACTAAACCCCTCTCTTGTGTCTAGGGTTCAGAATAAATGTCCATTACAATACCAAATGACTCTCTTAAGCATTTACAGTTATCGTAAGTAGCCGTTATGGCCAAAGCTCTAAGTTATGAGTCCTATGAAAGTTGAAAGCGAGAAGAATAATTAGAATTTCTGGCTTTAGATAGACGACTATAACTACCAAGTGGGTGCTCTTTTAACCCATGAACTCTGTGAATGGATTTAAATACAGTAGTATAAAGTAGAAGTGATACAATGGGAATGAATAGATTTGGCTAATATTACTTTTTTTTTGCCTGGTAGAAGACATAGGCTGTTTGGACCACATTTCTTGTTCCTGCTGAGTGATAATCTTAAATTATTTTGTTTTCAAACATATGAAAGGAATACTTGAAAATACAAGAAGACTAAATGGTATCAGTGCATCAGAATAATTCGTCCTTTCTGTTCACCCACATGCTAATTCTGTCCTCATGGAATAGCCTTGCCAAAAACTAACCTTGAACCCTTACGTGGAAAGAATGTGAATCCTGGATATTTTTGTGAGAATCAACAAAAATTACTTATTTTTGTTCTTCTGAATTAAACCCCACTTAATGCGTGGACGGCTACCAGATTATTTTCAAAATAAAACATTTCCAGTCACTTAGTAAGTAGCCCCTCGAAAGAGTTAAGATCTAACGGATATTTTCCAGTATTCATTTTCCTGGGGTCTGAGGTGGGATAGGCAAAACCATAGTCACATAAAACTAAAGCCATCTGAGTATCCGTGTTTTATCATTTTCTGTGGAGAGGTGAAAAAATAGCTTATTTCCAACTGTTAACGGTTATTTTTGGAAAGAGACTGCGTTTGTACATCCATGCAGCACTTTCGTTTTGAACTTGCCAATTCGGGAAGGAGGGATCCGTCCCAAGACCGCGATTCGGCCTGCGCAGCCATGACTCTGAACTTGAATGTTCTCTCTTAGCAAACATGGTTAGGTGACGGTCTGACTCTCAGCCGTGAGATTCACCTTGGTGAAGGCCTTGACTTCCTGGACTAGGAGGAGGCTTTAGCCTCCTACGGAGTTCACTGAACACATCAGAATAAATGTGAAATATCTTTATTAAGTGTCAAAATCAAACACATTTTGGGGGATAAAAATGGCTACATTTGACTACTAGCTTGAAAGGGGCTCTTAAACAGTGTTTTCAGAAGCGCCTGGCTGGCTCGGTCGGTAGGCCACGCGGCCCTTGGATCTTAGGGTCGTGCGTCTGAGCCCTGTGTTGGGCATAGAGATTACTTTTCTAAAAAAGTGTTTTCATACCGGTTTCCTTTTTTGGGTGTCTTTCTGGCATGCCCGTACTATTATTCGTGTTTCTGTTGTACCTTGCTTTAGGAAAGCGTTGGACCCAATCTATACCGGTGTATTTATGTGGTCCGTGTGGCCCATTTGATTCTCCCATATGTAATTTGGGTCCGTATTTAGGTGTCATTTTTCTTGAATTCTAGGAAGGACATAATTCCGGTTACCGGAAACCATTCCATCATCGTGACCCTTTTACGTTACTTCATTTGTTCTCATCTATCAGTATTATCTTTGAGTCTTTTGTCGGATGTCCTTCACAGCTTACCTGACTGAGTGCGCTGTGTTCTCTAGCCTGTGTTTGAGGTAATCTGCTGAAAACAAAGTCTGTACATTCTTTGCCTATTCCAAAGAGCTAAAAAGTCAGACCCAGGAAAGCTTTTGACGTTTTTTGTTGTTCTTCCGCTTGTTGCGGCTGTCGCCGTGTTGTTGCCGTTGTTGTTTTACAGAAGTGCCGTATGGGATGTGAACACACGCGAGAGACCCGCAATACAGAGAGAGGCCCGTTTAACGCAAACCACTGGAGAGTGGCCTCATCAGAATATGCAGGGTAGCGGACATGTAACTGGTGGCGTGGCGCATTCCTTGCCGCCAGGAGGGTGACTGAGGGGGACTTAAGGTCCTATCTCAGCTACGCGTTACGCCGCAGCTCAAATTCACGATGGTGATCGTCGTGGCCTAGATCCTTGAGAGGGACCTGACTTTGCTTTTGTGAAAGGTATTTTAGTAACGAGCTAAGTAAGAACTGGTTAGCGGGGGATTAGGCGGACGGAACAACTCGAAGTAAGCCGTCCCCCGGTGTTCCTAGCTCGACAGTCTAACCACCTTGTTTTGTGACAGAGAAAGGGGGAGAATGTAATGGCAGGCTCACATATACCCATCATTGGAACCACTCTAAACTGTCAAGATGTCCTTGTAATTTTCACAACCGTCGTCCCTTGTTTGAAGGTGTAACCTACTGAGCGTAAACCATAAATTCCCTCTCTACAACATCTACACCAGCAGCAGTATAAATGTAAGCCAAAATTTGCAAGATCCATAATAATTTCGTGATGGAATTTTTTTAATAACATGCAGTATAGAAATGTGCAGATTTTATGCAAGTGTTAACCAAATCACTTTTCAGCTTGCAACATGGGACTGCAGTACTACATTTTTCACTTAAGCAGTTTTTTACATCCACGTCGTTGCTTTCTATAATGACTGTGAATGCCATCTTTTATGAATGCAACTTGCCTTTTTCATTACAGAAATTTTTGTTTGATGTATCAATAAACTTTGGTATGATACGATTGCCATTTTAGCCTCTCTTTTGGAATGGCCTCGGTGTGCTTGAAATTTGGTCAAAGGTGTGTGTGTGTGCACCTGTCCCTCCCTGCCTCCCTCCCTCCCTCTCCCTGCCCCTCGCTGTCTCCCCTTCCCCCATTCCTCTGACATGCCTCGGCCTGCCTCTAAGACAAAAACCCCACTGTTACCGACTACTGAGAAAGTAAAAGTTTTTCCACGGGAGCTGGTTGTGTTACATTTTTACACGGAAGTCTCTGGGTTTTTGTAGCCTTTTAATCACATTAAGCCCTTGACCTGCATTTAGTGAATTTCCTCTTCTTTATCTTTATCTTTTATTTTAATGCCAGTATGGCTCACCCGCGGCGTTCTGTCAGTTTCAGGCGTCTCTCTTGTATTTTTTGGGAAGTGGGAAGCGGGCCGTGTTTGGAGGTGAGACTGGAGTGAAAGTTCCAGCTTTGCTCTTAGAGCCATTTTCCTCTCCACCCTCTCGTCACCTGCAAAATGGCGTCTTGGGGGGGTGAGGGGTGGTCAGATGAGGCGAAGGATCAAAACTGCCTTGCGAGGCTCCATTTGTTATTCCGATGAAATCATCGGTACTTTTACATTAAGGGGATTTTTATCGCCCTGATCTTTTTAATGGATAGTTGTCATTTACGGGCTTTTCACAGATGGGACTATGGTGGATTCTTTCAGTCTTCTTGGATGTAGTTTGTGCGGGCTTCCTTCCTTCCCTTCCCCCATCCAGCCCGGTGGGGAGCCGCCTCACTGCCCAGCCTGCCCAGGACTGGCCAATAAAGTGAGTATTGTGAGAGTCGGAGTGGTCTGGCCCCTTCAACAAGAAGTGCACATACAAAGGTTAGGGGCTGAGGTTATCACTATGGTTATTCAGTGAATGTGTCCAGGGCCGAAGGGCTGGACGCATACTAATGAAGCTCGAAGGCCCGAGTGCCGGGAATCGTTGTCAGAAAAGCAGGGGCTCGATTATTGCACAACTTGCAAAATCCCTCTGACACGTTTTCCCAGCGACTCAAGGGCAAAGAAACATGGGCTCAGATCCTCCTACGCGGACCTTACGTTCTGGAGAAACGCCGCTCTGCGGATCAAGGAAGTCCTCTGACGGGGCTTACGAGCAAGTGCGGGGAGCCGGCCTCTGGATGAACGGAATGGAGCGCCTCTCGGTGGGCCAGAAGGTCTTTGACCCTGGCCCTTCGTGTGGGGAGGGCACAGGGGGTTCGTGTTTAAAACGCCTGCCGCTGCCGCTGCTTTGGTCTCTTGGTCAATCTGCCAGGACAGATCTCCCACCAGGAAAGCCACTAAAGTCACAACTCCTCGTCTTAACACTTAAACAGCACTTACTCTGTGCCAGGCACCGTTCCCGCGTCTTACATATACATTCATAGGACCCAAACAGTCCTATGAAGTAGGTGCTAACATGTCTCCATTTGACAGATGAGGAATCCGAGTCACGGAGCAAGGTCACGCAGTCTGGCACAGCCGGATTTTTCTTTTTTTTTTTTTTTTTTTTTTTTTTTTTTTTTTTTTTTTTTCCCCTCCAACATAAATCTATTCTCTTCTAATTCTGGAAGTCCTGAGAGCAAGATGTGTTTTTCCTGGAAGTCCCTAGGGGAGATCTGCCCCCTGGCCTTTTCCAGCTTTCAGAAGGGATGTGATTCTTTGTCTCGTGATCCCTTCCTGGGCCGTCCCCACCGTCCCTCTGCTCTCTGTTTCCGTGGTCACATCTTGTCTGAGCCTGACGCTCTTCCATTCCCTCCGATTACATTGAACCCATGTGGATAATCCAGGATAATCCCTCCATCTTGAGACCTTTAAGTCACATCTGCAACACCCCTTTTTCCACGTTAAGGCAACATGTTTACGGGTTCCAGGAACTAGGAAGGGCACGGATACCTTCGGAGGCCTTAGCAAAGAACACCAACTCGGCGGGGAACTAAAAGGCCTTCCGGGCCATGGAACTTTTCAGTGCTGACACTAGGAAAGTTCCGGGCAAGCCCGGAAGGTCAGTTGCCCTCAGCAAGGGGCCCTTGTTCCAGGAAGACCTTACTACTGACTCTTGGGGAAGTGGAGAGGGAGGATGGACACAAGTGAGCTGCAAAGGGAACTTTTTCCGATAACGGTGTTGAGAAAAGCAACCTTCAAGGAGTCCCGCCCTGTACTACCTGGTGGAGCCAGATTTTGTTGTCGATAAATTTTTTTAATGTTTATTTTTGAGAGACAGGGGACAGAGTGTGAGTGGGGAAGGGGCAGAGAGGGGGAGACACAGAAACCGGAGCAGGCTCCGGGCTCCCAGCTGTCAGCACAGAGCCCGACGCGGGGCTGGAGTGAGATCGTGACCTGAGCCAAAGTCGGACGCTTAACCGACTGAGCCACCGGATCTTTTTTTTTTTTTTTTTTTTTTTTTAAACTCTCTGTGCCCAACATGGGGCTCGAACTCACAACCCTGAGAGCAAGAATCACATGCTCCACCAAGTGAGCCAGTCAGACATCCCTTTTAGAGCCAGATTTTGAACCTAGGTTTGCTGGGTAGGGTCCATGCACTTAACTAGGACACTGTATTTCCACGATCACACCAGCCCTGATGGCATAAATCAACATGAGCCACCACAAACTTAATGCAAATAATTACTAGCCATAAGAAAGCATGATAGGCCAAAACGGAGGTATAAATCTGCACAATATCTGACTAGTAATCTTCAAAATTATAAAGATCAGGGGGGCACCTGGCCGGTTCAGTTAGTAGAACATGCAACTTGATCTTGGGGTCGTGAGTTCAAGCCCCACGTTGGGCATAGAACTTACTTAGAAAAACAAAAATAAAAAAAAAAATGAGCAGCTTTTTAAAACGTGAAAGAAAAAAATGTTTAAAGGCCATGAGAGACCCAAGACTAAGAAACACCCAGATAAAGGAAATGAAAATGACCTAGCAGCGAAGTACAGCATATGGCCCTCTGTTGGATCCTGGACCACAAATTGGACATTCCTAGGGTAATTGGGGAGTCTGACTATGGTATAGAGGTTATATGTTCTCATATAGGTTATATCCGTGTTAAATGATTCTTGAAATTGTGATGATGTATCCTATCTTGTGGAATCTGAGAGTATATGGGAATTTTCTGCACTATTATGCAACGTAAGTCTGAAATTATTTCTAATTTGAAAAATAAAAGAAGTTCAAACAATAAAGCGGGGGCACCTGGCTGGCTCAATCAGTAGCACATGAAACTCTTGATCTTGGGGTCGTGAGTTCAAGCCCCACATCGGGTGTAGAGTTTCCAAAAAACAAACAGTAAAGCATAAAAATATTAACAGGAGAGGATATTAAATTGAGCTGACTGTAGAATACTAAAATATAATCTGTTAGCTATTATCTGCATAACATTTCATAGGATGCTGTTACATGCCTCATTTAATCTCCACAAGAACCCTACGTAGAGAACGTTAAACTCCAGATTCTTACAGATAACTTGAGGCTCAGATGAGCTAAATTATCTTGCCCTGGTCCTTCAGGACTGAACTCAGGTCTGATCCAATGTGTTTCTCCCTACAATACACTGTGCAGTTTGTCCAGGACCCCAAAAGCATGTCTTGTAGAGTCTAGAATGATCGAAAAACCAGGCGCCTGGGTGGCTCGGTCAGTTGAGTGTCCAACTTCGGCTCAGGTCATGATCTCATGAGTTCGAGCCCCGCACTGGGCTCTGTGCTGACAGCTCGGAGCCTGGAGACTGCTTCGGATTCTCTCTCTCCCTCTCTCTCTGCCCCTCGCCCATTCACACGGTCTCTCTCTCACTCTCAAAAATAAACATTAAAAAAAAAAATTTAGAATGGTCACAAAGCAAATCTTCCTGCAGTCATTTTCCTGTGGGCCAGATGTCATTATACCCCAAATGAAACCATGAAGTAGGTGGCCTCAAAATGCCCCAGGCCCTGGGGCACCTGGCTGGCTCAGTTAGTAGAGCGTGTGGCCCTTGATTTTGGGGTTGTTTGAGTTCTGTGTTGGGTATGGAGATTACTTGAGAATAGAATCTTTAAAAAAAAAAAAAAATGCCCCAGTCCAGGGTTTTCCCTTTCATCAACTTTGATGGCGTTGAGAACAAACTGAGGGTTGATGGGGGGTGGGGGAGAGGGGAAAGTGGGTGATGGGCATTAAGGAAGGCACCTGTTGGGATGAGCACTGGGTGCCGTATGGAAACCAATTTGACAACAAATGATGAAAAATTTTGATGGTGTTGAACTGGGTTTTTCTCCCATACTACCTATTCCGGGATTTCCCGAGGTAAGTTTTATCCTCCTACCCCTGTTTCCTGCCATCTGGGTGAGAATACAATTTCAATAATGAGGCGTCAGGCTAGCCACCTACGCCTGGTACCTCAAGTGTGTACGTCGCTTAAACAAGAACGTGGGAATGTGGCCAGCACTATCGACCTGAAATGATTCTACCCCACTGCGTATCAAAAGCCTGGCTGAGATGATCGTGGTTCAGCATTTTCCCAGCTGGGTTATAGGAAACATTAGAGTCTTGGGGAATGTTACTAGGTGTTCCTTGAAAAGATAGACGGGTTCCCTGGTTAAGCAGCTTTGGGAAGTTCCACGTATGATTGCACCCTGTCAGACAAGATACAATGCATACTAGGACATTAAAGTCTATGAAAGATCTAACATTAAAGAAACCTATTTGGCTGCTAGATCCTCTATGTTCCAAGCCAAGGGTCACATTTTGCACAGACCATCTAACAACAACTCTTTAGACAGCAGTCTTGCATGGAACACCTTTAAGAAATAAAGCGATAGCTGGGTTCTACGCTGAACGCACTCCTCCCCACTCACTTGATGGGACTAATCGTCATGATCTGAAGGTAGTTTTTCAAGCCAAAACCTGCAGTCGAGGTCCAACCTGGAAAACCGGCGATTAGGGGAGGAGGCCAGAAGCACTCTGAGGCCCGAGGGGACAAAGAGAAGATCCTGGAGCCTTTGGCCTAGTCATTTGGCAGAAATGAGAAACCTGGGGGGCCTGTCTGGAGCAGTTGGGACCACAGCACGGTTTCGGACGCCGCCCAAGGTAGAAACCGCCTGGCTCCTCCCACCTGCCCCCCAACCCCCAGCTAGTGCCTTCCATTGGCTGGAAGCCAGTTACCATCAGAGCCTGGGGAATGGGTTGAGGGGGGCGTTCCCTAGCCTTCTAGTATGGAGCCCAGCAAGGAAGGGCCCTGACAGAAAACAGGCTCCGAGCTAGCACATCAAGGACTCAAGGAGCCAGGTTCAAATTCCATATTATAACTGGATGTAGAGAAACATAAAAGGTGACACTTTAAGGAGCTACATTCTAGCCACTTTGCTTCTTTTAACTTTATTTTTAAATATTTTCTTTAATGTTTGTTTTTGAGAAAGAGAGAATCCCAAGCAGGCTCCGCTCTGTCAGCTCTGGGCTCCGCGGAGCCCAATACGGGGCTCGATCTCCCAAACCACGAGGTGACCGACCTGCGCCGAAATCAAGAATCAGACGCAAATAAATGTGGAGACAGTCATCTGAACCCACTCCTGTCATATACTTAGTGCGATCCACATAATGGTTTATGGATGCGTAGATTAATGGAAGTAGAAGGCCGTGGTGGAATAAAGCCTTCTCAATTGGTAACAATAGAGACCCTTTGGCGTTAGAAAAGCTAGAGCTAAATGAAGGAGTGAGCCTATCGAGATCAAGTCACCCACAGTTTATTTAAAATTCAACATCAATTCGTGAGGGTCTGGACGGAAATCTGAAATATTAATTGCCAAGTCATTTTCCCCTCCATGTACCTTCCTCCAGCGGCAGAATAGGAACTCGCGCTCCGTGAAGCGTGCAGAACAGGCCGTCTGCTCCTCTCTCCCCTGATCGGTAGCTAACTGGTGAGCCCGGAGAGGGGGCTGGGGCGTGTGTGTGTGTGTGTGTGTGTGTGTGTGCAGCCCACGATAGCCCCTTCCCTTTCAGAGCGACCAGCTTGCAGGCTACTAGATGTTCTCCGTTCCTGCATCTTCCTCGCAGGAAGCCCGTTGGGGTTCGGGGGTAGGGGACCAGATTGGCAGGCCGACCCGGTGGCTTCCGGCTTTCAGCCACTAAGTTTCTGACCGAATGGATACATTCAGTTCAAGGAAGGTCATTTTGACCTCCGTTGTTTGAAAATGTAACTTTGCAAAGAATAGCTGGCTATTGTGTCTGCTTTAGGCGCTGCTGTATTTTGTGCTGATCAAATACATTTTTTTTTTTATCTCCGATTGATGCCTTCGCCCGTTTCTCAACCGGCTCTGAACTCAGAGGGAAGAGGTAATATGACAACAGGTGGGGAGAATGTTCTTCACATTTCCCCCTCTACCTTCCCCGGATTCACACAGCCAGCCAGCCCCAGCTCGTTACCTTAAAAATACATAGCACCAGAGAGACAAAATTGCCTGCACAGCTCACCTCGTGGCTTTCGTGCTCCAAAGGCACACCATCAAGATTGTAGAAGGTTTTGGGGCGCCTGGGTGGCTCAGTCGGTTGAGCATCTGGCTTCGGCTCAGGTCATGATCTCGCGGTCCGTGAGTTCGAGCCCTGCATCCGGTTCTGTGCTGACAGCTCAGAGCCTGGAGCCTGCTTCGGATTCTGTGTCTCCCTCTCTCTCTCTCTCTGCCACCCCCCACCCTCCCCCCATGCTCTGTCTCTGTCAAAAATAAATAAACATTAAAAGAAAAAAAAGAACGTAGAAGGTTTGCAGCGGAGAGAGAAAAGGGGGATCGTGGGCATAGAGTGCCTTGGAAAATGAATGATTACGGAAGCCTTTCCCCTGACTGTGGGTGGGAGAAATAAGAAAGCGGTCTTTGAGGGCAGAGTACAGGCAGGACCTTGGCTTTCAGGCTGAGCAGCACATTCAGGAAAACAGCAGAAACCGAGATCAACACAGGGTGCCTCCAGGCTGACAGGATCCTGGCCACCCAGCCTCGGGAGACACTTCCAAGCCTCCATATGGAACGAACCAGGAGATACCAGGTTGACTGGGACGATGGACCTCTTGGGTGGTAATCTGGGGGGAGGATGACTGAGGACACAGGTGCCCTTCTCGGCCTCCCAGAAGTGTAGAATATCCGTAAGGAGAGGGGAGCCCAAGGAAGAACGCTTTCCATTCATTCATTCACCCAGTCCTTTATTGAGGCAGCCCAGGAGGATGGGGGCTAGGTGCGGTCAGAAATGTATTTTTACATATATTTGCTGCATTTCCTTAACAGCTGCCTTGCATATAATTTTTTTTTTTAAGTGAGCTCTCCGCCCAACATGGGGCTCGAACTCACGAGCTGGCATCACGAGTCCCATGCTCTACCGACAGAGCCAGGCAGGCACCCCTCATGTTATCTTTTGTTTAACGTTTATTTATTTCTGAGAGAGAGGGAGAGACAGCGTGAACAGGGGAGGAGCAGAGAGGGAGACGGAATCAGAAGCTGCTCTAGGCTCTGAAGCAGCGGGTCCTGAGTTCAAGTTTCAGCTCAGCTACATACAGATCGTATGACCTTGGGCAAGTCACGATCTCCCAGTGATCTAATGTGTAAAATGGGGGTAACCTACGTACCCCGCAGGGTGGAGAGGGTTCGATGAGATCATGCACGTGAAAACACCCAGCACAGATGCCAGCCTTAGCACATACTAGGTACTAAGAAATTGTAAAACATCCATATCTTTATTAAACCTTAAAATGGGAGGTAACCACAAGCCAACTTTGGGAAAGCATCCAATTCAACCCCTTCATTTTACGTAGAAGAAAACCGAGGTCCAAAGAAGGGGAAATGATATGTCCAGAGTCCCACGAACCAGTTAACGGCAGAGGCAGAACCAGATGCCATACTTCTGGAATCACGAAGCCGATATTTTTCCCCTTTTCAAATACTTTCAGTGTCTTGAGTTTCTACAATCAGCGGTTGTTAGACGACTTCTCTTCCATTTTTGTTTTCCACCTGATGGACGCAATGTTGCCTCCCGGAACCTCACAAAGCAAGATGACTCCCTCTTTTCTTTTTTTTTAATGTTTATTTATTTATTTTGAAAGGGGAGGTGCAGAGAGAGAGGGAGAGGGAGAGAGAGAATCCTAAGCAGACTCCACACTGTCAGCACAGACCCCAACGCAGGGCTCGAACTCACAAGCTGTGAGATCGTGACCCGAGCCAAAACCAAGAGTCCAACACTTAACCAACTGAGCCGTCCAGGTGCCCCACAAGTTTTTTAAATACACACGCACATATATTTATATACGTTCAGGACCTCTCAGAGCCTCAATCTCATGACCATGAGATCACGACCAGAGCTGAAACCAAGATTCAGACACTTGACCGACTGAGCCACCCGGACGCCCCGCGATGACTCCCTCTTTGACAAGACAGCCTTTCCCATCTCCAATGCTGTCAACTCATCTTCTATGACAAGCCTTCCAGAACCATCGCCCTCCTGATCACTTGGCTCTGACTAGACTCCCACATCGTGCCATTGGCCCAGATATTTTCTGGAGGCTAGAAGTCTGAAACCAAGGTGTCAACAGAACAACACTCACTCCGAAGGCTCCATAAGAATTCTTCCTTGGGGCGTCTGGGTGGCTCAGTCAGTTGAGCATCCAAGTCTTGATTTCAGCTCAGGTCATGATCCCAGGGTCGTGGGCATGGAGCCTGCTTGAGATTCTCTCTCTCTCTCCCCCCCTCTGCTCCCCTCCTGCTCTCTCTCTCTCTCTCTCTCAAAAAAAAAAAAAAAAATACTTCCTTGCCTCTTCCCGCTTTCAGTGGTTCCAGAAGTTCCTTGGTTTGTGGATGCATTGCTCTAATCTCTGCCTCCGTTTTCACCTGGTCCTCTCTTCTCTTCTCCCTGTGTCTCACCTTTGTGTCTATCTTATAAGAAGACTTGTCATTGAATTGATGGCCCACAGGGATAATCCAGGGTGATCTCACCTCGACACCCTTAACTTAATGTCAGCTGCAAAAAATCTTTTACCAGCCCATGGGCCTGATCCCTCGAGGGGCCTGAGCCAAAGCACAATCTGAGTGACAGAGACATTTGTTCCCTGACCTGGGTTAGGGGACGAGGCTCTCTGCTCCCATCACACTCTGTTTTCCTTTTCATGTCACTTGTTCAACATCTTCCTTCCGTGCTGGGTCGCAGCCTCCATTGAGGGCAGGTGTTAAGTCGGTTTTGGGGGCACCTGGGTGGCTCAGTCTAGTTATGCGTCCGACTTCGGCTCAGGTCGTGATCTCACGGTTCATGGCTTCGAGCCCGATGCCGGGCTCGGTGCTGACAGCTCAGAGCCTGGAGCCTGCTTCCGATTCTGGGTCTCCCTTTCTCTCTCTGCCCCTCCCTGCTCATTCTGTCTGTCTCTCTCTCTCTCAAAAAGTAAACATTAAAAAATCATTTAAAAAATCATTTAAAACATCAGCTTTGTTCACCACCGTCTTTACCGAGTGAACACCTCCTGAAGGTTGTGGGACTCACTGTCTGTCACCCTTACCCACCCCTTGTCATCCTCAGTACAGCAGAAGAGTTCAGCGTGTGGACTCTGCCACTTACTGGCAGGGTCGCCCTGAGCCAGTCATTTCATATCCGTGGGCGTCAGGCTGCTCACGCATAGGCTGGAGACGAGAAGAGTGCCCGCGGCTCATGCGACACACTTAGAAGGAGCCCTGGCACCAAGGAGGCCCCGCCCACGTGTGATCAAGTAATAGCATCCTCCTTGGTTTGCATATTTCCTCTCACCCTGTCACTTTTACGGGAGCCCTGCCTGGGTTTGCTCCTCACAGGCCTTCCGGTAGCTGGCCCGGCGTCTGGGAAATTACACGGGCTCCGTATTTGTGGAATGAATTAATAGATGAACTAATGGGCCTACTGCACCCGAGGTCTTTCTCTCTTCTCCTGATCACGAGCCCGATTACTGTCCCTGGGCCTTGACACATCCCTTAAGTGACTTCCTTCCGGTGAGGCCCCGCAGGCCCTTTCTCTAGACGCCCAGCTACTCCGGTCGTCTTGCGGATCTAGATGCCCTCCCGTATGGACGAATCCTGAGGAAGACACGCTTTGAGGTATGAGCTGCCGTCCTCGCTGTACTGGCTTTTAATCGAAGCCGGCCGAGATCTTTCGAATCTTCATTCTCTCATCTCTGGTAGTAATGTTACCCCCAAGCTCTGTGATACCCGCGAATTGGATAGGCATGCATTTTCAGATGGGACTCAAGTTATTGATTCCAAATAGCTGATTTTGCCGGGCGCCTGGCTGGCTCAGTCGGTAGAGCACGCAACTCTCCGTCTCGGGGTGGTGAGTTCGAGCCCCACGTTGTGCGTAGAGACTACCTTAGCAAAATAACTAACTTTGCTTAACTGCAATCTGTTACACAACTCTATACGGTGAAAACTATGTATAGGACAAATGCACACTCATGACAATAACAGGTGAACAATCACGAATGGGAAAATTCTAGAAGTAGTAACTGCCTTATGAATGTATGATACAGGGATGGCAGGGTGGCTCTATCGGTTAAGCGTCCGACTTCGGCTCAGGTCATGATCTCACCGCTCTGTGAGTTCGAGCCCCACGTCGGGCTCTGTGCTGACAGCTCGGAGCCCGGAGCCCACTTCGGATTCTGTGTCTCCCTCTCTCTCTGTCCCTGACCCACTCGCATTCTGTCTCCGTCTCTCTCAAAAATAAGTAAACATTAAAAGAAAAATTTCTGAAAAATGTATGATACAATGTATGCATGTATAAGGTGATTAGTGATCAGGCATTAGTGATTTGCACTACTAAAAATGGTGAACTCAAGAGTGTAATTTCCACTCCGAATTCTCCAATAATTAAACTCACGTGAGCCATCACAGGACAGATGGCTGTGCTATTTAAAACAAATTATAACCTTTAAGGATGAACATGTACTATTGAAATCTAAATATAAATTTGCTTTGAATTTTAATTGAATAGTACTATTGTTTAACAGGTAACACTGAAGTAAAGACTTCAGTGGGTTTTTTTTTTTCCATAGAGTAAGAATATATCTGAAATGACAAAAATATTAGTCAAGCAAAGGTTATTTATGCAATTTGTCAATATTTCTGGAAGCTTTTGAAAAGCCTTTTCCTGACATTTAAATTATCTGTTCTATTGAATAAGTTTGGAACTAGAAAGGCAAGACAGATTTTTATCTTGTTTTCTTTTCATGCCTTAAAATTGGCCTATATATAAAATTTAAATAGCAATTTTAACTTTCTTGTCAATCACTGAAATGTCATCAAAGGGTGTGAATAACATTTTGTTCACCGATAGCATATTTCATAGTCGAGCCCCCAAAGACGTTCCTTTTGACTATAAGAAATCTTCTGACCATTTGATTGAAAGATACTGCCTAATCCAATGTTTGGGTTTCAGCGTCATATATTTTTACCTTGATTATCCTTGTGGTATTGAAAATACAATTTTGGCTGGTTTCATATTGAAAGCCTAAACGTGTTTTTCTTCACACTTATTAAAATGCTATTGCCAGTGGGAAATGAGTCCACTTTAATACTTAGTGAAAAAAAAGTATTCAAAATTATAAACAGTATGATCTCAAAAAGACTGGGGGGAAATGCCGTAACATTAACCATGGCCAGTGAATAACACAATTGAGGCTGGGTTCTTTTTCTTTTTTAAATGTTTATTTACTTGAGAGAGAGAGAGAGAGAGAGAGAGAGAGAGAGAGGGCCTGAGCAGGGAAAGGGCAGAGAGAGGGAGACACAGAATCCGAAGCAGGTTCCAGGCTCTGAGCTATCAGCACAGAGCCCGACGCGGGGCTCGAACCCACAAACCGTGAGATCATGACCTGAGCCGAAGTCCGAGTGCTTAACCAACTGAGCTACCAGGCGCCCCATGCTCTTCTGTTTCTTTATGCTCTTGCATAGTTTGCAAATCTTTTACAATGGGCATGTGTTAGTCTCATGATCAAAAAAATGCAAACACAAAAAGCAAACAGTAATTCCCAAAGAATCAAAGTGTAATAAGTTTGCACAGTTTAGTATTTCTATCTCTTCTTAGGCCGAAGCTTTCATCCGAGGTCCCGTTACAACTTTGTCAGTGAACGCTTTCGGTTTCAATTCCGAAATACACACTGTTGATCCGTGAGAGCTGCTCATTTGTGGGAAACACGGTGCACGTAAAGTGCTATGGAGAACACCAGGGCTGTGATATTTCCGGTCGTTTACACGTTCATTTTCAAATGTGGCAAGCTTGCACGACAGAGGAACTGAGGGCGGCTTGGCTGCAAAGGACAGAGAGTGACATGAGTTCCCAGGGCGCTTTCTGAGCGGGCACCTGGCGGGATGCCCTTTGCTGCCTCTGCGGCCCCCCTAATTTCTCCTATACAGTAGTCAGTGTGCCGAGTTTCTTCCGGTTCTCTTCTCCATGCCCTGGGCTTAAGGATGTCACGGTCCCACGATGCCAATGATTCTTCACGGAGAGTTGGAGACAGGGGTGGCAGAGATTAAAATCGGCGGCTCAGTCCAAAGTCATGATCAGGTCATGATCTCCTCATGTGAGTGGACCCCCGCGTCGAGCTGTCCGCTGTCAGCGTGGAGCCTGCTTTGCATCCTCTGTCCCTCCCTCTCTCTCCCCCTGTCCCACTGGCGCTCTTGCTTTCTCTCTCTCTCTCAAAAATAAACATTGAAAAAAAGGTTAGAGGGGCGCCTGGGTGGCTCTGTCGGTTAGGTCTGGCTTCAACTCAGGTCACGATCTCACGGTTTGCGAGTTCGAGCCCCGCGTTGGTCTCTGTGCTGACAGCTCGGAGCCTGGAGCCTGCTTCGGATCTGTGTCTCCCTCTCTCTCTCTGCCTCTCCCCTGCTGGCTCTCTGTGTCTGTCTCTCAAAAGATAAATAAATGTTAAAAAAAAAAAATACAGTCATAAGGAAGAGAAAATACATTTACAGTACTGTACTGTAAAAAATCTGTAGGCACCTGGGTGGCACTGTTGGTTAACCAGCTGACTCTCGATCTCAACTCTCGTCAGGGTCGTGAGTTCAAGCCCCTCATTGGGCTCCACATTGGGTGTGACGCTTACTTACAAAGACCAAAAAATCTGCATATAAGTGGACCTGTGCAGTTCAAACCCGAGTTGTTCAGGATCAACTGTACAAGGACTATGTAACCATTCCCTAGCTGATGGCCATTTATGTCCTCCTCCTTCTCCTCTTCCTCCTCCTCCTCCTGCTAATGTGAATGACATGGTAACGCGCCGTGTACAAAAATATTTGCACACGTCCCAGATTAGCTTCCGGTATAAAATCAAAGATGGAGAATTCCTGGGGCAAAGGAGGCGCACATTTAAAATTCCGATATGGGGCGCCTGGGTGGCTCAGCTGGTTCAGCATCTGAGTCTTGGTTTTGGCTCAGGTCATGATCTCAGGGTTCGAATGTTCAAGCCTTGCCACAGGCTCTGTGGTGACAGCTCAGAGCCATCAGAGCCTGCTTAGGATTCTCTCTCCTCTCTCTCTGCCCCTCCCCTGCTCACGTGCACACACACTCTCTCTCCAAACAAGTAAATAAACATTTAAAAAAACTGGAAAAAAATAAACTAAAAAATAAAATAAAATTCTGTTACAGGACGTCTGGCTGACTCATTTGGTAGAGCATGTGACTCTTATGTCAGGGTCGTGAGTTCGAGCCCCACATTGGGCTTCATGCTGACAGCTCAGAGCCCGCTTGGGATTCTCTCTCTCTCCCGCTCTCTCTCTCCCCCTTCCCCACTCGCTCTCTCTCTCAAAATAAATACATTTTTTAAAATTCCTATTTTTTTTTATTTAAAATTTCTTTTTTATGTTTTTATTTTATTTTTGAGAGCGACAGAGAGACAGAGTGCAGGCAGGGGAGGGGCAGAGAGAGAGAGGGAGACACAGAATCCGAAGCAGGCTCCAGGCTCTGAGCTGTCGGCACAGAGCCGGACTTGGGGCTCGAACTCCTGGACCTCAAGATCATGACCTGAGCCAAAGTCGGACGCTTAACTGACCGAGCCACCCAGGTGCCCTGAAAATATACATTTTTTACAAGGCTTTTATTTATTTATTTTTTTTAACTAACCTCTACGTCCAACGCAGGCTTGAACTCACAACGTGAGCCCTTTGGATGAAGGGGAATTCTGACAGTGGGAACATCGAAGGCACAGACCCGGAGACAGGAGCTTGTATGGCTCACTGGAGGTACTATCAGGAACGTGGTGTGAGGAAAACGCAGGGAGAGGGGTCAAGGTTGAAATAGGCGAGGTAGGGAAGGTTGGGATCACGTAGAAGCTCAGGAAGGACTTTATGAACACTCGCAGCATTATGAACAGGTTGACGTGATCGGACTTAAGTTACGAAAAGATCACCGGAGCCTAATTTTGTTGTCTGTGTTTAAATACGTTTCGTGTTTTCTTATTATAAACTAAATCTATGGCCATTTTCTAATATGGAGATAATATAGAAAAAGGATAAAGGAACAAGTAAAGGTGATAGTATTTTAATAAGCCTTGAGGGATATATATATCTATATATCTTAAGTTTAGGAGGCACATTAAAGATCTTTTGCTCCAGGGGCACCTGGGTGGCTCAGTTCAGCATCTGATCCTTGGTCTCCGCTCAGGTCTCGACCTCACAGTTCGTGGGTTGGAGCCCCAAGTTGGGCTGTTCGCTGTCAGCGGAGGCTGCTTGGGATTCTCTCTCTGTCCCCCTGTCTCTGCCCCTCCCCAGCTCGTGCTCGTGCTCGCTCTCAAAATAAATAATTAAAAAAAAAAAAAAAAGATCTTCTTCTCCAGCCCCTGGTACATTGTGAGCAAAACATATTTCCCTTTGGCCCTGGCGGGCTATCTCTTTTGAATGCAAGTTCCATTTCCCCAGTGTTGTCCTTGTAAATAAAACAATTACAAGTTCCCCTTCCTCTACTGTGATACAGTGTATGGGGGTTTATGAAATCGTTTTTTGAGTTCTCCTTCAAGGCTTCTCTACGTTTTTAGTTGCTGACAGCAGGCTGATTTGGAAACATTTTTCCAAATCTTCGAGTTTAGTTTGAAGTCAAGAGCAAGAATGGGTCTGCCCTCAGAGCATGTGACCGGATAGGCTGCGATGTACTGTGTTTCAAGGACAAACATTTGCGGTAAGGATTTCTTGGCCTTAGGCCGATATAAAAAATGGATTGAGGGGCCCCTGGCTGGCTCAGTCGGAGGAGCGTGGGACTCTTGACCTCGGGCTTGTGAGCTTGAGCCCCACACTGGGTGTACAGATTACTAAAAAATAAACTTAAAAAAAAATGGATTTAGGCAAGAATGGGTCAGTCCCGGAATATTCTATCCACCATAGGTAGAATTCTGGTCACTTCCATTTCTTACAGTCGTCTCCTTTCCCCCAGAATTCCACATTCTAGGGCCAATGATTTGTAGGACACACTACAATTCCTGTAAAGCGTATCCATACGTACAGTCTGTGATAACCGACTTCAAATTTCTGCTCTTCCGGGGCCTTCTAAAATAATTGGGGACCTAAAGGAAAGGGAGGCAGAGATTTCCCGATTCCGGATTAGGACTTCACCAGTGGTAAAGCTGGGGTTAACTGGTGCAACACATCCGGTCAGCTGGCTCTTGGCCGTGAGTGTCACTGAGCTTTACCATGGCGCGGTCGTTATGGAATCCAAGCGTCTCAGACTCTGAGCCCCACGGTGATAACCTAAGAAACTGCCTCATGGGGCCTAAACTTATGCAAGATTGGCTCTACATCTGGACACCAAATTATTCATTTTCAGTGGGGAGAAAAAACTTTTTTTTTTTGTTAATGTTTATTTATGTTGAGAGAGAGAGAGAGAGAGAGCGTGAGCAGGGGAGGGGCAGAGAGAGAGGAAGGCAGAATCCGAAGCAGGCTCCGGGCTCCGAGCTGTCGGCCCAGATCCCGACGCGGGGCTCCAACTCACGAACTGTGAGATCATGACCGGAGCCGAAGTCGGACACTCAACCCACTGAGCCACCCGGGCACCCCAGGGAAAAAGCCTTTTCACTATTTGTGTCCAGTTCATTTTAAGCAAAACATTTTTCTAGAACCAAAATGCCTGGAAACCACTTTGGTCCCTAGGAGGCTGGGAAGCATAGCCTTGGAAAGCGCAGAAAAATACAAGGTCTTGAGGACAGTTTTCTACAAGAATGTGATGGCATTTGTCACGTTGTTTATGACACCATTGTTTTTATTTTTTGAATATTAAAGCCAGAACTACACAATTCATTCCTAGCAGTATTTTCCTACAGTATTTGATGTCCCTAAAAATTAAAGTTCATGAAGAATATAACAGGGTAACTGTCCAAATAGAGATTTTCTTATTGAGGAAAAAAAACAGATCATTTTTCCCCCCTAACATGAGGAAACCAAGACTTTTGACAGATTTGAGGGATTTACTCTATGGACCACATTGGACAGACAACTAGAATTTGCCTGGGGTTTTCTCTCTTTTATTTTATTTTATTTTATTTTATATTTTATTTTATTTTATTTTATTTTCTTATTTATTTTTGAGCAGAGTGTCTAGCGAGGCAAAGTTTTCCATTTTCTTTTTGCTCTCTGGTATTGATCGTGGAGGTACAAAGTTTCGGGGAAAGGAGTGGGTACATTTATGTAAGACACGGAGGTCTTCTAAGAATGAAGGGTTGGAACCTTCTTTCTCTGATAGACAAAGTTCTTAAAACCTGTTTGCATCAAAAAGGGCCAAGTAAGGCTCACGGAACTTGGTAGAAGGGGTGGAAAGGGACGGGAGCGTCTGAGCTGGCTGTCCTCCAGGCTCGCTGCACGTCTCTCCTTCTAGAATTTCCTTTGTCTCCTGGGTTGAATCACTATTTCACGGATTCCTTGGCTTCCTCTTTGCTGAGTTACTTCATTTTGGGGGCATACGCTCTCTAGCAACTTCCTAAGAAAGGTTTATGGAAGATGAGCTTTTTATGTGCTATTATTTAGATGTCTGAATGTGTCTGTAGTCTTTTTTCCTAAAGATTATGATCTTCATTTTTTAAAATGTTTTATTTATTTATTTTGAGAGAGAGAGAGAGAGAGAGGGAGACAGAGGACCTCAAGCAGTCTCCGTGCTCAGCGTGGAGCCCCCACAAAGGGTTCCATTACACAACTGTGAGATCACGACCTGGGCCGAAATCAAGAGTCGGACGCTTAATCGACTGAGCCACCCAGGCGCCCCTGGAAAGGTCTTTAGTCTATCTTTGTATTTGTTCGAGACTTTGGCTTAGTAAAGAATTTTAAGTTGCAAAATATTTTCCTCATAATTTTGAGTGTATTTTTCCATGAGTATCTAGAATCCAATATTGCTACTGAGAAGTTCAGTGCCATTTTGATTCTTATTCTTTTGTAAGGGATTAATTTTTTCCCTCTGCATATATTTAGGGGTTTTTCCCCCCATATCCCTGGTGTCCTTAAAAATTCATGAGGGTGTGTTTCAGTGTACTTCTTTTTTAAAGTCATCTCATTTTACTTTTTTTTTTTTTTTTTTTTAAGATTTTAAGTAATGTCTACACCCAACACGGGACTTGAATCCACAACCCGAGATCAAGAGTCGCACGCTCCACCCGCTGAGCCAGCCAGGTGCCCCTCATCTCATTTTACTTTTGAGAAGCTCCTTTCATACAAATATTCATGTTCTTCCGTTCTAGAAAATTTTTCTTTTGTTTCTTCTGTTTCTCGAAATGTCCCTCCCCATTTTCCCTGTTTTTTCTTTCTTGGGTTCCTGTGTGATACTGGGACTCCAGAACTGAGTCTCCGTGTCTGTTCTCTCTCACCCAACGCTGTCAGGCAATCCCACTGTACTCTCTTAGAAAGCCAGTTTTCCAGTCTGAAATACCCATTTCACCTGTCCCTTCTCGCCTCAAAGTTCCTACAGCTGTTCCTCCTTCTCCTTGCTATCATTTGATGACTTCAATTCCCGCCTTCGGAAGGAAAATTAGATACAGGAGGTTCCTTAGGAGGAGGGGGGATGACTGGGCAGAGAAGTCACACTGTAAAGTCTTCTCATCCAACCCGACGGGAGGGAGGTTGGGGTCGTTGGTCAGAGTGGCCCCTGTTCGGGGCAAGGGAGCTGGACCTTAACACCCCGCGTTGTCCAGTCATTCAATATGGCTTGCCCTTGGCAGGACCTTGGCTTAGGTGGCTCTTTCCAGCTGGGGCAACCCCTGCACGAGGCTGGCAGCTGAAGACATTTATCTGGCAGCCTCGTCAACAGATGGGAGGACGCAGCCTTCGCTCCTGAAGGGAGAGCTGATTGGCGTATCCCGGCCCCTAACACGTTGGCCCACCTGCACCCGGCAGCGGTTCACCGGAACCAGCATCGGTAACGTCGCGTCGGCAGCTGAAACTCAGCCCTGTCGTGGAAAGGTTTGCCGATCGCTTTCAGCTCTACGAGCCCCCTTCCTTTCTCTTTAAAGGTTTTATCGATCAAAGTAAACAATTTTTTTAAAAATAAAAATCGTTTAGTTCGGGGCACCTGGATGGCTCATCGGTTAAGTGGCTGACTTCCGCTCAGGTCCCGATCTTGCCGTTCCCAAGGTCGGGCCCCACGTGGAGCTCTGTGCTGACAGCTCAGAGTCTGGAGCCTGCTGCGGATTCTGCCTCCCTCTGTCTCTGCCCCTCCCCTGCTCTCATTAAAATGTGTGTTTTTTTTTTTAATGTTTATTTGTTTTCAGAGAGAGAGAGAGAGAATCCCAAGCAGCTACGTGCTATGAGTAATTTCTGCATCCGGCATGGGGGCTGGAACTCACAAGCCCGAGATTAGGAGTCACTCACTCCTCAGACTGAGCCAGCCGGGCACCCCGAAGAGCTCTCTTTCTTGTTCTGTAATTATTCCCTTTTCATAACATTCCATTACTGTTTACATTTTCTCTTTGAAAACAATTTTTTTATGTTTATTTATTTTTGAGAGAGAGACAGGCGGACAGAGGGAGCAGGGGAGGGGCCGAGAGAGAGGGAGGCACCGAATCCGAAGCGGGATGCGAGCTGTCAGCACAGAGCCCGACACGCAGCTCGCAGCTCGAGCGCACAAGCCACGAGATCACGACCTGAGCTGAAGTCGGACCCTTAACCAAACGAGCCACCCAGGCGCCCCTATTGTTCGTAGATTCGGATAAAGACTCGGCTCTTTCGCTGTTTCGACACTTCGTGTTTTTGGAAATTAATGTTGTTTTTAAAGTTCTCTGTTCCACCGAGGTTTTCATTTTCCCATCCATATATCAGCTCTTCAAACAAAGGACCAGGCACTGAGTTAGGTGATGGTGACACAACAGTGAACCGGGCACAAAGGGTCCCTGTCCTGGTGCCTCCCTGCCGGTGGAGGCATCAGACAGCAAACTAATAAATCCGCAAATACAGCATGTGGGAATGGGGGGGGTCTGTTTTATGTTTTTAAGTTTATTCATTGAGAGAGAGAGAGAGAGCACGTGCACATGAGCGGGGGAGGGGCAGAGAGCGACGGGGGGAGAGAGAGTCCCAAGCAGGCTCCGGGCTGATAGCACACAGCTGGTGAGATCCTGACCCGAGCCTGAATCAAGAGTCGGACGCTTAAGTGACTGAGCCACCCGGGCGCCCCTGGGGGTGTCTGTTTTAAATTAGAGTGGTCTGGGAAGGTGTGTCTGCAAGAGGGGACATTTAAGCAGAGACGGGAACACAGTGTGGGAGCAAGCCAGCTCAGCCTTTGCAGGGGGAGGCAGCCCCCCGGAGTCACAGGCTCTGAGAAGAGAACAGCATGTTACGTCAAAGGGACAGCAAGGAAGGAGTCCAGCGAGCTAGGGGGGGTGGTCAGATCTTCTCGCTGTTTATCTCTGTCTCTCTTTGCACTTGGTGACTTAAAAAAATTTTTTTTTAATGTTTATTTATTTTGAGAGAGAGAGGGCATGAGCAGGTGAGGGAGACCCACAATCCGAGGCAGGCTCCAGGTTCTGAGCTGTCGGCACAGAGCCCGACTCGGGGCTCGAACTCACAAACCGCGAGATCATGACCTGAACTGAAGTTGGACGCTCAACCAGCTGAGCCACCCAGGCGCCCCTCCACTCGGTGAGTTTTATCAGCCAGAGTTGTACCAGAGAAACAAACCAGTAGGATGTGTGTGTGTGTGTGTGTGTGTGTGTGTGTGTGTGATACATCTATAAATTACCTATCTTTGTACAGGTAAAAAGAGACCTGGAGACAGAGACAGACTGAATCAGAGGTTTATTCCAAGGAATTGGCTTAGACATCCACAATCGTGGGGCCCATCCAGGCAGGTTTGAAAGGAACAGAGCCAGCCTGCAGGTTGGAAACCCTCAGGCGCTAAAGCTACAGACTTGAGGCCGATTTCTCCTTCCTCAGGGAAACATGTTGTGCCTTTCAATGGACTGGATAAGGCCGTGCGGATTTTCTAGGACAACTTGCTTGGCTTGAAGCCAGCTGATCGCAGCTGCTTTAACCACTTCCACAAAATACCCCACGGCAACGTCCACATTAGTGTTTGATTGAATGGCAATCGCCTGGCCAAACTGACATATAAAAGCAACCATCACCGTAATTTGCCTCAACATTTAGTGATTCTTGCCAGCGGGCTCAGATTTAAAAACGAGGCCCAATGGGGTGCCTGGGTGGTTCAGTCGGTTAGGCATCCGACTTCAGCTCAGGGCATGATCTCACAGTTTCTGGCTTCAAGCCCGGCGTCGGGCTCTGCACTGACAGCTCAGAGCCTGGAGTCTGCTTCAGATTCTCTCTCTATCGCTCTCGCTCTCTGCCCCTCCCACACTTGTTCGTTCTCTCTCTCTCTCTTAAAAATAAATAAACTTAAAAAAAAAATAAAAATGAGGGGCACCTGGGTGGCTCAGTCAGTTAAGTATCCAAGCCTTGATCTCGGCTTGGGTCATGATCTCAGAGCTCATGGGTTTGAGCCCCGCATCGGGCTGCGAGCTGACAGTGCAGAGCCTACTGGGGATTCTCTCTCTCTCCTCTCTCTCTGCCCCTCTCCTGCTTGCACTCCCTCTCTCCCTCCCCCCCACCCCTCGTCTCTCAGTGGATAAATAAAAAAATCAAGATGTGGTTATCTTCTTTGCTATGTTATAACGTGCTGTTCCTCCCAGGGGAGGCTCGGATGAGGCCCTTCTGTCCTACTGGGTTGAGTGCCTCCAGCTAGGATGAAAAAAAGAAGGTCCTGAGTGAATAGATTATCACAGAGGAGGAGGGCTAGGATACTAAGAAGGAGATCTGACCTGGGTGAAAAGCTGGGAGGGACAAAGAGGGGACCTAAATCAGGGAACAGGAGGTGGTCGAGTTCAAAGGGAAGAGCTAAGAACGGAGCTTAAGATCCCCAGGCCCCCATCCTTTATCCTCTCATAATCCCCCCATCATAACTTCCGTCCCTGGAACCCCCTTTTTTGTTTTGAGAAAGAATGGGGGGAAAGAGAGGCAGACAGTGAGAGTGGGAGCATCCCAAGCAGGCTCCATGCTTGGTGCAGAGCCCAATGCAGGGCTTGATCCCACAACCCTGGGATCACGACCTGAGCCCAATTCGAGTCAGACGCTCAACCGACTAAGCCACCCAGGCGCCCCTACCCTCAACCCTTTTAACACTTGCACCCCGTTCTAAGTTTCCTCCACCCCATCCTAAGAGACCTCTGGAAACTGACCAAGAGTACAAGCAGATTCTGAGAACAGAGAGATGATAAGGGAACAGAAAAACATGCTCAGCTTCACGAACAACCCAGAATCGGTCATTTCAACAACAATAAGAGACCTCGGAAGGGTTTACACAGAGGAGACAGGTTATCGAAACACTTTGACGATGAGTGTATCTCTGGTCTGAAATTTTAAGGCAGGATATACGTCTCTGTGAACATCTCAAGATTAGATTTTTTTAAATGACAGTGTTCTAAGGAGAAAAACTATTTTGTTCAAACATATCCAGATTTCAATATTTATGCATTAAAACAGCACAGTATCCATCCACTGATGAGTAGATGAGCAAATATTCATTATAAAAGGAACAAAGTATTGGGGTGCCTGGCTGGCCCAGCCACAAGAGCATACAACTCTTGATCTTAGGATCCTGAGTTTGAGCCCCATGCTGGATGTAGGATTACTTAAATAAATAAATAAACTTAAAAGAATATGTAAAAAACAGGAATAAAGTACTGACATATTATTTTTTGAAGTAGATTCCATGCCCAGAGAGGGGCTTGAACTCATGACTCTGAGCCGAGACCAAGAGTCAGATGCTTAACCAACTGAACCACCCACGGGCCCCACGGACATATTCTGTAATGTGGATGAATCTTGAAAACATTACGCTAAGTGAAAGAAGGCAGTCACGAAGGACCAAATATCGTATGATTCCACTAATATAAAAACACCCAGACTAGGAAAACCCACAGAGACAGAAAGAAGATGAATAGTTGTTTGGGGCCGGAGGTGATGGGAGGCTTGGGAAGTGATGGCTACAAAGGGTTTGGGTTTCTCTTTGGAGTGATGAAATGTTCTCAGATTAAACTATTATGGGGTGCCCAGCTGGCTCGGTCAATAGAGCTATGGGACTCTTGATTCCCAGGTCATGAGTTCAAGCCCCGCGTTGGGAGTAGTGTTTACTAAGAAATAATAATAATAACGTAAAAATAAATTATTGTGCTGGTTGAACATCCCTGTGAATATGCTAAAAATCATCGATCCTATTCCATGAGCCTTTTTTTTTTTTAAGATCTTATTTTTTTAAGTAATCTCTACACCCAACATGGGGCTGGAACTCACAACCCTGAGATCAAGAGTCACGTGCTCCACCAACTGAGCCAGCCAGGTGCCCCAATCAGATCATTTTTAAATTAAATAATAAGGGGGCGCCTGGGCGGCTCAGTCGGTTAAGCGTCCGACTTCGGCTCAGGTCATGATCTCTCAGTTCGTGAGTTCGAGCCCCGCGTCGGGCTCTGTGCTGACAGCTCGGAGCCTGGAGCCTGCTTCGGATTCTGTGTCTCCCTCTCTCTCTGCCTCTCCCCCACTCACACTCTGTCTCTCTCTGTCTCTCAAAAATAAATAAAAATGTTTAAAAAAACTCACGATTCATTTGCATGATCGTTTTCACTTAAGAAATGCTAAGACTTAGTCAACGGATATAGTCTAGTTCTAGGTGTGCTACAGACTAAAATACATGAGCTTAGGCGACTCTCAGTCTCTCAAAGCCTCAGTTTCTTGGCCTGACAACTGGGTATAAATAAACTGAGTCTTCCTAACAGGTTTGTTGGAAGGACCAAATGAGATGACGGATGAAGAGGAACATAAAGGTGAGGTGTGAGGAGCCCCTGGCTGGCTCGGTCGGTGGAGCGTGCGACTCCTGATCTCAGGGTCATGGGTTCAAATCCCACGTTGGGCATGGAGCCGACTGCAAAAAAAAGATGAAGTGTGACAATGAACATGGTACGTTGATTAATTTTCTTGTTGTTAGTAACAGCAACTCCAGTTATGTCAGATTGAGATGGTAACCTGCTGGGGTGCCTGGCTGGCTCAGCTGGTAGAGGTGTATGATTCTTGATCTCGGGGTTGTGACTTCGAGCCCCACGTTGGGTGTAGAGATGACTTAGAAATAAAATCTTGAAAAAAAAAAAAAGACGGTGACCTGCTAATCTTGTAGGCTTGGATCATTACATTTGGCATTATATGAAGTCAATGACATGTTTTATATTTTTCATTGGTCATCGTTGCCAAATTTTATATATGTATGTATGTATATTTATTTTGAGAGAGAGAGCGCGCGGGTGCACGAGTGGGGGAGGGGCAGAGAGAGAGGGAGACACGGGGCTCGATCTGTGAACCGTGAGATCATGACCTGAGCCAAAATCAAGGGTTGGACGCTTGACCAACTGAGCCACCCTGGTCCCCTACCAAATAATATATATTTTTGGGAAACAGCCAGGTAATATGTATAATTATGGATCTTAGCTTGGGTTGCTTACTTGTACTTCTTTAATCCTGTGAGCTATATAACACCACTCTGGTGAAAGTGGTTTTCTTAAACCATGTCTTTTTTTTTTTTTAACATTTATTTATTTTGAGAGAGAGAGAGAGAGAGAGAGACAGACAGAGCATGGGCAGGGGAGGGGCAGAGAGAGAGGGAGACACAGAATCCAAAGCAGGCTCTAGGCTCTGAGCTGTCAGCACAGAACCCGACGCGGGGCTTGAACTCACGGACCGCGAGATCATGACCTGAGCCGAAGTTGGACGCTTAACCAACTGAGCCACCTAGGGGCCCCGAAAGTGGTTTTCTTAAAATCAGGCTGTCTAACTTGATCATCTTTTCAGATGCCAGTTTTGAGTTCCAGTTCACCTTAATAAGTAAATAAAGAAATACTAATAAATATTTGTGCAGTACAGAAATTCAGCAGAAAACAATCCATTTCTATTTCATTGTTTAGGCTGAAATTAATCTTGGCTAATGTGGAAAGAGGCAGTCCTAGTTAGAAATTAAAGAGCTGGGAAGTAATGATTTCACATTTCTACTTGTGACTCAAATTTTGTCCGTTTCCAATATATTCTCATTGCTTGAGAAAGTACCATAGCATTTCATAAAAGGACTGCCAATATTTACAGGAGCAATTCTTTGCTGCACTACAAGTATAATTCCGTTGGAAATACTCTTAAAGCACTTGGCTTATTTGTCAAATATACCCCAAAGCTGAAAAGAAAAAAGCATTGGGCCATCAGAACTAAGTTAGAAACAGGCACTTCACTTAACGAACAACAGAAATATAAATATCTGCCTCTGAAACGATGTTTTCTTCGGAAACCAAAGTTTGGCTTTTAGAATGGCATCTAATCAAAAATTTTAAAATAGTAACAAATGAAAAGATTTCTGTGGAATTTCCTGTGAAGGGGTGAACTTTAAGTCAATGTCAAGGACTGAGCTCGATCAACTAATTAATCTCTTTGAACTGACTTAGCCCAGGGTGTCAAACAGGCTCCTCTGTATTTAAATACAAGCATGTTAAATACGTGCATGTTAAATACACGCATCTAGAAGGTTTCATGGTGCCAATCTAGAATTAAATGAGATTATGTGTTGCATTCATCATAATTAGTTGGGGTTCTTTTGGTTGCAAATGATAGAAACCCAATTGCAAACAGGTTTAAGCACAGAAGAATGTATTGATCTGCGTAACTGAAAAATCCAGGGGGTGGCTATTTCTTCAGGCAAGGCTGGATCCACATGTTCCAATAACTGCTTTTGTCACATTGATTTCATTCCCCGGCAAGCTGTCTTTGCAGCCCCAAGGCTTACCTCACCCCTGTAACTAACAATCCCAGCTAAGAGTTATTTTCCTGTTTACGGGTTCCCAAAAGCCCTGGGATGGTGTCTCATTGGTTTCAGCCTATCACAGTGGTCAAGGGACAGAATACATTGATTTAGTAGACCTGAGGTACTTGCTTAAGGGCGTGTGTGTGTGTTACTGACAATCTTGTCTGTGGCACATGGATTTAGAGTGGGACAGGGACAGGCACCTGACTGACTCAGTCTATAGAGCATGTGACTCTTGATCTCAGGGTCGTGACTTCCTGCCCCACACTGGGTGTAGAGATTACTTAAATACATACACTTTAAAAAAATAGAGCGAGACAGGGAAGATTCTCTATAGGAATATTGAAATACATAAATACTAGGCAGGCAAAAATGTCAAAGAACCTAGCACATTGTGAAACTCAAGACAGCCCTTTATGTACTATAAACATACTTAATCCAGACAAATTGTGACGTTGCTATTATGTCTATTCTCCAAATGAGTTTTCATTTGGTTACCCTGTCACATGTCAATAGACTTCCCGAATTCTGCAGAACCTTCTCAAAATCAAAGGTGATAAGGGGCAAATAAGGATACCTGTTAATTTTATTGTTCCCCTTCTTCTTTCAGCATTTTAGACATTCTGGTTTCTCAAAACCTGTGTCTAATTTACTATAATAAAACATTTCCTGTTACTCAAATCCCTTCTGATCTACCTAGGCGGGATGGGATTTACGGATTCAGGTAAATGGGATGAAATGTTTTCCTATCACTGTTAGCAGAGGAAGGAATTTGTTACAAGTCTAGCTTTCATTTGTTACAGTCCTTAGCTTTCATCCAAGGGCATCAACAAGCTCACAAAGGACCTTATTTCCAAAGATGTTAGTTATATTGTAAGGCCTGTGTCAAGGGCCCCAACGACCTTTCTGTAGAACAACTCAGTGTAGGGGATGTGAGCGTGCTATACAAACTGGGGAAGACTGAGTCATAGCTATGCATTTTCTTCTTCAGCTCTGAGAACCCCGGAGGTTAGTGTTCTTTCGAATAAGGGTCCACAGCAAAATTAAACGACTGTCCAGCCACTGTTGCTTTATTCACCCATTTGAGCAACCCACATTTTGAGTGCCTGCTCTATGCCGGGCCCCGGAAGACAGTGCTTAATAAGACATTTCTCCTGTCCTCGAGGACCTCAGAACCGATCCAGATGGCCGACCTACAAGCAGTTACAACACACGATGAGAATCAGTGTGTGGGAGGCAGGACAAAGGGACGTGAGAGAAGGTATCTGGCTCAGAGAGCGTGACAAGGCTTTACAGAGGAGATAATAATTTTTAGTGATGGCATAACTGGCCATCCTATGGACGACACAGAAGGAGCTTGTGTAAGTCTAGCCTTCTCGTTCTCCTATCAATTTGCCTGTGTATCTATCTATCGATCACCTGCCTGTCAATCGACCGATCGATCAATCTATCTACTCAATGTTTCTTCCCACATGTTTTCAGTGCTTATAGATGGCATGTACTTTAGATTATACCGCATATTGTTTAAAAATGAGATTTTTTTTATTTGAAGATAATTGTGGATGTAGAAGCAGTTGTAAGAAAGAATACAGAGAGATATCATATACCCTTTATGCAGTTTCCCCCAATGACATCACCTTGCAAAAGTATAGTACAATACCACAACCAGGATGCAGAACAGTTCCATTGCTACAAAGGAATGTCATTTTTATTAACTGCTTAATAATCCATTTTATAAATGTATCATAACTTATTAGTCCTGCTATTCTCTGACATCTAAGTTGCTTCCAATTTGGGGCTATAGGAAATAATGTTGTAGAGAACATCCCCGTATGTAAATCTTTGCCAAAATATCTGATTGTTTCTCTAGGGGAAATTCCTCGAAGGAGGCTTGCTGAGTCAGAGGATATGTACATTTTAAGGTTCTCAATACTGATTGCCAAGTTGCTTTCCAGAAAGGTTGTACCAACTTAAAGTTGAGTATTAAAAGTCTTTGCCAATTTGGTGAGTGAAAAATGATATCTTGGGATTTTTAAAGTTTATTTTATTATCATTGAAGGTAAACATTTACATAGATACACACATATGTATATATTAGATTTTTTAAATGTTTTTGAGCAGGGCACCTGGGTGGCTCAGTCAGTTGAGCGTCCAACTCTTGATTTAGGCTCAGGTTGTGATCTCACAGTTCCTGGGATCAAGCCCCTGTGGGGCTCTATGCTGACAGCCTGCTTGGGATTCTCTCTCACCCCCTCTCGCTTCTCCCCCCCCCCCACTCATACGCTTGTGTGTTCTCTTTCTCTCAAAAGTAATTAAAAAAAAATTAAAGAAAGCTCTCCTGAGTTTTATCTGTTCCTATTTTCTGACCATTTCCATTTGTTATTAATTTATAACTACTCTTTACATATTAAGGATATTATGTGACAGCTTTATTAAGATAAAATTAAAATACCATACATTTCATCCGTTTAAACTACACCCAATTTAATGACTGCTAGTGTATCTACAGAGTTGAACAGCCATCAGCATAATTTTAGAACATTTCATTACCGTACACAGGAACTCTAATACTCTTATCTGTTACCTCCAATCCTTCCATCCTCCCCATTCCCTGGCAACCACTATCCTACTTTCTGTCTCTATACACTTGCTTATTCCGGACACCTCATGTCAACAGGACCATAAAATATGTGGTCTTTTGTGCCTGGCTTCTTTTACTTAAGCATATTGCTTTCAAAATTCATCCATGTGGTGGCATATATCAGAATCTCTGTTTTTATTTTTGATTTTTAAAAAAGTGTTTATTTTTGAGAGGGCAGGGATGGAGAGAGGGGGACAGAGGATCTGAAGCGGGCTCTGCATTGACAGCAGAGAGCCTGATGTGGGGCTCGAACCCACGTACGGGGAGATCATTACCTGAGCAGAAGTAGGACACTTAACCGACTGAGCCACCCAGGCGCGCCCCCCAAGATTTTATTTTTCATCTCTGCACTCAATATGGGGCTTGAACTCACAACCCCAAGACCAAGAGGTGCTTGATTGAGCCATCCACGCACCCCTGCCATAATTTCTTACAGAGCAAAAAGCAAGAGCTCCCCCTTAACCAAGTGACTCCCAATTTCACCCTCCAGAGATCACCACTGTTAGCGGTCTGTATCCTTCTCGACCATTTTCTACGCACATACATATGTGTAGTGTTTAAAAAGTGGGCTAAAAAAATGAAAAGGGAGATCAAACTATAAATACTGTTTTGCATCTTTTTTCACTAGACAATACAGCAGGGCATCTTTCCATCTGTGGATCAATCACATACTTTTTTTTATTATGCTAAGTAAAGCCTTCTCTACCCCATGATTATAAAGATAGCCTCCTATTTAGTCATCCAATACTTTTATGGACTGCTGTTCGTACTTCTTTATCTTTCTTTTTGAGAGAGAGAGAGAGAGAGAGAGGGAGAGAAAGAGAATCCCAAGTAGGCTCCACACTGTCAGCACAGAGCCCAACCCAGGGCTGGATCTAAGGAACCTGAGATCATGACCTGACCTTGAGATCATGACCTCAGCTGAGATCGAGAGTCAGACGCTTAACTGGACTGAGCCACCCAGGTGCCCCGGTTTTTAACTTAAAATAAAATCGTTGAAGATCAACAAGTGTAGTGCTGGTGGAATTCTTAATACCATCTTCTCCACAACGGAGGGGGCAATTATAAACCTTTCCTCCTCTGCCCTCAGCACATATTCCAGAGAAGGGCTGGAAAACAGTGTGCCTGTTGACTTAACACACTCAGCGCTTACCCTGGCCAGAGGGAGAGGTGTGTGAACGTGTGCGGGAGCGCGCTTTCCCCCCTTACTTTTGTACTTGCCCGCACCCGCTTTCCTCGGGTATAAATCAGGGGCTCCCCACAGAGTGTTTGCAAGATCCACCTGGAAGGACTGGCCTGTATAACATCAGACCACTCTTCCGGACAGAAACCTTTGAAAAAGGATAAGGATTAAAGAGAGAACTGGCCCTTGCAATTCCCACAAAGACTTCTAGCACTGAAGCAAAATTGGGGGCGAATCCCGGTGGCATTGAGTCGGTTTCAGACTTGTGCCGTGTTTATACTGACGTTCCCTGGCCTCTCCTCAGCAGGCCGCGGGTTCCTGGGGAGGGCTCCCGCGGGTCCTGCTCATTGCAGGCACTGCGGAACCCCATCTCTCCTCTGCCCCATTTCCCACTTGGCTTCTTCAGGGGGGTCGCCTCCTCTCGCCTTTCGGTTTTCTTGTGGCCTCTATACTCCTGTGCTCTAAGACCTGCGAAGATCCCCAAGTCGCTGAGGGACGGCAGCCCAGGGGTCTGTACCGCGTGCTTCCTAGGACCCCGGCGTTTTGAGAATCGGGGATCTGGAAGGCAAGAGGCTTAGCATCCCCAAGAGATCCGACTGGTGTGTGTGTGTTTGCATTGGGGGCGGGGAGGGCATCTTCCGGCTGCAGCACAGACCCTTTTCAGACCATCCAGGGCCAGTCTCTGGGCGCCAGCTGGGACTGCGGTCCCGCTGGGGCCACCCGCCCGTGCGCTCACCGAGCGACGCCCCCGCGCGGCGGATCCCCGCCTGGCCGCTGCGGGCGGGGATGCTGCGGAACCGTCGAGACCTGCAGGAGTTGCCAGGGGAGTGCGAGGCCGGCCGTCCCCTCCCACCACGCGTGCTCGCCGGGCCCGGCCTTCCCGCCCCCGACAATAGGCGTCTCTGCAGGGGTCCTCCCCGCGGGCGCCTTGAGTCCCTCCTCCGCCTCCTCCGCCTCCACTCTTCTTCCTCCGCGCAGCTGGGAGGGGGCGTGTGTGCGCTCCCCGGAGCGGTCGCTCTCGCTGCGGCAGCCGTCCGAGGCAGTGCGCCGGGGCCCCAAACTCCGAGCAAGTTCCCGGGCTCCGGGGACGCGCGCGCGCGCGCGCCCGGGCTGCGGAGCCGGTGGTGGGCCCCCTCCGGTCCTGCCCAGATGAGCCTGGGCGGACGCGTGGCGGAATTCGGGGGTCGCGGCCCGGACTCCGAGGCGGGGGTGGCGGCGGCCGGCTCCGGGCCCCACCCGGGCGCGTCCACGCCGCCGGCCCGGTCCGCGCGCCTGGGCTCGGCGCCCCGGCCCCCCGCGCTGTACGGCGGGACCCCGGGCCTGCCCCCGAACCGGGACGGCTGCACGATCGTGCCGGCCGCCCAGGCCGTCCCTGGGCAGGTGGACATGGCCATGGCCCCGCAGCGCCTGAGGATATCCGAGAGGCACGGCAAGAGCTACCTCTGCCTCCTGCATGCGGTCTTCGTGGCAGGTGAGTTCCCTCCCCGCGCCCGCTGCCCGGCCGCCTCGGCTCCCCGCTCCCTCCCCGGCGCGGCCGGCCGGCGCGCACACTTTGTTTGAGCTCGCACCCCGCGCACCCTTCCCCACTGCGGGGGGCGCCCGTTGTTCCCCGGGCCGGGCGCGGCGCTGCGGGCGGGCGGTGCGGGGAGGTCTCCGCTGCCGCGTGTCACGGGAGAGGTGGGGCCGGACGGCTTCTTCCCGGTCCGCATCCCGCGGACCCGAGACAGGCCTCCCCCGGGCCGCGCTTCCCTTCTGCTGGTCCCTGAATGCCGGGAAAGTGGGGGTGGGGGGGTGGGGGGGGTGGCGAGTAACACGTGCCGGGGAAACCTAGTCCAAAAAGGCGCTGGGATCCGCGAGCCGCAGTTGGAGGAGGGGTAGAGAGACGGTGCGGCCGCCGCCGGGGCTTCCCTCCCGCCCCCCTCTCCCCGGAGCGGTGCATGTCCCCAGCCGGCCCGCGAGCCTCCTGCCTCCTGGGGTCCTCACTCCGATGGCAGAAGTTTTGGTGTGTGACAGGACGGACAGACAAAATCGCCCCCCGACTCACACAACTTTCGGTGCCGCCGCCGCGTTTTGGAAAAGGGGCGTGAGCGGCGTAACGTGGCTTTGCCCACTTGCCAGCCGCGGGGCGCGTGCGCGTTCACCTAGTCGGAGGTGCCGGGTTCCCCGCGGGACCGTGCAGACCCGGGCGCGGGGACACCCCGGGGACGGGGTGCAACTCTGGGACCTTAAGTTCAGCCGAGGCTTTCGGGACAGATCTGCGAGGCACCGCGGTCCGCCCAGGTTGTGGTTTTGGTTCAGCAGGTGCTCAGCCTTGCAGTGGGAGTTTGGGCATCCGGAAAAAGAAAAAAAAAAAGAGTTGGCAATTTTCTGCGCATCAGGGGGTCACAACACACGTTCCAAAGATTCCTCCTTATTCAGGGTCATCCGCGAGTCCAGAGGAGGCCGCCACACAAACCCCTTTACTTAGACCAGAGTAGATCGGGACGGCCATCTGTGCGCCTTCGGAACACAGAACTTGTTGGTCCTGTCCGTTTGGGTTTTGAGGCGGTCAGTAGTGATTTCTATATGTAATAAATCATTAGGGGGCAATGTGGTGACGGACGCAGATATTAAGTTAGCGCTGCTGTGAAATCCAAGCTGACGTTTCTACCGCTGGTGATTTCCCTTATTTCTATATTGTGAAGTTTCATCTTCCGGTATTGTGGAAGGCTCCTGCACGTGGGCAGGTCCCTGTGGCCTTGGCATCATGACAGAGCACGGCACCTAAATAATACCAGTTGCTGTGCTGTCTTTACAGGGGCTTGCGGTAGTTTTCTGCCTTTCAGCATTTTTGGCAGGAATGCCTTTCACCTTGCGGATCAACAAAGTGTCCTGGAAGTGGTGCGTAGCCGTGCTGTTAGAACACAGGCCGTGGTACCAGAATTTCACGCGTGAAAAAGGATTTCATGTGTATTTCATATATTTTAAGAATGCTAATGTATTTAAAAAATGTGTTTACAGTGATTTTCATTGTGGGGCAGAACTTCCTGAAAGATGGTTTCACTAATGATCGTTTATAAACTGCTCACTACCAGGAGCATGGTACCGTGTAATAAGCTAAATTACACGTGCTTGTGCAGTATCTGCTGGGGGCCAGCCAGAGAGGGAATGGTTGCCTCTCTTTGAGTCTTCAGGGTGGACAGTTTGCAAGTGCACTGGGGGCGGGGGATAGAGTGGTGGGGATAGGTAGGGAGAACGGTATTCTAGGCAAAGCAACTAAGATTTGCAAAAATAAGCAGAAAAGGGGCAGCATAGTAGGTTTGGGGAATTGTTTTGTTTTTTAATGATTGGAGTGCAAAGTGTGGAAAGTACAGGAGAGAGAAATTTGGAGAGGTAGGCCGGGACTGGATCAAGCAGAGCCTTGTAATGCATACTAAAGGGCTTTACTTCATTTGTAGGGCAATGGGGGAGCCAATGGAGAGGAATACAGCAAGGTTGCTGCATATGGTTGTACAGGTTGTGCACTGCACAACCCTTAGGGGCTCCATTCACATTTACTGCACCATGAACAATGCCCTCGCTAGGACTGCACAGTGCGTGGTGTGCACGGTGATCAACAGTGGCAGCGCATGGTGGGGCTTCTTGTTTTTACAGATCTCACCCTGGCATTTGTGTGGAGGACACAGTGTGCGGGCAACGCAATAGAGAGGAAGCCGTGAGGTAGGGTGGCCAGTTAGAAGGCATTTGTAGAAAGCCGAGTAAGCGTGCACTAAGTCCTGGACTGGGTCCGTTCTGGGACCTGGGGCAAGCTTGGAGAATTGAGAGGGTACAAGTCATTTGACTCGGTGACTGGTCGTGAGGTTTGAGGGACAGGGAAGGAGACCCGTTAATTCCAGATTTCTGCTTAGGGTGACTGGGTGGAGGAGGAAGAGCACGTTTTGGGTTCAGTTTTGGGGGTGTGGTTTCTGTGGAACATTCAGAGAGAGCTGACCAGTAGGTCTTGAGCTGGGAAGAAGCAGATCTTTTTTTTTTTTTTTTAATTTATGTATTTATTTTGAGAGAGAGAGAACACACAAGTAAGGGGAGGAACAGAGAAATAGGAGAGACCATCCCAAGCAGGCTCCGCACCGTCTGCACGGAGCCAGTGCGGGGCTAGATCCCAGGAACCCGTGAGATCATGACCTGAGCCTAAATCAAGAGTCAGGTGCTCACCCGCTTACACGGGTTATCTCGATAACTCAGGAAGTCTAGCACAGAAGTAGCCCACACTTGGGGTGCCTGGGTGGCCCCGTCGGTTGAGCATCTGACTCTTGATTTCAGCTCAGGTCATGATCCCAGGGTTGTGGGGTCGAGGCTTGTGTTGGGCGCTGCGCTGAGGGTGGAGCCTGCCTAAGAGCCTCTCTCTCTCTCTTTCTCTCTCCCTCTCCCCTCTCCCTCTCCCCCGCCCCGCCTCCAGTGCTCTCTCTGTCTCTCTCTCTCAAATGAAAAAAAAGTAGCCCATAGTTTATTATAAAATTACCTTTTGAACTTGTCCTCAAATAAATGCTGCCCTCCCCCCCCCCCCCCCGCCAGCCACACCTTCCTTACCCGAGGATGGAAAGAAAGAGGAAAAAAGAAAGTAATGTTTTACATTCCTTACGGGACAAAAGAATGCAAACTATACCTCGGGTAACTCAGATAAGTAGTTGTGAGCACCTGCTCGCTGGAAGGTTTATTTTGTGAGGGCGTACACGTCGCATACTGAGTAATTAACTTGTGTTGTCATCCACACATCTTCTGGAGCTACGCCCTTACAAAATCAACACGTGTTCCACATGACTGAGTGTTTCTGGGTAAATGAGGTTTAGCACTTTTGGTGCTTGATACATCCCCCTCCCCCCCATTGTCCCCGAATCTGTCACATTTTGGGTGGAAAGCCTTTCGGAAAGATGATTTAGTCTCCTAACTCCTGAACCTGGTGATAACTGCATCTTTTTTTTTTTTTGATGACTCAAGATTATCCTTATAATAGCATTAGTTATTTTAAAGTGCTGTATATAGTGTTGTCTCAGGGGCTCCTAAAGTCTGGAGGGTTGTTTGTCCCTCCATTAGATTGGGTACAGATAGTTCTGCCTCTTAATTTGTAATGCCTGCTTTTCTAATCTTTTCATATATCCCCTGTCTGTTAGGTCTCATTTTTTGCTGCTGTTATTTTTTTAAAATGTTTTATTTATACTTGAGGGAGAGAAAGCCAGCAGGGAAGGGGCCAAGAGAGAGAGAGAGAGAGAGAGAGAGAGGGGGGGGGGCGACAGAGGATCTGAAGTCGGCTCCCTGCCCACAACAGACAGCCCAAGAGGGAGCTCAAACTCACAAACCGCCAGATCGTGACCTGAGCCGAAGGTGAATGCTCAACCCCCCGAGCCACCCAGACGCCCCTACTGCTGTCGTTTTAAACTGTTTCTGGGGTGGTTTGTGAGTTCGAGCCCCGCGTGGGGTTCTGTGCTTTCAGCTCGGAGCCCGGAGCCTGCTTCGGATTCTGTGTCTCCCTCTCTCTCTGCCTCTCCCCCCGCGCGTGCTGTCTCTGTCTCTGTCTTTCTCTCAAAAATAAAAAATAAAACCACTTAACAAACCCCCACAACTTTCTACCAACCAGCAGTCCGTGTCTAATCCTCTGGTTCCTCTGCCATTGGCTTCTTCTAACGTGCTGCTCTGAGCAGGCACGCGGGTGACGAAACCCGTTAGAATTGTCTGCAAAATAGGAGTAAGTAAATTATGAGTGGGGCCTCGGGGAGTCTACTTCCATGAATGTATGTGAACTTTCACACTTGGACTCTGTGCTGTCAGTTCTGATTGCTTAAAAGCCTTTTATTTTCTGTTTTTCTCGTTGCTGGTTGTGTTTTGGAGGGTTGGTGATGTTAAGTAAGTTATCCGGAAAAGCCCGTGTTCTCCTGTCACGTGGGGTAGTAATATTTTAGTTTCTTGGAAAACAGACGAATGCGTTTGTTCAAGATCTGTCAGAAAGTCAAGGTTTCTTTTTTCCATTGCATTTCTCGGGCGCCAGGAGGCACCTCAGTCTTAGACGTCGCCCCCCCCCCCCACCCAAGGAAAGCAAACATCCCTATTACAGCGTCTTCTGTGACAGGCACCCTCTGGGGGTGACAGAACTCCCCCTCACCTGCCCCAGGGCGGAAGCGGGTCAGCCCCGGAGGGCGAGATGCCCCCCATCTGGCTGCAGTCAAGGTGAGTCTCCCCTCTCTGTTGCCGCCAAGGTCTTGTGGCTTGAACTTGTGTCACACACGTAAGGATCTGACCAGCTGGCGACTCCAGCACTAGGAAGGTGACGTGGAACAAACACCTTACGACTCGGGGGGTGTTCCAGGCAGAGGGGACCGTGGGTGTTAAAAGGCCCTGACACGAGAGAATACTGACAAGTTCAAGCCACAGGACAGGGACGCGTGTGGCTGAAGCACTGTGTTTTGCATTCGTGTGTGTGTGTGTGTGAGAGAGACAGAAAAATAAATAAATGAATAAACTGCAAAAAAAAAAAAAAAAAAGAGGAGACCATTAGGATTGGTGATGGTGGCTCGAACCAGCGCGGTGGTGACAGAGGTGGTGAGCAGTGCTCAGATTCTGGATCTCTTGAAGGTGGAGCCAAAAAGCGTTTGCCAAAATGCTTCGGTTACAAGGTCCGAGAGAAAGAGGAGGGATTGTCATCGGTCGAGACGGACATGTGTGCAGGGGGAGCGGGTCTGTGAGAAGAGGAGGGCGGGGGTCTGGTTTGGCACCTGTTAACTCGGAGGCGCCTACGTGCTGTCCTCGTGGAGGTGTCCAGTAGGCGATGGGACGTGGGGACCTGGCATCCAAGGAAGGGGCCTCAGACGGGGGTGTAGGTTTGGGCGCCATCAGGCTTCTAGGTGGTGTTTAAAGCCTGGATGCGCGAGCGTAGATGGAGAAGAGGTCAGTCACGAGAGACCGTTGTTTGTGTCCCAAAGCAAAATGTACTTGAGGAGGAACGAGGGCGCAGAGTGGAAGCACTGCTCCAAAAAGACAAAGCGTTGCTGGGATTTGTTGCTCAAACGTTCGTGCTGTCGGATTGGCTCCCGGGTCCCTTGGACTCATCGTGTTCCTTTGCTCACAGTCTGGAACCGGTGTAATCTATGCCTGGGGGTGGAGAAGAGGTCTGTGCTCAGAGCTGTCCAATGAGAGAAGCTACAGCTTTAATGGTAACTGATCCTACTTTACTGGGGACACGAGATCCGTAGTTTATTACACAACCCCCTCCTTTTTTTTTTCTTTTTACAAATTCTCTAGTTTACTCTTTTATGGTTTAAATTCATGCCGGAGATGAATCCTTTCCCATCTTATTCTTCCTTCAGTCGAAATATTAAGCAGCCGTTATTGCTTTCCAGTTGAGAACTTTATTCATTTATCTCCTATCGTTTTCAATACCTGGTATAATTTTCTTTTTTCTTTTTTTAAACCATTGCACTTAAAAAATTTCTTTTATTTGAGAGAGAGAGAGAGAGAGAGAGAGCATGCGTGTGGAGGAGAGGGGCAGATAGAGATAGTGTGGGACGGGAGGGGCAGAGAGGGGGAGGGGAGGGAGAGAGAGATAGAGAGAGAATGAATCCCAAGTGGGCTCCACGCTCAGATCCCACGACCCTGGGATCATGACCTGAGCTGAAATCGAGAGTCCGGATGCTGAACTGACTAAGCCACCCAGGTGCCCCCCCCACCATGGTATAATTTTCTAAAAAAAATTATATCTTAATGGAAAAACCAAAAGCTGATGGCATATTGGAAAGAAGGACCATGGTACACTCACAATTAAGTTTGGGGCTTATCAAATAGTCGAGTCGTGGTTTTCCAAGGTACCCCAGATAGCAAGTATAGTGACGTTTTAATATACTGAAATTTACTCTTAAAAATAGATTATCTTCTCTCTGACTTTCAAATATTTAGTAATGATATTCTCATCTCTGTCATGAAGAGGTTATGTTGGCTGTTAACCCTGCAGACGCTGGGTTTTATTGCAGTACTTAAAATTTACATATGTGTATTCTGTCTCTTGAAAATTATGTGCTAGCACCCGTATGGAGATACATCTACTCTCTTTTCAGATAATTTTTTGCCTCATTTTGTTTTTTGCATTATTTTGAAAAGGGAAAGCAAGGAGGAGGAGGAAAGAGGTTTTTGAAAAAATTTTGTTAATGTTTGTTTATATTTTGGGGGGGGGAGGGGCAGAGATAGAGCAGGAGACACAGAATCCGAAGCAGGCTCCAGGCTCTGAGCTGTCAGCGCAGAGCCCAACACAGGGCTCGAACTCACAACCATGAGATCGTGACCTGAGCTGAAGTCAGACACTTAACTGACTGAGCCACCCAGGCGGCCCTCAGGGTTTTATTTATTTATTTATTTATTTATTTATTTATTTATTTTTTCAACGTTTATTTATTTTTGGGACAGAGAGAGACAGAGCATGAACGGGGGGAGGGGCAGAGAGAGAGGGCGACACAGAATCGGAAACAGGCTCCAGGCTCCGAGCCATCAGCCCAGAGCCTGACGCAGGGCTCGAACTCACGGACCGCGAGATCGTGACCTGGCTGAAGTCGGACGCTTAACCGACTGCGCCACCCAGGTGCCCCAGGGTTTTTTTTTTAAACTGCTTTGTTGAGATATAATTCACATACCATGCAATTAACCCATTGAAAGTATACATTTCAGTGGTTTTTAGGATAATCACAGAGTTGTACAGTCATTACCAGAAGTTCAGAATATCCCTGTCACCCCAGAAACAAACCTGCCCACCGCTCATCCCGCCAACCCCTGATGGCCGATATTATACAGTGCTTTCTACCTTCCTAGATGTATCTATCCCGGGCATTTCAGATAAAAGAATCATATAATATGTGATGTCTTGGGGCTGGCTGTGGTTAGCATAGCGTTTAAAGGTTCATCCGTGTTGTAGCATGTATCAGCATTCATTCTTTCATATGGCTGAAAACTACTGCTGTTGTATGAAGATCTACCATATTTTAATGATCTATTCGGTTGATGGACATTTGAGTTGTTTAAACCTTTTTGGCTACCGTGAGTAATATTGCTGTGGACGTTCTTAGACAAGTTTTTGTGTGGATGTATGTTTTCATTTCTCTCTTTAAAACAATTTTTTTTTTAAGTTTATTTATTTTGAGAGAGACCAAGACAGCATGAGCAAGGGAGGGGCAGAGAGAGAGAGGGAATCCCTAGCAGTCTCCACACTGCCAAGGTAGAGCCAGGGCCCTGTGAGGGAGGGGCAGAAGGGTGGGGACAGAGGACCCGAAGCGGGCTCCATGCTGACAACAGTGAGCTCGATTGGGGGCTTGAACCCACAAACCGTGAGATCACCACCTGGACCAAAGTCAGACGCTCAGCCGACTGAGCCACCCAGGTGTCCCCCTTTTTAAAATAATACATATTTTTTATGTCAAACGTTTCAGATCTACAGCATTCGATGTTTGCATATACTGCAAAATGATCACATTCACTCTAGGTGACATCTGTCACCATGCGTAGTTTACAAAATATGTTTATTATAATGAGAACTTTAAAAATTTACTCTCTTAGCAACTTTTTAGCAATACAGAATTATTAATGCTGTACATTAGGTCCCCCGGACTGACTTATTTTGCAACTGGAAGTTTGTACATGTTGACCCTTGTTAAACCAGGCACTCCCTCCCCCCCGCCCCGCCCCCACACCCCACAACCACCAGTCTGTTCTCTGTATCTTTGAGCTTGCTTTTTTTTTTTTTTTTAAAGATTCTGCATGTAAGTGAGATCATCCATAATGCCCTCAAGGTCCATCCATGTTGTTACAAAAGGCAACATTTCCTTTTTATGGCTGAATTTATTCCATTATACACACACACACACACACACACCACTTTTCTTCATCCATTCATCTGTGGATGGACACTTCATTGCTTCCATATCTTGGCTATCCTGAATAATGTTACAATGAATGTGGGCGGGGTGGGGGGCAGATGGTTTTTTGAGTTAGTGTTTTGTCTTCTTTGGGTAGCTACCCAGAAGTGGGATTGCTGGATCTTCTAGTAGTTCTGTCTTTAATTGTTTGAGGAACCTCCATATTGTTTTTCAGAGCGGCTGCACCAATTTACATTCCCACCCCATAGCCCGCGAGGAGCGTCTTTTTCTCCGCATCTCCCCCAGCAGTTGTTACTCTCTTTTTGGTGACGCCCATCCTGACTGGTGCGAGGTCATAGCTCACTGTGTTTTGGTTCGCATTTCCCTGATGACTGGGTAATTGTTTAAGCACCTTTTAATGTACTTCTTGGCCTATTTTTTCTCTGGCATCCTCTGCCTTTGGTGTCCCATATGAGAAAAGCTGGCCTGGGGCACCTGGGTGGCTCAGTTGAGTGAAGCAGCCGACCTTGATATCTTGGTATCGGCTCAGGGCATGATCTCGTGGTCATGAGTTCGAGCCCGTGAGTTTGCGCCGAGCGAGGAGCCTGCTTGGGATACTCGCTCTCCCTCGCTCTGCCCCTCCCCCGCTTACACCCATGTGGGTTCTTGCTCTCTCTCAAAATAAACATTAAAAAAAAGAGAAAACCCGGCCTAATCCAAGGTCACAAAATCACACCTATGTTTTCATATGTGTTTTAGGTTTTTTTTTTAATGTTTATTTATTTACTTATTTATTTTGAGAGAGAGAGAGAATGCACACAAGCGTGCACAAGCAGGGGAAGTACAGAAAGAGAGAGGGAGAGAATCCCAAGCAGGCTCCAGGCTATCAGTGCAGAGCCTGTCACGGGACTCGATCTCATGAACTGTGAGATCACGACCTGAGCCGAAACCAAGAGTTGGACGCTTAACCAACTGAGCCACCCAGACGCCCCTGAGTTTTAGAGTTTTAGCCCTTACATTTAGGTCTGATCCTTTTTGAGTTGATTTTTGTGCATTATGTGAGTTAGGGGTCCAAGTTCGTTGTTTTGCACGCACACGTATCTAGGTGTTCCTAGCATCATTTGTTGAAAGAATATTCGTTCCCGCCGAAATGTCTGAGTACCCTGGTTTAAAATGACTTGACCGTAATGTAAGTGTTTATTTCTGGACTCTCAGTTTAATTCCACTGATCTATCCACAAGTCTATCTCATACCTGTATCGCTGTCTTGGTTATGGCAGCTGTGTACGAAAATTTGAAATCAGGAAGTGTGAATTTTTCAACTTCGTTCTTCTGTTTCAAGATTGTTTTGGCTATTCTGGGACCCTTGCATTTCCATATTAATTTTAGGATCAGCTTGTCAATTTCTGCATAAAAAAAAAACTAGCCGGGATTTTGCTAGGAATTTTGCGTTGAATTTGTGGATCAACTTTAGGAATGCCTGAACTTCATTTTTATGAGGTTTCCCTAAATTTGGGGTAGTCACATTTAAAGTATTTGGAAATTAGGAACTATGATGCATTCTGGCCCGTCAGTCAGTGCTCATTTTGGATGGTTATTCGTCTGTAGTTTTTCATGAGTTTAGGAAGGTTACAATATACGGACTCATTCCCCTTGTGGGAATTATTCTCGAGCCCCTGCCGAAAGCTTAAGAGGCAAAAAAAGAAAAAAGAAAAAAAATATCCACAAGAATTTTTCCAAGGAAAAACGAAAGCACAAGCAAAGACACAAACAGCGAAATAGTCACTAACTCCATTGCCTCAGTGGTCGTGATTCAGCCTTTGTTGTGCAAGTCTGTGTGGGAGCGGGGTGGGATAATCTAGAGAAAATGAGAGGCACGTGTTTTGATACTATATTGACCAGGAATCTGCAAAGACCTTTCCAGGGCAAGACCTTTTGTCAGTCAAATGTGCCAGCCGCATCCCTGCGGCTGGCTGGAGAGGTCTTTTAGGAAAATAGATTGCAAAGCCTAGACGGGTAAGCTTAGGTCAGCCCTGCTGTTGCTTTAAGGAGGAAAAAAACAGTTATTTATCCCTAGTTTTGCTTCCAGTAAATCATCACATATGGAGTTCTTTATGAAATGGTTCAGTCCCTCTCAAAATGTACCTGCCTGTAGTTAGGAAAACCTGCTGTCCCCATTGGGTGGCTTTTAATCTGAAGGGGGGAGGGAGGAAAACCTTTCCATAGCTATGCTCTTATTTTTTTTTAAGTTTATTTATTTATTTTTTTTTGGGGGGGGGAAGGGCGGAGAGAGAGTGAGAGAGAGAGAGAGAGAGAGAGAGAGAGATTGAGAGCGAGAGAGAATCCCAAGCAGGCTTGCATTGTCAGCGCGGAGCCTGACGTGGGGCTCGAACCCATGAACTGTGAGATGGTGACCTGAGCCGAAACCAAGAAAACCAAGAGTCGGACGCCCAACCGACTGAGCCCCCCGGGCGCCCCCAGAGCCGTGCTCCTAATTAAACCTACTGCAGACATGGGCGAGGCCCGGCAATCTGGGACACCAAGCCCTGGGGTAGAGGTCGTCCCTTCCCACCTGTTGTACCTCATTTTCCTCAGGTACTTTTTGGCCCTTTCATTTCTTTCTCTTCACGGTTTCTTCTGTGTAGCTCTCACCTCCTTGCCTGGCGCCTTAGATACTCCTTTATTTCCTGTGTGTGTCGTGTGTTTGTTTGTTTGCGTGCAGGGAGGAAGTATCTTTTATTTTTCCAGTTTCTTATGTGCTTAAATCATGTCTGTATGATGTTTGTCAAACATCTAAACCGCATATGCCCATAAACTAATGAGTTGAAAGTCACCCTTCTGCCTAGCCCAGTCCTACTCTCTGGAGGAAAACGCTAACAGTTTGGCCGTAGGGAATTTTCTGTGGGCATAGATAGTTCAGTGAATATTTGTTGATCACCTTCTACATGCTAGACACTGTTGGCACGTTTCGCTGAACAAAACAGACACAAATCCCTGCCCTCAGGGAGCTTATTTCTAACCGGTGAGGACGACAATTTAAGAATCCACCCGTATCTAGGTGTTTTACCGAAGTGGGATCACACCCCATGTGTTGATCTGTGGCTTACACGTGAATGTGTTTATTTTTAAATGATTTCATTGTGGAAACTTTTTTATGTTTATTCGCTTTGAGAGAGAGAGAGAGAGAGAGCGCCTGAGGGGCAGAGAGAGGAGAGAGAGAGAGAATCCCAAGCAGGCTCTGCACTGGCAATGTGGAGTCTGATGCAAGACTCGAACCCACAAACCATGAGACCATGACCTGAGCCGAAACCAAGAGCCGGATTTCATAATTTTCAAGAAACAAAATACATGCTTTGAAATCATTCTGCTGTGTTACTCGAGCGTTTTCCTTCCGTAGAGCACAAAGGCTACTCCATCTTTTCAGCACAAAAAAAGCATTTGTCCAGTTTTGTCTTAGTGGGCCCGGGGTTGAAATAAACCCAGGGAGAAGCTGTCGTTCTTGAGAAGGATGCATTCTTTACCCAGTTATCCACACTGCTTCTGTCTGAAGAAGTACGTAAAATTTTATTGAATCTTTCTGTATTTCCTTGATCTAGACGGGACCAATTTCATATTGAGACCACCTCCAGCTACTTAGGAAATTAGTTAAGATGAACAGGAGATTTTTTTCTTGTTTTTCAACAAGAGATTCTAATAGAGACATTATTGAAGAAACCGATCCTCATTTGTCTGCTATGTGTTTATGGATGTATACGGCCAATGGCTTGAAGATATAATTTCAGTGTCACTGTTATTAATTTATTGTTATTCAAATGGTCTCTTAGAAGTAGAAGTTTGAACTTTATTTTTTTTTTTGAATGTTTATATATTTTTGAGAGAGAGAGAGACAGAGCATACGTGGGGAAAGAGCAGAGAGAGAGGGAGACACAGAATCCAAAGCAAGCCCCGGGCTCTGAGCTGTCAGCACAGAACCCGACTCGGGGCTCAAACCCACGAACCATGAGATCGTGACCGGAGCCGCAGTCAAGAGTCGGACGCTTCACTGACTGAGCCACCCTGGTGCCCCTAGAAGTTTGAACCTTAAAAAAATCAAGTTATCACTTCCCATCCCCCAAAACCGTTCCATGACATTTTCGCACTGGAAATAAGATTTAAAATCAAGTTACACACACACACACACACACACACACACACATATAAAATATGTGTATGTATATGTGTATATATGTTGTATATGTATTTCACATATATTATATATAATTATATGCTGATTTCATTTTTAGTAAGTTGCTAATGACTCTTCTTTGTAAAGTCTGCAGGCAGAAGAAAGCTTGTAGATGCTACTAGAATATTAATTTTAAATAACTTCGTGGCCAGAAAGTCTGGTCTGGCAGTGGTTGAGTTGCCTCTCCAAATCTACTTTGGTTGGGTCAACGTCTGCGGGTGATGTCAGCCAGGAGAGTTCTCATTCGGGGACACTGGGTTTTCTGTCTCTCAAGCCTTCATTTGCACTCGCGGCCCGCAGTTAAGGTGAAGCATTAGCTGTTTAATGTATAGTCTGATCAGAAAAACCACAGGGGATGATTTTAAATAACATTTCCTCTGTTTATCAACGTTTATTTATTTTTGGGACAGAGAAAGACAGAGCATGAACGGGGGAGGGGCAGAGAGAGAGGGAGACACAGAATCGGAAACAGGCTCCAGGCTCTGAGCCGTCAGCCCAGAGCCCGACGCGGGGCTCGAACTCACGAACCACGAGATCGTGACCTGGCTGAAGTCGGACACTTAACCGACTGTGCCACCCAGGCGCCCCACATTTCCTCTGTTTAAACTGAGATGGGGGACGCCCGGGTGCCTCAGTGGGTTAAGCGTCCGACTTTGGCTCAGGTCATGATCTCACGGGCTGACAGCTTGGAGCCCAGAGCCTCTTTCGGATTCTGGGTCTCCCTCTCTCTCTGCCCCTTCCCTGCTCAAGCTCGCTCACTCTCTCTGTGTCTGTCAAAACTAAATGTTGATAAACAAACAAACGACCGACCGAACCGAAATGGTATGATGAGATATCCTTAGACTCGTGGATAACACTTAAAAGTAACGTGTGTGTTTTTGAGGGGCATCTCTGAGTTTGCAGTCGCAAGCCAGATGATGTGACTGATCACAGCAAAATGCAGCAGCCAGCCCTGGTTTTTATTGCCATTTTGCACTTGACAGTTTACAAAAGAGGGTCACGGTTGCTTCCTTAGTTAACACATTCCAGGGACCACAAACAGATGACGTGTGTCTTTCGCATGCCTTATAAGCGAAATAAAGTAAGTCATTTTCACTGGATTTACCATTGCAGATGCTGGGTATTTCAAAATTAGGTTTTCTGAACCCGAGAAGAGGCGGATGGGCACGGAGTAGGAGATGCGGCGGGTAGTTGTGTGGCTGCGTGGATATCGTGAGTTCTGACATTAGTGGGTCCGTCTTGTGTACTTTTATAGCTCGTGCTTTAAATAGCTGCTCTCGAAAGGCCTGAAGTTATACTAAAGATTTAAGAAGAGGCTAAGGTTAATGTTTACCTATTGCTAAGCTAGTACGTTCAGGATTATCTAGTGGTGGCGGTGGCTGTAGTCGTTGGGTACTGTGATTTTGTCTTTAAGCTCGTGTTCAAACGTGTCCCTGCTCATCTCTACTGTGGGCACTGAATTGCGATGATTTGGACGAATAAAATGATGCCCCTTTGATTTACATGGCTTTTCCCCAAATTCCTTTTGTTACGGAATGAGTAGGAACATTTAAAATTGGGCGATGAAGAGGGTTTTTAAAAATTTTTTTAACGTTTATTTTTGAGAGAGAGAAAGAGAGACCGAGCGCGAGCAGGGGAGGGGCAGACAGAAAGAGAGGCGGAGAATCCGCAGCGGGCTCCAGGCTCTGAGCTGTCTGCACAGAGCCCGACGTGGGGCTCGAACTCACAGACTGTGAGATCATGACCTGAGCTGAAGTCTGATGCTCGACCCACTGAACCACCCAGGCGTCCCGAAGAGGCTTGTTTTTTTGTTTTTGTTTTTGTTTTTTTAAACTGTGCTTTCAGAAGCACCCAAGGAAGCTAATTCTCAAAGACATTTATTTTCAAAGATTTTATTATTTTTTTCAAAGATTGTAAAGTAATCTCTACACCCAGTACGGGGCTCAAAGTTACAACCCAATATCAAGGTCACTCTACTGAGTGAGCCAGAATGCCCTTCGAAGACATTTATTTTCATAAGTTGTATAGTTTTGAAGATGATGGGGATACATTAAAAAGAATTTTTTTTAATGTTTATTCATTTTTGTGACAGAGAGAGACAGAGCATGAGTGGGGGAGGGGCAGAGAGAGAGAGGGAGACACAGAATCTGAAACAGGCTCCGAGCTATCAGCACAGCTGACTGTGAACCCACGAACCGTGAGATCATGACTTGAGCCAAAGTTGGCCTTTCAACCGAATGAGCCACCCAGGCGCCCCGATGGGGATACATTTTTAAAAGCACTTTTACTTGGGCGCCTGGGTGGCTCATTTGGTTAAGCGTCCAACTCTTGATTTTGGCTCAGGTCATGATCTCAACGGTTCGTGGGTTCGAGCCCTGCGTCAGGCTCTGCGCTGACAGCACGGAGCCTGCTTGGGATTCTCTCTGTCCCTCTCCCCCACCCCCCCTCCCCCGTCTCTCTCAAAATAAAAAAATAAAATGTAAGCAAAATAAAAGTACTTTTACCAGAGTTCTGGCATCAGTAAAGAGTTAATCAATTGTGTATGGGGGGGGGGACTGTAAATTTATGTTATTTTATCATTGTTTTTTGTTTTTTTGACCGTGGTTGACTAAGGGGCTGCAAATTAAAATTATTACAAGTTTTTTAAAAATTTATTTTGAGGGAGAGAGCACAATGGGGGAGGGGCAGAGAGAGAGAGAGAGGAAGAGAGGGAGAATCCCAGGCTGGCTGCACGCGGGTGGCACGGAGCTCGAACTCATGAACATGTTCAAGTCACCCAAGAGCTTCAGAGCTGGGGTGAAGAGTAAGAAAAGGCTCCACACTTCAGGTTTTACCTTTTCCTGTCCCCATGAGCCTCTTCATATTGCGTATTGACTTTACAAGTGATCTTAAAGACGGAGGAGTGAACTTTCCAGACTCGCCACACGGCTGATGGCAATACTAAAAATTTTCCTATCTGAGCGCTACGTACCGGTGCGCAAACCCATAAACATCGGTGTTTGCAGAAGTTGCAGAAATGCCTGCTTCCCCTTCATTTGCGGCACCCGCAAATATGCGTGATCCGTGGAAAGGTGAGGAAGCTCGCCGCTCTCCTCGTTGGAAGCAGGTCACCTTGGAGTAAGGTGCGGTCACGATCTGAAACTTCGATGCTGCCAGTGAGTCCCAGGAGGTATTCGGCATAGGTTAGGCCATCAAACTGTTTCTTTGTTCTTGTTTGGTTTTTCTACATTATCTGTTTTGTGGGTTTAGTGCTGGATGTCCTTTTGTCACTGTGCTCCCGGCATCCTGGGCTCAGTGCTATTTTAACTCCGCACTCTGGGCGGTTGCTGCCTCCTGCTCCTGGACGAAGAGCCTTGTGGGGTCCAGGTCAAGGTTTTAAGCGCTTTCTGTGTCTCTAGCACCGCACAGAGCCTGGCATGAGATGGGAGTCTGACGATGGTTTGTCGAAAGGAATACGTGACTGGTTCATGTGGCTGATCGATAAATGAGAGGCATGTATGTAACGTTGGGTCGCAATGTGGATTCCTGTTTTGTGTTTCCTGTTCTTTCCTTCCATCCTCTCATTTCTTCCTCCCACTTCCCATCTTCCCCTAGAGTTCCACTCGGTGCTGCTGGGGTAAAACCGTCCCACGGGTCCTGCCTTCAAAGCACAATTAAAAGGTTGAGCACCTGAGAACAGCCAGACCTGTGGATTTTCTTCCCTGAATTGGAACCTATTCATTGTCATGTGCAGTGTAAGCAAGTGGTAAAATGGTGTTGAATGCATAGTAGGTACTCAGGCCACACTTCCCAATGTGTGATTTGATGTCATATGTGTCTTTATTTTATTTTATTTTATTTTATTTTATTTTATTTTATTTTATTTTATTTTCATCAATGTTTGTTTATTTCTGAGAGAGAGACAGAGCATGAGCTGGGAAGGGACAGAGAGAGAGGGAGACCCAGAATCCGAAGCAGGCTCCAGGCTCTGAGCTGTCAGCACAGAGCCCAACGCAGAGCTCAAACCTGTGAACCACGAGATCATGACCTGAGCTGAAGTCGGACGCTAAACCCACTGAGCCACCCAGGCACCCCTGACGTTATACGTGTCTTTAAAGGGACCTCAGAGTTCCTTTGATCTTTGTTGCCACATCTAACTGATTAATTTTCCATTTTAGACTGTGTTAATCGCCGTATTTATCCTTCAGCTCTAGCAGGGTAGAAACTCTACCTGATACATTTTCTTACTGTTATCGCTAAAACAATTTTTAAGGTGGTTCTTTCGAAGTGGATGCTCCGTGGAAAAAGAAATCTGTAGTAACAGCCAAGGCCAAAACCAAAGCATACCTGTGGTTATGTTGTTGTATGTACAGGTGCTTGCTAATGTTGGTTTTTAAAAATTGTTGCTTAAGTGGTTAGTAGAAGAGATGATCTTATTGTCCTTGGAATTTGCATTTCCCACAGTACAAATGCAATCAAGGACCTTTTCTTTTTTTTTTTCTAATTTTTTTTAATTAAAGAGAGAAATAGAGTACAAGCAGGGGAGGAGCAGAGAGAGAGGGAGACACAGAATCTGAAACAGGCTCCAGGCTCCGAGCTGTCAGCACAGAGCCCGACACGGGGCTCGAACTCACAAACCGTGAGATCATGACCTGAGCCGAAGTCGGATGCTCGACCGACTGAGCCACCCAGGCGCCCCAAGGACCTTTTCAAACGTGTCGTCATCTTTGTGAAATGCCCGTCTGTGTTATTTTTTTTCACTATTCTATGGGGTGATTTGTCTTTTTTTCTTATGGACTTTCATACATCTTTCACATATCCTTGATTCTGTTTGTCACTGTGTTTCGCAAACACCCGCACATGGTTTGTGGCTTATCTCGTCATTTTCTTTATGATGTCTTTTGACGAAAGAAAAATTTAAATTTAACGTAGCCTAAATGATCAGTCTTTTATGCTTTGGGCTGCTTGTGTTCTGTATTTTCTCTGATCCGATTCCCAGTGCCGGAGGCTTTGAATCTTTACTAGTGCGTGACCATGAAAACCAAGTCCTAAGTCACCTGGGATTTGGCAGGTGCCAATAGGGCAACTGCTCTTCTCAGTTGGCCCGTCTCTCAGGATCTGCACCCCCGTAATGGTTTTGGCCTCTGAGGATTTCCTTGTTTTTCCAGCTCAGCCATACATTTGAAAGTTCAAGTTTTATGGTCAAAGAGGAGATCTTCTAAGAGTTTTCCTAGTATATAAGACCTGAGATACGGACAAGGAACCACAACCTATTCCCCCGTTTGCAGATGAACCAAAAGATGGAAGTAGGGGCGCCTGGGTGGCTCCGTTGGTTAAGCATCTTCTTGGTTTCGGCTCAGGTCACGATCTCACAGTTCGGGGGTTCGAGCCCCTCATCCGGCTCTGTGATGGTGCCGTGGAGCCGGCTTGGGATTCTCGGGTCTTCTCTCTCTGTGCACCCCTCCCCCACTCACCCACTGTCTCTGTCTCTCTCAAAATAAATAAGTAAATGTTTTTCTGCCGCCTGATTGCTCACTGGTACGCTAAACCTTTAATGTCACAGTGTGACTTTTCTTTATTCTTTAACAATTTCACATTTATTGAGCACTTGCCATTGCAACAGGCAGTGTTCCAAGTCTTTGTGTGTACCAACAAGTTTGCTCATTATAGCAGCCCTGTGAAATAGGTCCTATCACTGTCCCCATTTGACCAGTAAAGGAAACTGAGACGCAGGCTGTTTTAGCAGGTCGTCTAGGGTCCAAGGTCCTGCAACTTGCAAGTGCTGAGGGTGAAATTGGAATCCAGGCAATCTGTCCCTGGAGCATGTGCTCAAAAGTACTGTGCTATATGACGTCTCTAAGAAATATTTATTTGTGTGAAAAAAAAAATCAGAATTTTTAAAAAATGTTTTAATGTTTATTTATTTTTGAGAGAGACAGAGACAGAATGCGAGTGGGTTAGGGGCCGAGAGAGAGGGAGACACAGAATGGGAAGCAGGCTCCAGGCTCCGAGCTGTCAGCCCGGAGCCCGACGCGGGGCCCGAACTCACGAACCGTGAGATCATGACCTGAGCCAAAGTCGGACGGTGAACCGACAGAGCCACCCAGGCGACCCCCCCAAAAATCAGAATTTTATGTGTATACATCACCCAAGATAAAATCCAGAATAAAACCACCATTGTAACCTATTGCTTCTGTGATGTCATTGTGCTGAATCGTTAGGCTCAACCTTCATCTTTTTTTTTTTTTTCCTTAACATTTATTCCCAAAAGTTGAGCTTACTTCTGTTGGTTTTTTGTGATTAACTTCCCAAGGAAGGAGAAGTAGAAAAGGTGCATCCTTGGCTCCGAGGAACTTTTTTCTTACAAACACTAATTCTGCCCTTCATTTCTTTCTTTTTTTCTTTTTTTTTTTGTAAGTTTTATTGAGATATAATTCACTTATCATACAATTTGCTCATTTGAGGTATAAAATTCACTGTTTTAGCACATTTACAGAATCATGGCACCATTGTTGCAATCAATTTTAAGACATTTCATCATGTCTTTTTTTAAAAAAATTTTTTTAAAGTTTAGTTATTTTCAGAGAGGATGAGTGGGGGAGGAGCAAAGAGGGGGAGAGAGAGATGGAGACAGAGAATCCCAAGAAGGTTCCTCACTGTCGGCACAGACCCCTACGCGGGGCTCAAGCCCACAAACTGTGAGATCATGACCTGAGCGTAAATCAAGAGTCGGACCCTCAACCCACTGAACCACCCAGGTGCCCCAACATTTCATCCTTCCTAAAAGAAACTCTACCCTTCTGCCAACATGCCCTCAACTCCTCCATTTCCCTAGCCCTAAGCAACCACGAATCTGCTTGGTGTCTCTCTCCGTATGCCTATTCTGGATATGTCATGTAAATGGAATAATAAAATCCGTGGCTTCCTTCACTTAGCAAAATATTTTCCAGACCCATCCATGTTGTAGCATGTATCAGCCCTTCATTACTTTATTGCCAATGAATGCTCCACTGTATGGATGTGCTACCTTTATTCTTCAGTTGATGGACGTTTGCATCGTTTCTACCTTTTGGCTATTGGGAATAATGCTATTAACATTTCTGTGCATGTTTTTGTGTGGATGTACATTTTCATTTCTTTAAGAATTTATTTTTAGATGAACCCTGCACCCAACGTGAGGCTCGAATTTATAGCCCCGACATCAGGAGTCACAGACTCCATCCACGGAGCCAACCAGGCACCCCTGTTTTCATTTTGGGGGAGGTATATGCTTAGAACTAGAATTGTGGGCCATATGGTAATTCTCTATTTAGCTTTCTTTCTTTTTAAAAAAATGTTTATATATTTTGAGAGAAAGAGAGTGCGAGTAGAAGGGGGAAGGAGCACAGAGAGGGAGAGAGAGAATACCAAACAGGCTCTGCATTGTCAGCACAGAGCCCGATGTGGGGCTTGATCCCACAGCCATGGGATCATGACCTCAGCTGAAATCAAGAGTCAGATGCTCAACCAGCTGAGCCACCCACGTGCCCCCTTGCCTTTTTATTATTGATTAGTAAGTGTTTTTGCATTCCAGATGCATATTCCTTAACAGATAAATGATTTGCAAATATATTCCCCCTTTCTGTGGATTGTTTTCACTTTCCTGTCGGTGTCCTTCGAAGCACAAGAGCTTAAATTTTGACAAAGTCAAATTAACTATTTTTTCTTTTGTTGCTTGTGCTTTTGATGTCATGTATATGAAGGTTTTGCTTAATGCAAGGTCCCGAAGATTTATTCCTATATTTTAAGAGTTTTGTTGTTTTTAGATCTTATGTTTCTTTTTTTTTTAATGTTTATTTATTGGGGTGCCTGGGTGGCTCAGTTGGTTAAGTGTCCGACTCTTGGTTTTGGCTCAGGTTATCATCCCACAGTTTGTGAGTTTGAGTCCTGCATCGGGCTCCGTGCTTTCAGCTCTCTCTCTCTCTCAAAATAAACAAACTAAAAAAATGTTTTGAGAGAGAGAGCGTGAGTGACTGTGGGGGAAGGGCAGAGAGGGAGAGAGAGAATCCCAAGCAGGCTCCGTGCTGTCAGCACAGAGCTCGACAGGTGGCTCAATCTCACAAGCCATGAGATCATGACCTGAGCCGAGATCAACAGTCAGACGTTTAACTGACTGAGCCACCCAGGCACCCGTAGGTCTTCCGTTTCAATGTTTGATTCCTTTGCGTTAATTTTTTGTATATGGTGTAAGCTAGGGTCCAGTTTTATTTTTTCCCCAACGTTGTTCATTTGAATGTGGACATCCTGTTGTCCCATCACCATTTGTTGCAAAGAGTATTCTTTCCTCATTGAATTGTCTTGTCCTTGTCAAAAATCAATTGATAATGTTGTGTCAATTTGGGTTCCTCAGTTGTAACCTGTACCTCTCTGGTACATCTAAAATGACAGCTGTGGGGGCACCTGGCTGGCTCAGTTGGTAGAGCCCGTGACTCTTGATCTCCGGGTCGTGAGTTCAAGCCACGTGTTGGGTATGGAGCCTGTTTAGAAAAATACAAATCAAATGACAGTTGTGAAATCTAATGACGTGTGTATGTGTGTCTACGTGTGTGTGTGTGTGTGTGTGTGTGTATAGATGTATATGTATGTGTATATATCTCAACCACAAAGAGATTGGGAATGTATTTTTTAATTTCCTGTTTTTCCTTGTTATGATTGCAATCGATTTGTTCTGAGGTACTTAATAACATAGCGTTTTGGATGGAAGAATGAAAAACTGAATAAAATGTGATGGTGAATCTAAGGTATCTCCAGATTTCAGAAATGTTAACATTGGAAAATAAAAAAGAGCATTTTACAATAGTACTCAAATCAAGTTTTTTCTGGAGTTTGGAACACACACTTTCCTTTTCCTTCCTGCACGCTTTGTTGTGTAGGTGCTTAGAAATTACCCGAGTTCCGGGAACCTTCGGTGAATTGCCTGAGGTTATACCGGAAGTGGGTAGCTAACCGATCATGGAATCCACCAGTCTCTACACCTCTGTTGTTGTGTTGCAGGAGTTTCCTGCCTGGAAAATATCTTCATGCTAAGTCAGTGATCCTGGATCAGAGGCATCTCCGAAGCCTGTTCCCTGGAGGCGTGCAGAGTTCTCCGTTTTTTGCTTCTAGTCGTGCTTTCTGGCTTTGGCTAGACTATCCCGTACTCTAAACTCAAACCATATCAGGCCACACGGAGTCTCCCATACCTTCACCTGCTCCTGCGCAGGCCCCTTGTTTCTTTCACTCGGAATGTCCTCCGTTCGCCGTCCACGTATTTGAACCCTGATCAGTTTTCAGGGCCCAGCTCAGATGTTACATCATCTCTGAAACTGTCCTCTTTTCTCACTTCCTCAATTTAGATGTCATAATTCTCACCCCTTACATCCTATATTGTATGTTTCTGTTATAGCACATACTGCAGTATATATTATGGCCGGTTGTTTATATGTTGTATCTTCTGTTAATTTTTAAGCTTTAAAAAAAGTTTTTTAATGTTTATATTTTGAGAGAGAGAGAGAGAGCGAGCATGAGTGGGGGAGGGGCAGAGAGAGTGGGAGACACAGAATCCGAAGCAGGCTCCAGGCTCTGAGTTGTCAGCATAGAGCCCGACGTGGGGCTCAAACTTGTGAACCACGAGATCATGACCTGAGCTGAAGTCAGATGCTCAACCGACTGAGCTACCCAGGCGCCCCCATTTTGTGATGGTTTCAGAATGACCCTTTTGTTGATACTACTTAAAAAAAAAATTTTTTTTAACATTTATCAATTTTTGAGAGATACAGACAGAGTGTGAGTGGGGGAGGGGCAGAGAGAGAGGGAGACACAGAATCGGAAACAGGCTCCAGGCTCCGAGCTATCAGCACAGAGCCTGATGCGGGGCTCGAACTCTCAAACTGTGAGATCATGATCTGAGCCCAAGTCGGACGCTTATCTGACTGAGCCGCCCAGGCGCCCCTGATTC